>NW_026652287.1:79634263-80038302 GCF_009828535.3 Hylobates moloch
ACTATAAATCATGCTGCTATAAAGACACATGCACACGTATGTTTATTGCGGCACTATTCACAATAGCAAAGAGTTGGAACCAACCCAAATGTCCAACAACGATAGACTGGATTAAGAAAATGTGGCACATATACACCATGGAATACTATGCAGCCATAAAAAATGATGAGTTCATGTCCTTTGTAGGGACATGGATGAAACTGGAAAACATCATTCTCAGTAAACTATCGCAAGGACAAAAAACCAAACACCGCATGTTCTCACTCATAGGTGGGAATTGAACAATGAGAACTCATGGACACAGGAAGGGGAACATCACACTCCGGGGACTGTTGTGGGGTGGGGGGAAGGGGGCGGGGGACAGCATTAGGCGATATACCTAATGCTAAATGACGAGTTAATGGGTGCAGGAAATCAACATGGCACATGGATACATATGTAACAAACCTGCACATTGTGCACATGTTCCCTAAAACCTAAAGTATAATAATAAAAATAAAAAATAAAAAAAACCAAATGAATGCAATAGTTTATTCATTTTTAAGTAGAAAATATTTACAACCGTTCATAAAATCCTTTACATAATATTGACATTCCTTTTAATGCTTGTTCCTTCAATTTTCAGAATCCTTAAAAAAATTTCATCTCACTTTCTTCTATCCAAATATGCCTGTAGACACAACATATGTACATCTTAAGAATCCACAGAAATTTCTTAGGTGTTTTAATTTTTCAACAAATTTTTGCAAAGTATAAACACTCCTCAACAAGGCTCTAAAAAGGAAAATATGACAACTTTTAAATTACGAACCAGAATGAGAAAAATAACTAGAATAGAATTAAAATGAAATACAGATTTTAAACGGCAAAGTAAGTTCAACTGCATTTATGTACAATAAATTATAAAATGTAGTTCAAAAACTATGACTGCCCACTACATCTAAAAAATAATCAGGTAAACAATTTTTGCAAAGCTTCTTCGGGAAAGAATTAGAGCTCCCTAAAAGGGGGATGGGTGGGACAGTCTGTATTTGGGATCACACAATTACAAACGATGTGTGTGGATTAAGTGCCTGTGCTTTCCAAAATGAGTTACTATAACCATGAAAGGTATTAGAGAAATTAAAATAGATTCCACTCGTTTTTTTCAGGGAGACCATGTCAATCCTATCAGTAATGCCACTTCTTTATCCGCCTCCTTCTCTGGTAATACCCTTTTCATCTGCCATTAGTCCTTCCTTTATCTAGCATATACCATTCTGTCATCACTCGACCTCTGCCCTAGCTTTCCCTCACCTTCCATCCCTGGCTCCTAAGCCAAAAGTTACTTTGAGATGATTAAACAACAACAAAAACATTGAACATTAAAAAAAAAAAGATAAATTGAAATAAGGTCAAATTATTAAGTATCTCTATGTGAAAAGAACTGGGCATAATAAACAAATGATGTCTTCTAATTGGATAGCAGAAAAAAACGTATTAATCTATGTTATAATGAACATAGATTAATATGCTATGGTCTGCTACACACACACCAACACTCACACACATACAACATACCTCTAAACTAGAAAGCTTGGGAACTGAGTAAATTTAAAACATATATACATTTTCAAAACTATTAACATCTTAAAAAAAGAAAAAAGAAAAATCATTCTTAATCTTAACCAACTATTATCACTGTGGTAAACATCATTCTAAGAGAACTAGTTCTTTTTTAAATTCAGATAGTTGTGGATATCCCATTTTGAAGTGTACTTACATCATCTCGATTTGTAACAAAAATTTTAGTGGCTGCATAGTATTATATCAGCTTATGAATACAACGTGATTTGTTCAATCCTGTCTGTGTCATGAGACATACAAGTTACACAGCCTTTCATGTACATTTTTGTGTGTATCTCTAATTTTTATGGCTCTTTAAACATACTGTCATTCTTCAGAGTACAGCTTTTGGGTTTCAAAAAAAAAAAAAAAAAAAATACTGCCAATATTGCCCCAGAAAGCTTGTGTAAGACTGGTCTCACCCTTATTTTTTCAACTCTCACCAAATAGGCAAATAGGGGTTTCACTGAATCCTAATTAATAGGATAAACTTTTGTCATATTTTTATTGGCTTTATATATTTCTTTTATGTATCTTCATTTTCTTCACTGATGTCTGTCAATTTCATTTCTTAGTACTTCTAAAAGCAGTATATAACAAGAATGGTAATCTTTGTTCAACATATTGTTAATGTCTTTTTCTAGTTTACCTTTTAATTGTTTAATTTCCCTTTTGCAATTTCTCCCTGTGGTTCTATAAAAGAAAGTTTTTCCCACTCCAAGATCTAATCAACACATATTTTCTTATTTTTACTATCATTTTTAACTTAACTAATCTCATATTTAATTTGTTGTGTAGTGAAGTTGGACTCACTGGTTTCTACTTTGATAATAGCCAATTATTTCAACTATGTACACAGAATACAGAATTGCAACAATGGCAGTGGGTTGTATGAATAATGGCTCCTACTGGAGTACAGCATTCCCTCAGCCCCGCTCAGGGTTCATATCCAGGGACTCTAGATCTATCGCCTCACTATCAAGTCAAAATGCTATCATTATATTTGGGGTGTGTGTGTGTGTGTGTGTGTGTGTGTGTGTGTGTGTGTATATATATATATATATTTTTTTTTTTTTCTCTTTGAGACAGAGTCTTACTCTGTTGCCCAGGCTGGAGTGCAGTGGTGTTATCTCAGCTCACTGCAATCTCCACCTCCTGGATTCAAGAGATTCTCCTGCCTCAGCCTCCTGAGTAGCTGGGATTACAGGTGCATGCCACCACGCACAGCTAATTTTTGCATTTTTAGTAGAGACAGGGTTTCACCATGTTGGTCAGGCTGGTCTCGAACTCCTGACCCCGTGATCTGCCTGCCTCAGCCTCCCAAAGTGCTGGATAGGCGTGACAAGCATGAGCCTGTGAACAGGCGTGAGCCACCATACCCTATTTTTAGCTTTCAATACTGTTTCACCAATTTATCTACATAAAAGCCATATTATTATCATTATAAGTTAATAATATCTAGTAATACCAGTTCTTTCTTATTATTCACTTTTAAAATTTTCTTGGCTTCTCCCAGCCAACATATTTTCCTAGTAAAATACTTATGTCAATACATTTTACTTAATGTATAAATTATGTGGAGAGTTATGGCTAGGTTTCCACATGCACAGCACAAAGCTCTGTGCCCAAATTCTCTGTAGAACCTACGTTTGTGGTTTAGTGTCTGTAAAGTTCATCTTCAGCCTCAACTGGCCCCTCTCAAGAAACTTCACACTCTTGTTTAAAATTTCCTTGTCTCCTGGACTTCCATGCACATCCTCTCCCTTTACCCATATATTCCTCTAAAAATAATTTAAATTTATATAACGCATACCTTCATTTTCAAGAATTATTCCTCTCACTAAAAATTAAAAGTTTAGGTCTATATAAAACAAACTACAACTACCTTGTATGTTAACTGGCAATTAGCCACTATATAAGTACTTAAGAATATCAAGTAAATGAATGAGTACTCTACACTCTACACACTCTACTCTACCCTACCCTACTCCTACTCCTACTCCTACTCTACTCTGGAGATGGAGTCTCACTCTATCGCCCAGGCCGGAGTGCAGTGGCGTGATCTCAGCTAAGTGCAACTGCCACCTCCTGGGTTCAAGTAATTCTCCTGCCTCAGCCTTCTGCATAGCTGGGATTACAGGTGCCTGTGAACACGCCTGGCTAATTTTTGTATTTTTAGTAGAGACAAGGTTTCACCATGTTAGCTAGGCTGGTCGAACTCCTGACCTCAAGTGATCCTCCCACCTCAGCCTCCCAGCATGCTGGGATTTCAGGCGTGTGCCACCGCGCCTGGCCATAAATCTATTTTAGCAGAGCCTACTCCCTGCCCACAAAGAGAAAGACTCCTTATTTTCCTTCCTTAGCAATCCCTTAGTCCTAAATCCTCCACTTCTCTCCCATCCCTCCACCCCAAGACTCAAGGACTCAGTCCTATTTGCTATTACTTATTCCTCTATTACAGACTTTCAATCATACTGTAACTCAAGTAGGCAATTCAACCTTTATGACCAAGAAAGGTCTTCTCAAGCTGATTAATATTTTGAATAGGCTGGGCACAGTGGCTCACACCTATAATCCCAGCACTTTGGGAGGCCAAGGCAGGCAGATCCCTTGAGCTCAGGAGTTTGAGACCAGCCCAGGCAACATGACAAAACCCTGTCTCTATAAAAAATACCAAAATTAGCCGGGTGTGGTGGTGTGTGCCTGTAGTCCCAGCCACTTGGGAGGCTGAGGTAGGAGGATCACCTGGGCCCTGGAAGTCCAGGATGAGGCTGCAGTGAGCCGTGATCATGCCACTGCACTCCAGCCTGGGTGCCAGAGCAAGACCCTGTCTTTAAAAAATAAAAATAAAAATCTGAATACATATATCCCTGGCATGTAAAAGAGAAAGGACTTAGGAGAAGACTGATTAGTTGGGAACACAGGGATACATATTAAAGAAACTATGTCCTACAGTAGTTTGATGGGCAAGGATCTTGGATGAGAGCTTGTGAGTTATGTGTCTGTATATCTGAGAGTTTGAAGTTAAGGGAAATAACTAAATTGTATATTCTGTTACATTGGCGGTGGTTACATACTAAAGAAAATGAACAGAGGACTAAAAATTTAATCCTAATTTTATCTAATTACCATACAACACACTCATCATTGTTAGGTTCATTTTAATTTAACTTTCATTAGATAAGATTAAATTCTATTTTCACCTTGAATTCTCAGGTTTTGTTGCTTATACAGAAAGGCAATTAGTATTTTTTTAAATGTTTAAGAAAAAACACTATTCATTAACTCAAATAAAGGAACAATAATAATAGCAGCTAACAATTACATAGCACCTACGTGACAGCCGTTGTTCTAAGAGATTTTCAGAGCAAAACTCTTTTAACCTTCACAACAACCCTATGAGATAGGTATTATTTTTATCCCTACTTTATGGATTTGAAAGCAGTTAAACATTTGCTTAAAGTTACACAGCTAACAAGTGATGCAGCTGTGATATGAACTCAAGACATTCTATCCAAAGAGCCTATTCTCTTAACTATGAGACCACATTTACTGTTTTATGACAATTAGCTTATTCTCTATTTTTAGTTATATAAAACAAGGTCTCAAATACAGCAGATATTTTATAGAATATTAATAGGATTAAGAAAGTCATATGATTGGCCAGGCGCGGTGGCTCACGCCTGTCATACCAGCACTATGGGAAGCCGAGGTGGGTGGATCACGAGATCAGGAGATCGAGACCATCCTGGCCAACATGGTGAAACCCTGTCTCTACTAAAAATACAAAAATTAGCTGGGCATAGTGGCATGTGCCTGTAATCCCAGCTACTTGGGAGGCTGAGGCAGGAAAATCACGTGGACCAGGGAGTCGGAGGTTGCAGTGAGCCGAGATCGCGCCACTGTACTCCAGCCTGGCAACAGAGCAAGACTCTGTTCAAAAAAAAAAAAAAAAAAGTCATATGATTTACTAAAGAAAGCTACATAATAACTCCTTTCCTGATTGTTTTGAAGAATCACAAATATTTGAGATGCTACAAGGGGATCTGGAGAGGTGGGATATAATGTAAAAAATGTATTTCATTCAATCTAAGATGCCATTGATTGAAAACATACCATTATTTTATGTGCCACTGAGAAATGAAACGCTGCCAAACTGTAACACATTATCATTTAAAATATACTAGTATATAAAAAGGGAATAAAAGTATAAATAAATCAATGATTATAGTCACTTACCAAAGATACCTTCAATATATGGCTGCTTAATAGATAAGACTACATACAAGAAAATTAGTATTTCTTGAAAGCTATTATACTTTCTGGGAATCTATGTATTTGGAAGAAATCAAAGACTTGAGACCAGCCCACGATTGAGGTATGAATTGTGGTTGTAGAGAACTTCAGGACAACAAGAAAAACTGGTTTATCAAGCACATGCCTACATTAGGTCAGATGTATTACTAAATAGTTTGCTTTTTTTGCCATTAAAAAATACCACAGACCAGGTGGGTTACATCACAGAAGTTTATTTTCTACAGTTCTGGAGGTTGGAAGTCCAAGATCAAGCTGCTGGCAGGTTTGATTTTTCCTCTTGCCTCCTTGGCTTGCAGATGGTCACCTTTCTCATTGTAACTTCATTTGGCCTTTTTTCTGTGTGTGTGTGTGCATCCTTGGTCTCTCTCTCCCTCTCCTAATAAGAACACCAGTCATACTGGCTTATAGTCTCACTCTTAAGGCCTCATCTAACTTCAATTACCTACTGAGAGGTCATATCTGCAAATCTCCAAATACAGTTCATATTGGGGCTAGGGTTTCAACATATGAATTTGAGAGAGACAAAACTTAGTCCATTAATAACATAATAGCTGATCTTACTGGAACCAAAAATAAAACACTTGGAACCTAGAATGCAAAACATCGTTTCTGTTAACAGCAAGCTACTGTTGAGGTAACAGTAAAGTCATTTCTACATTAGGATCAACAACTCAAAGAAAAAACAAAACCATACCAGCTCTTCATTTGAGACTAAAATTAATTGCTATAATAGGAATTCTTTTAAATTTTTTAAGGCTTAAGACAGTGTCCTTATTTTTGGTTCCTGCTATATTCTTATATACCAATCAATTCACATTTCGTATTACAAAGGCAAATCTTGCTTTCAGGCAATTTTTGCACACTATTTTCTATACTATGTAACAAAAACCACCGTTTATCTTTGACTCATTAGTGCCTTCAATGTGTGTGGCATATAGTAGCTACTTAATAAATATTAGACAGAGGAAAGAAAAGAAGGTGGGGAGGAAGGAGGAAACTAAGTTAGACATTTACCAATTTATATAGTACCCTTAGCTTTTATTTGCTTTAGTCTGGCACCCTGCAGATTATATGAACCAAAATACTTAATAGTCAAAGGTAACGAAAATACACATAACAAATTTAAGGCACAACACAAACTTCTTATCACGGCTTATAAATGTAGAAACCAAGAAAATCTTCTCAACAAAACGTCCAGGTACCCCCTGCCATGAATGAGCATTTAAATGCTATTTGAAAGTATAGAGACAACACTTGAAAGACATTTCAAAGCCTATATAAAATTGCCAAAATGTCCACTAGTAGAGTTTTTGAAACTAGCTAATTCTGATGTTTCAACAAGAAATTTTTACAGAAGTTCCTCCTCCACCAAAAAGCCTTCATAAATCACAGCATTTACATACGAAAGCTACTCTAAATCCTAGATAATCAGAAATCATCCACTGAATAGTCAGCTCATTTGCAGTTTATTTGTATTTGTGGCTCTAATCTACAAAGGGAAAAGTAAAATCAAAGTAAGCTACAGCTATGTGAAAAGAGATACTCAAACATTTACCGCTATTTTTCAGCTGTCAGGGAATATCAAAATTTTACATAGCAAAAATAAAATAATATGTAAATGTTTGGTTAGAATGTTAACAATATAAAAAATTTTCACTGACATTGGACTAAATAATTACTACGTGAACAAACATGGATTTTGGTCTACTATGTGTCATGCTGCTCTATAAATTCACACAAGTTAGTATGAAGCAAATGGTAAGACAATAACACTATTGATTCAGATGTGTCAAATCAAACATTAACATGCAATAGTTGTTTAGAAGGTAAAACATTCCTGCAGTATAAATGTGCTTATTATGTGGTTTCTCTTCTTTGTAATTGAAATTTTAGATTTGTTTAAATTGCCAAAACCCCGTATCATTGGATTTTGCTTTATTTTAAAAGGACCCAAAGTTCTTGATCTCATTTCAGAACGACAGAACAAGACTTTTATAAGAAAGAGAGAAAACAAAATGTCTACATAAAACAAGTTAATTTTGTCTCAATTTTGACATTTACTGAAAAATGCTCTTGTGCAGCGTCTTTTAAAGAATGATAATCATATGCCTTTCTCATTACATAGTTTGGATCAAATTATATGCCTAACAATTATAACCATGAAGTATTCATTTACATACCTCCCTTCAGTGTTCAAAACACGTTACTGTTGAGCCAGTCACCTAAGTGGAAGATTTAAATAGGACACTAGAAGACAAACATTCCATTTCTCTCTACCTCAGTTGTTTTCCTATTCCCTTTATCAAATAATCGGTAAAGAGTGCTGTGCTTCAGAAAGTTTTAAATAAACAAAAATTTTCATCAATGATTCTTTTTTAAAAAAATCTATGAGCAAAGATAGAAAGCTTTGTGCTTTTTTATTTTGTTAGCAAAAACATTTTCACATAAAGTAAAACTAAAAATCCAAGCTAAAGAAAACAACTTTACCTGAGGTCTAAACTGAAACTAGGCTTTAAAATTCCCTTAGATTCTAAACAGGTTTGCATTTACATGTCCTAACCCTAAGACAGTTTCCAAACAACACATCAAAGTGCAGTAAACTCAGACACCTCAGACACACTTTAAATTTCTGAGGGAAACAAAGTAATTTTAGGTAATCTGTAGAATACTGCATGAACCACTAACTCAACAGTCCACAGTTTCAAAATTAGATCCTATTATACTTTCCATAGCATCACATCTTTACAAAACTGAGTCTCTGTAATGTAAAAAAGAAAGAAGAATCATGCTCCCTCCACTCCCACCACAAAAAAAAAAAAAAAAAAAATCAATGTGGAATAGGAAATGAGGGTAGAGCTTCTAATCTGATTCCAAGTTTTAAGTTGTACAGTGTCCAAGAGATGCACACATCCCATTGGAAATGTTGGTTACTTAAGAATGAAGTAAAAATGTTTCTTCAAAGAATTCATATATTATTTATTCAAATGGCTACTAAGTTATTAGGACATAAATACTTATATTGTTTGGACCAAACTACTAAGAAAATAAAACTATCTGGTATTTCTCTAGATCTAAGGACATCATGAAAAGATTACTGGCCCACTAAGAGTGTGATGAACAGAGGAAGTTTGGGAACCTTTGCAGCATATGGGTAGAAACTGAAATGACACTGGACCTGTCACTAAACTTAGTGAAACATTAACTGACTAGCTTATATTATTACCCAAAGGCCATTAGTGCTGTGTAAGGGCCAGTATACTCTATTTACAAATATCTGAGGGCTAATTAACTGAAATCCAGCTGTGGCCTAAGGAGTCCAGTTTCTCTGCAGCTCTCTCCAGGGAGAAATGCTCCTCTGTTCTCATCTGGGCCTGTACAAAGTCATCTTCCTTTAGCAGTACTTAGGAAAAACATCCAGTGTTATATGTCTAAAACTCATAAATTAACAGAGATCTTGGTAACATTACCCTATCAATGATAGCATTATTAATATTATACAGAACATTTCCAAAAATACTTTCAGAGCTATTAGCTCCTAACTATAGTGTTTCATTGTATAATCTGAAGGCCCATTGGGCCAGCTCACTGTGATTTGATTATAGCAATTCAAAGAAGCAACAGCTTTTAGTAGATAATGCCCAGGATTCACAATTAAGAACATGTGTTTTGGAATCAGGTTCTGTCACCATGTAACCTTAGGCATGTTCCTCCATCTCCTGAGCCTCATTATCTTCAACCATTTTTAAAAGAATTATTTTTATATTAACACAGGTACAGTCTCCCTTATCCAAAATACTTGAAACCAGAAGTGTTTGAGATTTGGGTTTTTTTCAGAGTTTGGAATATTTGCATTATATTGATTGAGCATCCCTAATCCAAAAATCCAAAATCTTAAGTGCTTCAATGAGAAGCTCCTAAAGGCAAGGGGAAGAGATGGGGGAAAGCTGGTGAAATGATGAAAGTCTGCAGGAAGTTAGTGAATCTTAAATTCAGTTGATTAAGAAAAAGCTGTAGTAGTACATACTAAGGACACTCCTGCCCCGTATGCCACCTCAGTCAGGCAACTATCCCATACCCATGGAGATGGTTTATTCTCTGTAGATACTGAACTAAAGACATGTCTGACTCTGAGACACCAGTAATAGTCAAGAGTAGAGGTAAAGAACAAACCACTTGAGAAATAACGAGTGAAAGTCTACATACAAAATACTGGCATTTCCAGTCCCCTTCCCCGACACGCATCTCCAAATATTAAAATGAAAAAAGTGTAATAAATATTTCCATATGTTCATATTTTTCAGACTTACTGTATACAACAAATCTTTATAATGGTTCCTGTCCACCAAAAACCCATATCTCACTATCAAAGAAAAAGACTTAATTGTGGTCAAGTTTTATATAGAAAGAGAAAAAAGGAGAAAGAGAATTATATTAAGAGGTTAAATGATCTTTTAAGAGATGCTTGAAGCAGTAAATAGATAATTCAATACAATTAGGTAGTACACAAACAAAATGGTTTATGTAGTTACTTTAATATACATTAAAAATCTATACAGCTAGTATATAGAACCTGTAATTTCACAGCTATTATTGCTTAGGCAAGGCAAAGTTTGTAAACTATCAAATAAATATTAACATAGGCATTTTGGCCGGGCGTGGTGGCTCACCCCTGTAATCCCAGCACTTTGGGAGGCTGAGGCGGGAGGATCACAAGGTCAAGAGATAGAGACCATCCTGGCCAACATGGTGAAACCCCATCTTTACTAACATACAAAAATTAGCTGGGCGTGGTGGCACGCACCTGTAGTCTCAGCTACTCGGGAAGCTGAGGCAGAGGAATCACTTGAAACCAGGAGGCAGAGGTTGCAGTGAGCCGAGATCATGCCACTGCACTCCAGTCTGGTGACAGAGCAAGACTCCATTTCAAAACAAAAAAAAAAAAGGAAAGAAAGAAAAGGAAAGAAATGGCAGTAGTATGTGAATGTCTAAACTTTCAGGCATACTACTGCAGAGATAATTACTAAATTTGGTGGTAAAGTTAAACTATCATTCCTTTAAATGTGATTCTAGAAACTTTAAAAAATTGATACAAATGTTATTGTATACAAAGTTTAACTTTTTGAAATTAGGGGCAAGTTTTTTGGGATTTACACTGACATAAGACAGGTTGACCACAGACATGCTTTTTCAGGGAAATTTTCCCAAGATAGGAATTAACATCAGGTAAAATTAGTTACTGAAGCTATTGTAAGTTTAAAGTTCTAAAAACAGCTAATAGACAAGATGAAGAAACAAGAAAGCAATTAGATAAGACAGAAAGGAGGATAACTAACAGCTATACTGACAGAACTACCATTTTGTTTGCACTTCTACTACATGCTAGGCACAGAGTTAGGTCATCAAAATAGGTAGTCTTTATGCATATCTGCCTTTTACAGATTAAAAATGTAAGATTCTGTAATCTCAGCACTTTGGGAGGCCGAGGCAGGCAGATCACGTGGTCAGGAGATCCAGACCATCCTGGCTAACACGGTGAAACCCCGTCTCTACTAAAAATACAGAAAAATTAGCCGGGCGTGGTGGCGGGTGCCTGTAGTCCCAGCTACTCGGGAGGCTGAGGCAGGAGAATGGCGTGAACCCGGGAGGCAGAGCTTGCAGTGAGCCGAGATCGTGCCACTGCACTCCAGCCTGGGCAACAGAGCGAGACTCCGTCTCAAAAAAAAAAAAAAAAAAAAAAATCTAAGATTCAAGTTAGATAATTTACTTGTAGCACCAGTTTTGGGGAAGGGAAAGTTAAAGATGAAAAAAGTATAACATAAAGGCAAAAATCCCTTTGATAACCAACTAAGTATCAAAATTAAATTCCCAATATAGTTTTTTAACACAACGGTCCCCAATCTTTTTGGTACCAGGCACTGGTGCCATGGAAGACAAGACAGGGGCAGGGAGATGGTTTCAGGATGAAACTGTTCTACCTCAGATCATCAGCCATTAGATTCTCATAAAGAACATGCAACCTAGATCTCTCACATGCACAGTTCACAATAAGGTTCACACTCCATTGAGAATCTAATGCCCCTCCTGATCTGACAGGAGGCAGAGCTCAGGCAGTAATGTTAACTTGCTTGCCAACGGCTCACCTCCTGCTGTGTGGCCTGGTTTGTAACAGGCCAAGGACCAGGGAATGGTGACCCCTGTTCTAACATTCCTAACCTCAAAATCTTTATAAAATCCATAAAGTAAATAAAATGACTAAAGATGACTGTAGACTGGTAGGTTAAGAGATGGTCAATAAATTAGATTTGGTGCATTTAGCATTCCAAGAAGGTACTGTGCCCAGAAATTTGACAGGACAGATTCATAATGTTCCTCTTATCCTAGCTGAAGACTTAATTACATTGCTGGTTTGGTAAATGAAGAGTCATACCCAAAACTTAAGTGGCCACATTTCCACTTTTCAATTAAACAAAGTCAGAAGTTATTGAGCAACCCAAAAAACAACAACCACACACACACATTTGGATATATGCTTTAAACTTCTATAATGGGTATTATTTGCATAAAAGGGACTGTGTGCAGCAATGCTTTGGGAGGCCAAGGCGGGAGGATCGCTTGAACAAAAGAGTTCAAGACCAACCTGTGCAACATAATGAGACCCTGTCTCTACAAAAAAAAAAAAAAATTAGTTGGGCATGGTAGCACATGTCTGTCGTCCCAGCTACCAGGGAGGCAGAGGTGGGAGGGTCACTTGAGCCCAGGAAGTCGAAGCTGCAATGAGCCATGACTATGCCTTTGCACTCCGTCTTGGGCAATAGGATGGCTCTAACAGGGGCTAGGAGAAAAAAAAAAACCTTAAAAGGTCATTTAGCAATTAAACTTAACTTCTCTAAGTTTTCAGAAATCCTCCTACACTTGGAATATCATAAAAAGTAGTAATTTTGTGAAACTGTAGGGAGACTCTGCTATTCATGCTTTTAAAATGTGCTTTTAATTTCTCTGACTACTAAAGGCTATAATAATGTCACTTGGAAAACAGAAAGCTGAGTGAGCATCTGAGGGTAAAAAGGAATGTTTTCACAGACTCAGTTGGTAAATACCACTGGCTCTAGCTGAACACTGTGATTCCTTAACTGGAAGCCAATCACGATCTTAATTTTAAAAGTCTCCTTGTTACATAGGGCAAAGGACAGACATATTATCTCAATTACTCCTTCACATAAAACTCAAGGATTGAACTAATACTTGGAAGCATCATAAACATGTTTTCCTTTTTACCGTATTTCTGAGTCCATATGAAGAGGTCAGATTTAACTGAAATAGTCAACAGGCTCAGATGTTAGTCTAGTTTGGGTATTACAAAGGGCAGCTTTTTCTTTATGTTAAGGACATTTATTATATATTATATATAATATACAATAGGTCAATAGATACAAAAACATATGTCAAGGATATATATAACATAATACATGTATCTTAAGGTATTTATTATAGCACTGTCATATTAAAAAGTTGGAGAGTCTAAATACCCATCAATAAGGAAATAGAGCTAGTCTCAGTGGCTCATGCTTGTAATCCTAGCACCTCGAGAGGCCAACGCAGAAGGATTGCTTGAAGCCAGGAGTACGAGACCAGCCCAGGCAACATAGCAAAACACTGTCTCTATAAAAAAATTTTTAAAAATATAGCCAGGCATAGTGGTGTGCACTTGTAGTCCCAACTGCTTGGGAGGCTGAGGTGGGAGGATGGTTTGAGCCCAGGAGTTTGAGGCTGCAGTGAGCTATGATCGCACCAAGGGACTCCAGCCTGGTGACAGGGTATCAAATAAATAAATAAATAAGGAAATAGTTAAATCAGCAGTCCTCAATCTTTCTGACAACAGGGACTGGCTTCATGAGAGACAATTTTTCCACAGACTAGGCTGTAGCAAGGGGGAGGTTTTGGGATGAAACTTTTCCACCTCAGATCATCAGTCATTAGTTAAGATTCTCATAAAGAGCATGCAACCTAGATCCCTCACATGCACAGCTCACAATAGGGTTTGTGCTCCTATGAGAATCTAATGCCACTGCTGATCTGATAGGAGGCGGCGCTTGCGTAATGTATGCCAGCACTCACCTCCTGCTGTATAGCCTAGTAGGGTCTGCAGCCCAGGGTTTGAGAATCCCTGAGTTAAATTTACATATCCATAAGATAACGTAGTGTGCAACCATTTAAAACAATGAGGTTAGGTCTATAATGTATTGGCTACTTCACAATTAAAGTATATTTAAAGCATTTCATTTTATGACACATTTTAAGCAAATTTTGTTAGAATTCTTGTAATATCTGCTGAGTTGCAAAGGAAGGCTACAGGCTACATTGACACTGTACCTTGTTATCAACAAAACTGCTAGTTATTAAATTTTTGGTTTTTTATTCCCAGTGGGTGCATGCTCAAATATTGGACCTTCAGACTCATCTGTATATTGCCAAAGGACTGTATGTGAGGATTCATATTCCATATAAACATCTCAGTATATTGGGCAAAACTTACTAAAATACATCAAAGGATCTTTGATCTACTAAACCAGGAGTTGGCAAATGTTTTCTCTGTAAAGAACAGATAGTAAATATTATAGACTTTGTGGACCATAAGGTCTCTGTTGTTGTAGACCAAAATCTACCGGTCACAGACAATATATGAACAGGTGTGGCTGTGTTCCAGTAAAACTTTACTTACTCAAGTCCAACAGAGCTTAAAGGTTAAAAAAAAAAAAAAAAAAAAAAAGGTACTTACAAAGACAGGCAGTGGGCCGGACTTGGCCTACAACCACTAATTTGCTGATCCCTGTGCTAAAATCAAGGTGCTGCTAATGTAGTCAATCTTCTTTTTAACAGTACCCTACATGCATGCCATTATCCTTCAAAGGCAGACCTTTATACTGCGTGCTTTCATTTTGATTTTTCAAACGTTCAATTTGCAAGTTACCATACAAGTGCTTTAAGGGAATAATATCTTGTGGGACTCAATACAGAACTTCAATGTCACAACAATTTTTCATTGTATTAAAGCACAGAAGTGTGAATAAGGCCAGTATAATAGGAAGAAATAATTCTACACAAATACATCCTATAGTAATAAATCTGCAATCAAGAAATCTACTTGGGTACTGGAGTAAATGGCCTTGAATAGAAAGAACTAGTATCTAGGAAATGCATAATCACATAAATAAAAATTTCTAAAATAAAGCAAAAGGTTACATTTCTAAACTTTAAAGTATTTTTCTTTCTTCACACTTGAATTTTTATTCTAAGTGACTGAACAAAAAAATACACCAAGATGAAAAGGCAACTCAGAAAAGAAATACAAACACCTAGCAAATCAGTGTAAATAAATGCAATCTCCAAAAAAGTAAATTATAACCAGAAGAATCGGTTAAAAAATATTAGGGTGCATAATTTGCGTTTGAAGCTTTCCCTTACAAGCCTGAATCCTCAATACCAGATCTTCATCTTCTGTATCTCAGCTCAGCCTCTCCCAATACAGCTGCCTCATCAGGTATTTCAGTTTAGATCTGGCCAGATGATCAGGCTATTCCCCTATCTAGTCTGGGCCAGAAAAGACTCAAGTGACATTAAGAAAAATCAAAGAAGATGAGCCAGGCCTGGTAGTTCATGCCTGTAATTATTTGGAGGCTGAGTGGGGAGGATTGTTTGAGCCTGGGAGTTCAAAGCCATCCTGGGCTCACAAAAAAATGGCGGGGGCTGGGGGGCAGGGCCAGGTGGGAAATTCGATGCTTAAATTCCTTGGTTTCTTCTGTAGTAGATTTCTAAACCATTTGTAAGCCTATAGAAGGCAACGGTACAATCAGTATTTTAAATCTATGCCATGAAAGAAAAAGAAGCAAGCCAGTATCTACCAAGCTACCAATGAATGAAGTGCTAGATACACATAATGGAATACTATTCAGCCTTAAAAAGGAAATTCTGACACAGGCTGTAACACAGATGCACCTTTGAAAACATTATGCTAGAGGAAATAAGCCATTCACAAGAGGACAAATATGTATGATATCCCTTCTACAAAGTACCTAGAGTAGTCAAATTAATATAGACAAAGTAGAATGGTGGCTGGCCAGAGCGGGGAGGGAAATTAGGAGTTATTGTTTACTAGATATGTAGTTTCAGTTTGGAAAGATGAAAAAGTTCTGGAGATGGATAATGGTGATGGTTACAAAACAATGTAAATATACTTAATGCCACTGAACTCTACACTTAAAATGGTTAGATGCTAAGTTTTATATTATATATGTATATGTTACATTAATAAAAAAGGAAAGAAAAGATGAAAGCAATTAAGTTTACAACTGCAATGACCCTAAAAACCTTTCAACAGCATTAGTGGAATTTAAATATTTAATTTACTAAGTAATACAAAGATACTCATTGGCTAAATATACCCTGCAATACGGACCACAACCTGATGTGCGGATGTGAGCAGATTAAAGAAAAGCTTTCAATACAAGTCACTTTTAAAGCTTTATTGTGAAGAAGCTTCAGATTTGTAATTCTGAAGGGAATGTGTCTTTTCAAAAGCTCTTTGGAAAAAGTTCAATCATAAAACACGATCAAAATATGGAGCATCATGAATTTATTTCATTTTCCAACCTCTATATTAAACTGCTCCTAAAATGTATTTTAAAAGAATGCATATTCTTCAGCAAATCTTTTCATCAATCACCATGTGAAAACCTTTGGCAGGGACACTGTGCATTCCTGGGAGGATTTAAATTAATTTGTGAGGGAGTGAAACCTGGCTTATAAGCAAAGAATTGGATTTAGGATTTGACAGAGTTCTTTTCTGAATTTAAAATATTGTATCATGAGTTCACATTTATGTTCTCCATCACCAGTAAAGTAACAAAATAATATAGAACTTCAATTCAATTAAAAATATAGTTTTCTATGTATTTATGGTCATAGCTTTATCTGTCTACAACAAAGCATTTGAAATCACATTTCTACTTTGAGTTAAAAAAATAAATTAAATATTCCAACTGTAAGAAATCCTGGTTTTTTGGTTTTTTTTGTTTTTTTTTGAGACAAGAGTCTCGCTGTTGTTGCCTAGGCTGGAGTGCAATGGCATGATCTCAGCTCACTGCAACCTCCACCTCCCAGGTTCCAGCAATTCTCCTGCCTCAGCCTTCCAAGCAGCTGAGATTACACCACCACACTCAGCTAATTTTTGTATTTTTAGTAGAGACAGGGTTTCACCATGTTGGCCAGGCTGGTCTCGAACTCCTGACCCCAGGTGATCCACCCGCCTCGGCTTCCCAAAGTACTGGGATTACAGGCATAAGCCACTGCATCCAGCCCAAAAAATCCTGTTTCCATTCATTTTAAAACTGTTACCTGATCTACTTTTAAAAAATGAGAGCTTTCTACTAAAAAGCAGGGTATGTTTTTAAATTGCTGCAATTTCTATTTTCTTAAATATTTTTCACTTGAATGTTTGCAGTGTTTTGTTTGTTTGTTTGTTTTGAGGCAGAGTTTCGCTCTTGTTGCCCAGGCCTGGAGTGCAATGGCACGATCTCAGCTCACCACAACCTCCATTGCTCAGGTTCAAGCGATTCTCCTGCCTCAGCCTCCCGAGTAGCCGGGATTACAGGCATGCGCCACCACGCCAGGCTAATTTTGTACTTTTAGTAGAGACAGGGCTTCTCCATGTTGGTCAGTTTGTCTCCAACTCCCAACCTCAGGTGATCCGCCCACCTCGGCCTCCCAAAGTGCTGGGATTACAGGCGTGAGCCACCGCACCTGGCCTCAGTGCTTATTTTTTAAGAATTCACCTCCTCATTTTATTTGTATTTCAAATTCAAATTCTTTTTTTAGAAAAATGTTAGACAAACTATTTTAACTGTAGACAACAGGAATTCATTTAATCCTGCAACTTTTAGTTGAGGCCTAAGAACTCAAACTGATTTATAGCATCCTTATTTGTAGTGAAGTAAATCACAGAAAAATCAAGCCCAGTTGGAGGTACTACTGTGTCTGAATGATATAATCTTCCTATAATAGCCAAATTGTCAGATCAGTTTAAAGTCATAAAACATGTTAAAACAGCCGCTGTAAACATGAGAGAAGAAGATAAAAAGGTTAACAAAAATGAAGTGATGGTCCTTAAGAGACAGGGAAAAACCAATTAGCTTTATGTTTGGTTACATCAAATGATTAAATTTTAAATGACTGCATTTAAGATTTATTTTAAGTACAATACTATTCAAAGCACCAGCAAAGTGTGGGGCAGTTACGGGAGACATGGACTTGTCAATCTAATGGTTATAGTGACTAAAAATAGTAACAATGAGGCAGTACACGTGATCAATAAATTTTAAAAGGGAGAGGGATGTGTTTCCATATAAATACAAAGCTTTGCATCATTTCTAACACACTGGTTCAAAAGATAGCTTTTTTTTGTACCCTGTCCAAAAGCAATGCAATGCTCCTTCCCATAAATCAAACAACCAAAGCTCTGGGAGAGCTGGCTTCCCTTCTTCACATGGGAAGCTGTTCATAAGGCCTAGTTCTGGTAGAGACTTACCACCTGTATTAGTCCGTTTTCACACTGCTACAAAGAACTGTCCAGTTTATAACAGCTGGGTAATTATAAGTAAGAGGTTTAACTGACTCACAGTTCCACACGGCTGAGGAGGCCTCAGGAAACTTACAATCATGGTGGAAGGCGAAGCAGGCACCTTCTTCAAAAGGTGGCAGGAGAGTGTGAGCATGTAGAAAACTACCACTTATAAAACCATCAGATCTCGTGAGAATTCACCATCACGAGAACAACATGGAGGAAACCACTCCCATAATCCTATCACCTCCCTCCCTCTAAACATGGTGATTACAATTCGAAATGAGATTAGGGTGGGGACACAGAGCCAAACCGTATTACCACCCCAGAGGAAGTTACCACTTGGGTACTGGGGATCGCCAGCAGTTAAATGCCCTTTATTCTTTATTCTGTTCAATAACAATCAAGGAATTGAAGGAATTCTTTCAGCTTGCTAAGCTGCCAGGTATTGCTGTGGTACTCTATAGGAAAAGTTAAGGAAATAAGAGAAAGTATAAATTTGCTTAGGTGTAGCATCTCTATTAGTTTTCTAATGCATTGCCTGGAGGCTTAAGAATACAATGTCAGGCCTTTAAACAAATCCCAGTCTCTTTAAACAAAATCTGCATTTTAACGAGAGCCTCAGATGATTCCTGTGAACATTAAAGTCTGAGGAGTACTGGTCTATAGGCACCACAGCTGCCAACCTGACAGCCACAATTAGCTCCAGGCCTCCACTCTCCAAACATTAAGGCTTTACAAAGAACGTGTGAAAGCAGCTCAAAATCTAAATATGAAATGACAATTTCTCAAATTTCAGACTAAAAAGAGAGAGGACTTCAAACTAAAACATAGGTTCTTATTCCTGGGTCTCCTTAGAATTCCCTAGGCACTAGCTTTACCAAAATATCGGTGCCCAGGACCTACCTACACCAAAGGATTAAATACTGGGCATCAGTTCCTCAGGTGATTTTAACATGTAGCTAAAAAGGATAACCAATAAACTTAGAGCATGCCTTCTCAACCTTTAAATGCAGATTCGGATTTCAGGAAGTCTGTATTAAGGCCTCAGATACTACATTTCCAACAATATTCTGAAATGGAGCAACTCAGCCTCTGCCCTTGTGGTCCGTAAATTTAGAAAGAGGTTGTCAAAAAGACTTCAAGCTTTTGCCCTCAGCGCATCTTTCTCTATAGTCAAGTATGATTACTGTCTCCAATTCAGAATATTAACATATGTGTCATAAACTGTTTTAGACAAAGTCAATACAAAAATATGACATAAAATTCCTACTCTTGTGGGGCATACAGTGTAAAATATGTGAAAGAGACAAATAAGCAATTAAAATAGAGTGCTGATAGAAGGTATCTAACCCAGATCTGGGATCAAGAAAGATTTCCGGAGTGACATCTAATAGAGATAAGCAAATGTGGGACAGAACTCCTTCAGCCCAAAAGGTAGTATATCTCAAGATCTGAAGATGAGGGAAAGTGTATCACATCTGAGGTATCAAGGTATCCTTCCAAGAATATGAAGGATAGAATATTTGAGAGGTGAGACAGAACGGGCAGAGGGAGCAAAGACCAAAACGTGAAGAATGCGGTAAACCACCTTAAATATATTTTGGACTTCTCCTAAAGAAAACAGAAAATTGTATGAATAGATTTGTGTTTTGAAAGCTAGTTCTAACTGCAGGATAAAGAACAGACTAGAGGCAGATAAATTAATTAGGATCTACTATAGTGATTCAACTGGTTGATATTGGTAGCCTGAACTAGTGTGGTAGTAATGAGAATGGGAGAGAAGTAGATGAATCTGAGCAATATCTAGAACTAAAATTGACAACATATGGTGAATGGATGCGTAACATGGGGTGAGGTGGGGAAATATGGAAGACATGTCAATTCAGAACATTCGTGGCAACGACTTGGAAAAACTAGGTAGATGGTGCTACTACTCACAAGTTAGGAATACAAGAACAAGAAGGTTTAAGGAGAAAATTATGTTTTAGAAAAAAGCAGAAAATGTCCAATAGGCAGACTAGCACACAGGTCTCAAGCTCAAGAGGAAAATATAGACTGGAAATATAGATTAGTAAATTCAATAATGACATCCAGTTCTGGCCAAGTTGGAATAATTGGGACCAGATTTACCACCATCCCTGAAATAACAACAAAAAATAGATCAAATATACAACATAATAGTTTTCAGAGACTGAACATAAGGCAGCACAAAACAATGACCCTGAGAGACAGAAAACAAACCAGGTGAGCTCTACAATTACTGCAGCTTAGTGAGGGAGAACCTGGGCAGAGACCAGCACTCTCCCTGAATTGAAAAGATGGAAATGGGAGTCCAGGAATGCCAAGGTAGCTAGTTTTCAGGTCAGAGTTCTGAAGAGGAAAAAAACAGCAGAGATCTCCCTGTAATCTAAGTATTGAACAGCATATTATGCACATGAAGAAACACTCCAAGGCTGGGGAGAGTCATCTGAAAGGTTGAAGGAATAAACCTAAACAAAGCCGAGAAGAGGCAACATGAATGAGTCTCAAAACAAGTGTGCTCAATGAAGCTAGATTTTAGGGAAAAAAAAGAGTCCATAATGTATGCTTCCATTTATATAAAATTCTAGAAAATTAAAAGTACTCTATTGTGACAGAAAGCAGATCAGCAGTTGCCTTGGGCTGGGGAAAGGATTATAAAGGAACACGGGTAAATTTGTGGGGGTGATGCATTGTTCATTCAATACCTTGACTGTGGTGGTTTCATGTGCCAAAACTTGTTGAAATGCGCACTGCAAAAAAATGCAGTTTACTGTATGTCACCTATACTTCAATACATTAAAAAAAAAAACTATCAGGATACATATAGTAACTAAGTTAAGGGGGTAGGTTGAGATTGCTGAGAAATCCTATATAGATTCTGAAGGAGGACTCGAATAGGACCATAAAGAGTACCAACATTTAAGGAAGTAATAAAACAAAGAGATTATGAAGGAATGTCCAAAGAATTAGAGGAGAAATCCGAGGAGTATGGCATCATTGAAGCAAAGGGGGAAAAATTTTTCTCTCAAGGAGAAAATATGAAAGATCCAAAATGTCAAACAAGATAAGGTCTTAAAATGTCCAATGTGTATACGACTGAAAGACTATGAGGTGGGCATCATGGTGCAGGAAGAAAGAGCACCAAGGCAGTCTCATATCCAAAAATTTGTGTCACTTTACCTAGAAAGACTAAGAAATCTAGAGGAATTTTTATTTCAGATTTGATAGTTAAGAAAAACACAGGAATCCCAGATGCCACCAGATCTTTGCACCTGGCATTGGCACCCTCCTAATATGTTATATTCAATATAAACAATAATTAATTGTCCTTAAAGAGTCTTTAAAAGAAATTAGGCCAGAGTCAGGCTAAGAGTTATTAATGCATACAACTCATTAAGGATAAGGAGAAGTTCAACTTAGAGGTCTATCATCCCATCTGAATTTAATAAGAAACTAAATACTTGAAATTCTTCCAGTTTTTCTTTTTTAGTGAGTAATAGGGTTATTTGTGTTCCTCTTATCGGACAACCAAGCAGAGAATCAACAAGACTTTTTTGCCTTGTGTTTGAATAAAAACTTACGTTTACATACAGATGCACATCATCAGTACACGTAAGAATTTAATCAGTAAATTAAATGTAGTGAACAATCTCCAAAACAAATGCAGATTTATGTTATATAACACTAAAATTTCAAGAGAATATTCATCCTTCAAAATAAATAATATAATAAAATAGCTGTTTAATTGTTTAAGTTTACGGATTCAGTTGGAGTGAATCTGTAAGGCTGGAGTGCAGTGGCATGATCTCGGCTCACTGCAACCTCCACCTCCCAAATTCAAGCGATTCTCCTGCCTCAGCCTCTTGAGTAGCTGGGATTACAGGCACCCGCCATGCCCGGCTAATTTTTGTATTTTTAGTAGTGATGGGATTTCACCATGTTGGCCAGGCTGGTCTTGAACTCGTGACCTCAAGTGATCCACCACCTCAGCCTCTCAAAGTGCTGGGATTAGTCATGAGCCACTGCTCCTGGCCTCTTAGCACACTAAAAAAACAAACAAACAAACAAAAAACACATCTGGCCAGGCACAGCGGCTCCTGCCTGTTATCCCAACACTTTGGGAGGCCGAGGTGGGTGAATCACAAAGTCAGGAGATCAAGACCATCCTGGCTAACACGGTGAAACCCCGTCTCTACTAAAAGTACAAAAAATGAGCCAGGCGTGGTGGCGGGCGCCTGTAGTCCCAGCTACTTGGGAGGCTGAGGCAAGAGAATCGCTTGATCCTGGGAGGTGGAGGTTCCTGGGAGGTGGAGGTTGCAGTGAGCCAAGACGGTGCCACTGCACTCCAGCCTGGGCGACAGAGCAAGACTCAGTCTCAAAAAAAAAAAAAAAAAAAAAAGTCTAAATTCAAGCTAAAAAAAAATCCCTGTAATGTATTTTGGCAGGGACATTTTAGACATTGGGAAAGGTGAGTAAACATAGAAGTCCAAATCTAATCATATACTTTAACATAAATAGGCTTTATTTGTTCTTGTCATTAAAAACACTGCCTCTGGCCTCCTCATGTTAGCAGCCAATTCCCCATTTGTACAGAAGTAATATATGACTAGAGAAAGCCCATTAGTACATATTGTCCACACCAAGCAAACCCTAAGTAAGGCTAAAGTGTTTAAATAAAATTTTTCCATGGCAAATCCCATTGTACAACTATGCACATTTCTATCTACAATTATTCAGATTATTTATTGTATTCTTATACAACTAAAGAGGAAAATAAACTATAGTAGATTGAGAGTTCACATTAATTAAAAATCCTATCAATGATAAAAACAGAACATCTACCAAGTTTTTAAAAATTATTTTGTGGCATTTGGAAAATATTTTGTCTGTTGCCCATCCTCTTCTCATATTTAAAGGAAATATTTGGATTTAAAAGACTACAGACTCCCCAAAAGTAGTTTTTGTCCAAAAGAAGGGAGATTAAAGGGGGTGGGGAAAGAATTAAAGACATGGAAAAAAAGATTTACTCTTCTTAAGTAACTATTAGATTAGACAAGGCTGCAGGAAATAATAGTAAAAAGAAAATGCTGAGAACAATACACTTTCTCACTATGGTTAGTGCCAGGCCCATCTTAACAGTTTTGCAGATAAAACTAGCCATTAAAAAGCAGTGAGCAAACATACCACAGACATTGTCGGTTATAAATGTTAATAGTACTTGGAGCTTTCCAATCAGCTACAGTGAACTGTCTAAAGTCTCTTACAAATTTATCCCAGTCAGGAGTAGCCAAGGAAAATGAAATGAGGGAAACAGGTAACAGCACAGATAAAATCCTTTTTCCTAGGGCAACCTTCATAGTGGCACTGACAGGAATCTCCTCCTTTCCCAATAAACTGAAAATGTTATGAAGCAGGGAATGAAAGGAATTAAGTATTCCAGGACAATTCAAGATGACAAAGAGAAACAAACAGAAGTGCTAAGAGGTTATACTGAGAGAAGTGTGTTATAAGAAGGCTTCCAAATGATGTTATGCACTAAAGTTTGAGAACCACTGCCACAGACAAACTGACTAGGTTCACATCATTACCTCTAAAGACCTCTTCCCTAAACTCCAGACTTGATATATCTAGCAAGATGGCTAAAAAACATTTCATTGTATTTTTTTTTTTTTGAGATGGAGTCTCGCTCTGTTACCCAGGCTGGAGTGCAGTGGCACAATCTTGGCTCACTGCAACCTCTGCCTCCCGGGTTCAAGTGATTCTCCTGCCTCAGCCTCCCGAGTAGCTGGGACTACAGGTGCACGCCACCAGGCCCAGCTAATTTTTGTAATTTTACTAGAGACAAGGTTTCACCATGTTGGTCAGGATGATCTTGAACTCCTGAACTGAGCTGATCCACCTGCCTCAGCCTCCCAAAGTGCTGGGATTACAGGCGAGAGCCATTGAGGCCAGCCACTGTATATTTTTTTAAAGTATGAAATCATACAGACTACAGAATATAAAGATTAAATCCATATAGCTAAGAAAAAAATCTGTCCTTAAGAGCGTACAATTTTGGCTGGGCACAATGACTCACGCCTGCAATCCCAGCACTTTGGGAGGCCGAGGTGGGTGTATCACTTGAGGTCAGGAGTTCGAGACCAGCCTGGCCAACAGGGTGTAACCCCGTTTCTAATAAAAATACAAAAATTAGCCTGTAATCCCAGCTACTGGGGAGGCTGAGGCAGGGGAATTGCTTGAACCCGGGAGGCGGAGGTTGCAGTGAGCTACAATAGCGCCATTGCACTCTAGCCTGGGCAAAAAGTGAGACTCTGTCTCAAAAAAAAAAAAAAAAAAAAAAGAACTTACATTTTAATAAACTTTTAGCCATAATATTTCTACAATCTGTCCTTAAAAACTTAAATTTTAAACTTTTAGCTTACAAACAAAAGATTTCAAATCCATTATGCCATTAACAACCTTGAAAGAAAAAATCTCTGGGGATATCCACACATATTTCTTGGTAAAAACAGAAAATATCTCTGGAAGGATACTTAAGAAATAACAACAATGGCTGTCTGCACCACTTGAAATTTTATCATGGACATGTCACTCTCTTCTTAAGAAATTAATTTATTACATTTAAGATAATGTTTTAAGCCATAAGAAGATAGTTTTCTTACTCAAAAATTTTACGTTAGTAACATTTTACACTTAAAAAAACTATTAAAACTAGTTTTCAAAGTTTGATTCATTTTAAAGACATTATTACATACATTAGACCAAAGCCCTCTCCCTATACCACGCTCTCCTTATCCTCACAAACACTTATTTCAATAAGCATCTATGAAAAGTCTATGTGTCATCAGTAAATGGTAATATGATCAGCTGGGGCCATACACTAAGCAGGGGAGACTACAGAGTTCAGGGAATTATAATATAGTAGGGTTACAGCTGCTTAATCATATTCAGAAAGTAAAATGGAAAAGTAACAAAAAGTAAAAATAAATAAAAAATCTCAAACAATAACCTAAATGTTGCCACTTAAGTAAATGATAAAAAAGATTCTCATGCCAAAAGATAGTATTTTCAAAAAGCTCTATTTCAACTTGAAATTCAGGACATATTACCAGATGACAGCAAAATCTCAGTCAATAAGCATATTAGCATTTAGCCAAGCACAGTGGCATGTGCCTGTGGTCGCAGCTACTTCAGAGGCTGAGGTAGGAGGTTCACTTGAACCCACAAGTTCAAGGCCAGCCTGGGCAACATACTGGGACGTCTCTCAAAAAAAAAAAAAAAAAGCATACTAATGCTTAAAAGATCCAGAACTTTCAGGACAGGAAACAGTAATATAAATCATTTGTAGTTCACATTTGACAAAACAGTTTTTACTGATAACATCTTCTTTAATCCTAACAACCACCCTGGGAATAGGCTTTGATGTATTCTAACAACAAAATAATCAAGGATCAGAGAAGTTAGGTAACTGCTCAGAATCATCCAGCTCCAGAAAAGTCCAGTCTTTTAGTTCTTTGCCTGTGACTTTCTACTGTATTTACTGTATGAGGAAATCTAGATATCCTGCAATTATTAATCTCTTGCTTCCATTCACATCCTAGTTCTAGACCCTTCAATAATGGACCACACTGCCAAGCTGACCTAGAACTCAGTTCAGCTTGCCTCCTTCTACAAGGCAAAAGTATCACTTAGACATAAAGACAAAAAAGCAGAAACCCAGCTCTTTATGGATTCCAGACTAAGAAATGCACAAAGGTTTAAACCAAATCACATAAAGCCCATTTACACAGAGGCTTGAACGAAATCACATAAAGCCTATCTACTTTTCCTAGATTTCTAAGGGTTACTAAGCACTCTTAGCACTGGGCATGTGAAGATGGAGTAAGGAAACATCAAGAAAATGCTGTTTTTAAAGTGCTAATTATTAATCACAAGGAAATAATTAAAATGATTCTATGGTAACATGTTGTCATTAAAAACAAAAAATAGCTATCCTTTGAGAATGAGAACCTCTTACATGGCAGATATTTTGAGTAAATGCCTTTAATTTATTTAATTCTAAGCCTAAAGATAGGCAGTTCAATCTCCATTATACTAATGAGAGTGTGTCCACCTCCCTAATTTTATACAACAAATAACTATCTTACTCCAAAATTCATCAACTTCATTTTTTGTGTAATGGTAAAATAATGAGTGGATAAGGTGTTCAGTAGCATAAGGCTTGCTCCCTTGGTGTGGCCAAAGAACACCAGTCACTTACTCTGTATTCTAAGGTTTTGTACATGGGATATGGAGATTTTTATTGGTGCTTTGTCTCTTTCTATCTTGTCTATGGTTTTAAGTGTTGATGCACACATTTTAGGACTATTTCTTTATCTTCTCTGTCCTTTAGGAATACACCTGATAGAAATGGGTGCCACTTTTGACTTATAGTTCACACCTTAATCAGAATTACCTGGGAAGATTTTTTAAATGTAGAGTCATCAGTCCTGTCATAGATTCATTAAAGTTCCCTTCGTGATTCTTAGGCAAATAAAGTTTAAAAACTTATTTGTTTTTATTTTACACTGTGGGAAGCTGAGGCAGGAGGATCGCTTGAGCCCAGGAGCTCAATACTAGCCTGAGCAACATGGCAAAACCCCAGCTCTACTAAAAAATACAAAAAATTAGCTGGGTGTGGTGGTGCACACCTGTAGTCCCAGCTACTTAGGAGGCTGAGGTGGGAGGATCACTTGAGCACAGGAGGTGGAGATTGCAGTGAGCCATGATCTGCGCCACTATACTCCAGCCTGGGCAATGGAGTGAGACCCTGTCTCAAACAAAACCAAAAAAAAAAAAAAAAAACCCTATTTATTTTAAATAGCACAGTGTGAACTTCTGACACACAAACTTTTAAGAGAAATAAATGAAAAGTTTTATTACATGTAGTGATTTACTAACATCCCAGTTAACTGAAGAATAAGATTAATCAGGCTATGTGCTTATAATATAACAAAAATAAATCCAACTACAAAGTATATGCCAAATATACATTTTAGGAAAAGTACTGAGTATTGGCAAATATGAAACTGCCAATGTGCCAATGGGAGAAATAGCTTATAATAAAATAGTCCATCTTACATTCCAAACAGAAATTTGCCCATTAAAAATAACTAGTCATAGTGAGAAATGTGGGATTATTTATCACTATTCATAAAGGATTATTTTCATAAAAGATAGACAAAGTAAATATCCTTGAGACAGTCAACAGAGGCCACCACTTCAAGGGTTGAGACTGCAACTAGACCCCAGCTTTTTTTTAAGTGCATTTTCATTACTCAAAAAGATCTGGAAATAAAAGACAATGATCGGAGTGATCCTCTTCTTTCATTCCACCTCTGCAAAACTCTCCCTCGATTAAAAAAAAATCATATAGTAAATTAAACACTCATTTCTTTACTATCTTACTTAGAGTCTTCGCTAATTTTTAGAACTTTAGGATCATGCCATGCTTCCAGATCATTAACTACCAAAAACTTTGATACCAAGTTTTTACACTAAACCTATATTTACTGTAACATGCCCTGAAAGGGCATTTTTGTTTGTTTTTAAACCCATGCCATTATCTTGTTTGGGGCCACACATTGTTTTTTAGAAAGTCAATGTTTCAAAAGGTAGTATTAAAAATAAGGTCCTAAATGTGCTATCAAATTATTTTAAGGACAAAGTAGACTCTTTGGGGGCGGGAGGGGAAGGAGAGAGACAGAGAGAGAGCGTGGTCTTGCTATGTTGTCCAGGCTGGCCTTGAACTCCTGGACTCAAGTGATCCTCCTGCCTCAGCCTCCCAAGTACCTGGGACTATACAGATATGCATCATCATGTCTGGCTATTTTTTTTTTAAAGTTCCAAGGCCTATACTTGAACAAAAATAACATAGTGATTATTGTGTAAGTATAGTTAATACACATCTACTATTTCTGTAAACCAAAACTGTAGTGAACATTCAGTTACTGCATTCAGCACTTACAACTAGACAACACCTCTTCAATTTCCAATTTGGAAGGAGGAGCAGCAATTCACTAAACCATTTTCCAAAAGTCAACAATAGTTATATTTTAAGGTTCAACTGTGAGGTTTACTATGTAATAATATGAAAAAACAGATTATAACAATGAAAAGATTTAATTTCTGAGATATGTTTCCATAGAATGATGGTACTACTCAGAAGATTCCCCAAAAAATCTGATTTTTAAGGAAAATTTTATAGAGACAAAAATTAGTTCCATTTACTTTTCTTATAGTCTACAAATACATAACTAAAACAGATATCTTCAAGCCATAACTATTCTATTAAGTTCCAATCTATAAAACAATTTTCATCAGGTCCAAAAACAACAAGAGATTAAGTCTAACTAGAAAAGATTTATTTTGCTAACAGATTATTCTATTTGGTCCAGCTTCCTTCCATCCTTCAACTCACATCCTTCCCACTTCTAACCCACATTAAATAACTATTTAAACTGCCAAATATTTTAAGATGTATAGATAGTTGGCTCAATAAACTTGTCTCAACATATTTCTATTGTATCATAAAAGTTCTGTAAGTCAATTAAAATAAAAATTGTTACATAGAGGAAAACTGACTTCACATTTCATCTCAAGTATATACAAGTAAGGAATTAGGACGAACTTCCCCTTTCATTTGTGTTTAAGAACAAGAACTGAAATTTCATTATGCTTAATTAACCTATTGCTTACACTACTCTGATACACATCTCCTCTCTCCAGACTTCATTCCATTCCAAGTCTTAGTCTCTGGGTTGTATCATTTATGACAGCTTACAACTCCCTGTCTTGCCTCAAGAGCGCTCAAGTTTTTGAAGCAATTCTGGAAGCAAATTAGTTGAGTTTTATAAAATCAAACTGCAGCAAAACTCAATATCCCGTAACAGAGCCTGATTTTTCTCTTCCATGGAGTTAATAGTAATACGTCTCACAATAAATAAGCATTTTAAACTAATAGCAGACATTATCTTGTTAATCTTTACATTTTCACAAGGAAACAAATAGGTGAAAGTATCAGATAACTTGAAAGCTTCCAATCCTTTTTAGACTCCTCAAGCAAGTTTCTTAAAGAGATTATATAGTGTTATTTGATATAGTACTAAAATAAGCAACCTCTAAGATACAAACTGCATCTTAATAATTTAAGAAGGCAACCGTTATTAGTGGAGTCCTTCCTTCACTTGTAAGTGGAGGCGGTTTCAATTAGTACAAAGGGGGCTTAAAAGTAGTCTTCTCATCTCTTTCTCACATAGTAAAATGAATGGAATAAAGCTCTGTCTCCTTAAAGGAAAAGAATCAAGCATCTAGGCTATCTTATCTGTACAAATTGTATCTCCAGGTAACTAAAACAGTTGATGAAAGGAAATTTCTCTATATAAAATATTCCAGGTAATAAATTACAAAGGAATGAATTCGAATATCACCATTTTGCAACCAATAATAAAATAGATCTAGACCAGCAGTAAGTATAGTCCAAGCACCCCTGTGAGTCCCCAAGACCGTTTCAGAGGATCTGCAAGGTCAAACGATTTTTAGAATGCTAAAATCTTACTTGCCTTTTCCCTCTCCTCATTCTCCCATGAGTGTACACAAAGTTTCCAAAGGTTACACGATATGTAATATTACAACAAACTAAAGGATGAAGCAGATAGGAGAAACAGGATGTCTTCTTTTCAGCTGGACAATAAAGAGATTTACAAAAATGTAAAGCAGTGGACCAATTTTCTAAATTTTTGTTTGGAAAATAGTTCTCACAAAAATGTTATTTATATAAACATGCAGTGGGTTTTTTTTTTTCCCAATTAATAACAGGCATTTCTAAAATTTCTTGGTTTTAATTTCTAAAAAAGTAAATGCTCATACATACAGTGATATTTACACATAAACAAAAACCCTTTAGGATACTCAATAATTTTTAAGAATGTAAAAGGATCTTAAGGCTGAAAAGTTTGTTGTGAAAGAAAATAAATTTGGGGACCCCAAAATCACTAAGCTGAAAGGAAAAGTCAAGCTGGGAACTGCTTAGGGCAAACCTGCCTCTGACCTAGAAGCCCCTTCTCCTCTTCAAGTTGTCCTTCCTTTCCAGATGGATCCAAGTACATCTTACATGATGTCTCATGTCTCCCTAGATGTACAAAACCAAACTGTGCCCCGATCACCTTGGGCACATGGTTGTCAGGACCTCCGGAGGCTGTGTCACAGGCGCATCCTTAACCTTGGCAAAATAAATTTTCGAAATTGACTGACACCTGTCTCAGATATTAATATTTTGAGATGACAGCTGATTCAGGCAATTTACCAGTGATTGCTGACATAGAAAAAGAGCTGACTAGACTTTTATTCCTCCTGATGGAAGTACAAAATACCACGTATAATGTATCCTTGTCAAAATAATAATAATAATGAATGGATCTGATCAAACCTCTAGTTTAAATCTAAATTTACCAAATTATAGGAAATAGTTTACAGGATTACATTAAACAAGACCACAGGGATGCATTCAGCAAAATCCAGGCTGTGAGAAACAACAAGCTTTATTCAATAGATAAACTGTGAAAAAATAATACAGGAAGAATGTAAAGATTACAAGAGACATTGAAAGCAATTATAATGTATAGATCTTATTTGGACAAAATATAAAAGACATATGAGATACCCATGAAAATTTGGGCACTGATTGGACACTTGATATTAATGAATTATTATTTACATGTAATAGTGGAATGTAGTTATCTTTTAAAAATAAGAGTCCTTATCTTTTATAAATTCATACTATCTACAAATGAAATGATATCCAGTATTGCCTCAAAACAATAAAAATTGGAGGAAATCAATAAAGTAAGATGAGCCATAAATTAAAAATAACTGAAGCTAGTTAACATGTTCACACATAGGGTTGATAATACTATCTTATTTCCTTTTGTTCATTTGATTTTTCCTTGGTTTTTTTTTTTTTTTTGAGACAGAGTTTTGCTCTTGTTGCCCAGGCTGGAGTGCAATGGCATGATCTCGGCTCACCACAACCTCTGCCCCCCGGGTTCAAGCGATTCTCCTGCCTCAGCCTCCTGAGTACCTGGGATTACAGGCATGTGCCACCATGCCCGGTTAATTTTGTATTTTTAGTAGAGACGGGGTTTCTCCATGTTGGTCAGGCTGGTCTAGTATCCCCGACCTCACGTGATCTGCCCACCTCAGCCTCCCAAAGTGCTGGCCACATTTGATTTTTCTATAGTAAAAGTTTGTGGGTTGTTTTGTTTTTGTTTTTAGTGTTTCAAGTTAGAAGAAAATGTATTTCCTTAGGTAAGTTGAATCATTTGCCCTTACGCCTAAGGGCATTAACAGTGCTTCCTCCCACAAAAACTACCTGATGAAGTGCTGTTTCTGCTTCACAAAATAGCCCTGAAGTAGTTTGTCTTTGGCCTTCTATTATCTTACTTCTGAACTCTTCACCTCTAAAATATTAGAAACAAAAACAACTAGTTAAGTAAGGAAAAGTTATAGAGCAGTGGTTCCCAACCTTTTTGGCACCAGGGACTGGTTTCATGGGACACAATTTTTCCATAGACCAGGGGGGTAATGGGGAGGATGGTTTCTGGATGAAACTGTTCCACCTCAGATCATCAGACATTGGTTAGATTCTCATAAGGAGTGCACAACCTACATCCCTCACATGCGCAGTTCACAAGAGGGTTCGTGTTTCTATGAGAATCTAAGGGTGCCGCTGATCTGTCAGGAGGCAGAGCTCAGGCAGTAATGCAAGCAATGGGGAATGGCTGTAAATACAGATGAAGCTTTGCTCGCTTGCCCACTGCTCACCTCCTGCTGTGTGGCCTGGTTCCTAACAAGTCATGGACCAGTACGGGTCTACGGCCCAGGGGCTGAGGGCCCCTGTATAGAGAATACAAATATAAGGAGAGGAATCCAGACAACAAGTTGGGGAATTCCTACTGGAAGGAAATACTCTCAGCCCAATCAAATACAAACATATTTACACACATGCACTTCCAACTGTGTGCTGTTATGAAGAAAACAGTTCAAAACAAACAAAGCTAGGGAAAGGAAAAATGGAGTACGTTTTTAAATAATTTCACTTTTCTTTTTCGGTTCAGATACATCAAAGACTTTAGTCTTCACATTTTGGCTTGAATGACTTCAGTCTTGGTGATATTTAAAAAATAGCCCTAAAAGTTACTGGCATGAGCTATGCAGAAGATTCCCCACAAAGCGCAGATTATGTAAAGATTAGGGATATAAAACTAACAATATTAAATTGAGGGTTTCTTGTACAATGATGTTAATAGAACTTAAAAAGTAATTTGCAAAATAGATTTAAGAATCAGAGAGGCCTCAGAACTTTCCCTGCACGGTAGAGAATAAGCCATATTGTAGAGTAGGGCCATGTCTATTCTCAGGACTATGCAAATTTCAAGATACACTGTTTCTATCTTTTCAACTTGCCATATTATCTTATATCTTGATTATTGGTTTGGGACATATGATTTTCGTATCTGCAGACCTTAAATAACTAAGAAACATATTTAAAAAAACTCATTTTCTAATAACCATCTTAAATTATACATACTTCATTTTCAAGTCCTCCAACGAAAGCAACTCTAACAAACATCTAGATAATCTAAACTTAGTTGAGTAATTCTCAAGTGTTCTTTAAAAAAAAAAAAAAAATCAACTGATACATGGAAAAAAAGATTTCAAAATATACTTAAACTGTTAAATAAGTTATTTATATAACGAATAAACAGTTATTCATTCTTTTTTTGTTTGTTGGGTTTTTTTTTTTAAGATAGTCTCTCACTCTGTCTCCCAGGCTGGGGTGGCACAATCTTGGCATACTGCAACCTCTGCCTCCCGGTTCAAACATACTATAGGTGTGCACCACTATACTGGGCTAATTTTTATATTTTCAGTAGAGATGGGGTTTTGCCATGTTGCCCAGGCTGGTCTCGAACTCCTAAGCTCAAGCAATCCACCCTCCTCCACTTCCCAAAGTACTGGAATTACAGACGTGAGCCACCACGCTTGGCCTTTTTTGTTCTTAAATGGGTTACTTTTCTAAGAAAAAGGTAAATATTTTTAATCTAAGGGTACACAAAATGCTAAAGATAGGTGGATGTTTGAAATAGGAAAAAAAATTAAGTTGTTAATCACACTGTATTCATTCGTTGCACCACAGCATGTTTCTATTGTTTTTCCCCCATTTTAAAAAGCCACGTAAACAGTTTTAACAATGACAAAAAGTTTTAAGCAACTAATTGGCAGTACATAAGCAAAGTCCAAGAGAAAAATGCAAGGAAAGTTACTAAATTATAGAAAAGGCTGGTTGGTTGGTTGAATTATATTCTCAAAGATTACAGAATTAGGTAATGAAAGCTTAAAAAAACAAATTATCAAATCTGTTACTGAAATCAAAATAAAATCAAAACAGTAATATACTTTACCAGGAGAATGTCTATCTTATGTGTCACTATTATACATCATTTTTTCTTGGGAAAAAAAATGTAATGAATAAGAATAAAAATTCTTCATAGAAAAATCATTAGATTTCAAAATGCTGAAAATATCTCATTCAATTCGTTCTGAAAATTCCATCTGACATTAGAAAAATTATTTCCTGAGACAGCAAATGTTACAGAGTAATTTACAAAATATCAAGGTAATAGCAATTACTGTAACTGAACCTTTCTCATAACTTCACAAATTTATCGACAGATACTCTCTAGTATCAAATATTAAAACTTCAGTTCACAATAAAAAAGGCTATCATAAGCTGAACTTCAAATTTTAAGTGTACTCCAAGATTTTGTGATTTTAAAGCAAAACCTTAGAAGAAAATACAATTTATAAATGAAATAATTTCCATATCAGAATATGTTTGCCACTTTTTTTTTAGGGTTTTTTCTTTTCATTATTTCCCTAGTTGACAGAACCACCTTCTTAATCCTACATGTCAAGCACTGAGCTAAGTATTAAGGATACTAAAATAGACTGTCAAGGAAAACCCAGCTTAAAAAGGAAAAATATTAGCCAGGCACAGCAGCACGAACCTCTAGTCCCAGCTATGCTGGAGGCTGAGGCAGAATTGCTTAAGCCTAGGAGTTCGAGTCTAGCCTGGGCAAAAAGCAAGACCTTAGCACTTAAAAAAAAAAGAAAGAAAAACATTATATTCAAATACTAATTTTAAATTCCACTACAGCCTAAAGTTGTTTGGTGGTGTTTTAAACTTTAATTCAACAAAATGGAAAGTACTAGACAACATAATTGAAATCTCTTTTCTCTAATCAATTTACCATCTAAAATATTCCACCAATTTCAAGATTAAATCCCTTCACTAGGAGGATCATGTGGCTAGATTTAATCAAAACAGGAAAGGTTTTAATCAATATTCTATACTAGAAACACAGCCCTTATGTGTAGTTAGCTAGAAGTGGCTTCTCTAAATTCAAATATATGGTTCTAGGTTTTTGTAAATATTCATCAAACTGAGGCCATTCCCATCTATTCCTGGTTTACCAAGAAGTTTTACTGTGAATGGGTATTGGATCTTGTCAAATACTTTTTCTCCATCTATTAATATGAGATTTTTCTTCTGTAGCTTGTTGATGTGATTGATTACATTATTAGATTTTCAAATGCTGAACGAGCTTTGCATACCTAGGATAAACTGCACTTGGTCATGGTGTATGCTTTTTTTTACTGGGCAAGTTTTTTACCATGTTAATTGTTCAGTTTCCTCAATATGAGGGATATAAAGACAAATAGTTCATATAATTTTTGATGATAATTAAATAAGCTTATACATGTAATGAACTTAGAACAATGCCTAGAATATACTCAAAATATTAAGATTATTTATAAAGAGGCTCAGTCATAATTTCTACAAAAAGGCTACAGACAGGCACAGTTGTGCACCTGTAGTCCTAGTTACTTGGGAGGCTGAGGCAAGAGGATCACTTGAGCCCAGGAGCTCAAAGCCAGCATGGGCAACATAGCAAAACCCTATCTCTAAAAATAAAAATATTAAAAAGCTATACTTCTGCATGACATTCTTTTACTGCATGAATAGTAGTGTAAAGTATTGTTAGTTAATGGCATCAGCATCCACCCAATTGCTCTAAAGGAAAACCTAATTATCATTTTGATTGCTCTGCTTCTCACAGAAAGTGCTGTCAGCTCTACCTCTAAAACATATTCCATACGCAATCCCGTCTCTCCATGGCCCCTACCTCCCACCTGGTCACTCTCTCCTGTATTGCTGTAGTGGTCTGCCCTCTCTCTTCTTCCCATACACAGAGCCCATTCTTTACCTACAACCTAAACTGATCTTTCTGAAACAAAAATTAGATCAAGTACTTCCTCTGCTTCAACCAACAAGCAATTCTCAACTGCACTTAAACTCCAAACTCTACCATGACCTGGTCTTTATCTCTTCTCACCTACCCAACTTTTGCTCTAAGCTGAATACTTGAAGTTTCCTGCCTCAAAACCTCTGTAATGTCTGTTCCCTCTACCTAGAACTTTCGTTTTGTTTTGTTTTCTTTCTCCCCACAATCTCTTCCGATTCTCCTACCTAGAACATTTTTACCCCAGCTCCTTCCCCTGATTTTTACCTAACTGGCTCCTTCCAAAGTTTGGATCTCAACTAAATACCTTGCTCCATATAGAGGCTTTCCTTGCCAACCCTAAAGTGCTACCACCACTTTGCAGCCTCTACTCTCTATAGCCTATCTCCCTGTTTTATCCTCTCCAAGGTACTTATCACCAAGTTTATTGTGTGTACTAGATCACATTCATACCCCTCAACGAGAATCAGTTTTATTAACTTGAATGTATCACCAAAAAAAAAAAAGATTTTACTTTTTTTCTGTATTTCAAATATATACAGCAGTAGAGAAAATAAAATGAATCCTAATTTGTTCATTACTGCAATTTCAACAAGTATCAATTTCATTTATATTTCTATTACTTTCCGACCACCATCTGTCCTATATTATTTGGAAGCAAATCCCAGGCATTTCTTCTCTAAATATACCAATACATATCTCTAAAACAATTCTTCTACAACACACACTAAACCACTATCACAACTAAAATAATGAAAAATGATTACTTAATATTATCAAATATCAAGTTAGATGTCAAATTTCTCAATTACCACAACCATTATTAAGTGAGTCAAATTAATCACATTTCTTTTTTTGAGACGGAGTCTTGCTCTGTCTCCCAGGCTGGAGTGCAGTGTCGCGATCTTGGCTCACTGCAAGCTCTGCCGCCCGAGTTCACGCTATTCTCCTCCCTCAGCCTCCCAAGTAGCTGGGACTACAGGCGCCCGCCACCACAACCGGCTAATTTTTTGTATTTTTAGTAGAGACGGAGTTTCACCGTGTTAGCCAGGATGGTCTTGATCTCCCGACCTCATGATCCACCCGCCTCAGCCTCCCAAAGTGCTGGGATTACAGGCATGAGCCACCGCACCCAGCCCTAAATTAATCATATTTCTTTCTAGTCTCTACCAATACAAAGAGAGAGAAGGAAACTGCAAGGCTGGAGAAGGAAGAAGCGATTTGTTCTTCAAGTTTGCTTCCTGTTCCTGTCAGTTTCACCTGAGCCTTGCTTAGTCACTAGAGAAGCATTCATTCAAGTAGCAACAGCTGAAACCAGCCTCATTGTGCCCCTCAGTGACTCCGTTACCAGCCAGTTGGAGGCCTCTCCTCAAAGAGCTGAGCCTGGGCTCCTCTTTCAAATTCAGTAACCCAGTACTAGCCAAACAGCACTCCCTTCTCAGAGGTCTGAGATTTGTGAGAACTTAAAATAAGAGCTAAAAATAGGTAAGATACTTTATGGTAGCATTTTTTATTCCTCACATAAGCACTCCACAAGGTTAAATTCTTCTACTTAGAATGCAATCCCATTCACAACAACCACAAAAAGAATAAAACACCTAGGAATAAGCTAACCAGGGAGGTGAAAGATTTCTACAATGAGAATTACAAAACACTGCTGAAAGAAATCAGAGATGACACAAACTAATGGAAAAACATCCCATGCTCATGGATAGGAAGAATCAGTATTGTTAAGATGGCCACCCTACCCAAAGCAATTTACAGATTTAATGCTATTCCTAACAAGCTATCAACGACATTATTTGCACAATTAGAAAAAAAAATTCTAAAACTCATCTGGAAACAAAAAAGAACCCAAATAGCCAATACAATCCTAAGCAAAAAGAACAAAGCTGGAGGCATCACAATACCCGACTTCACTATACTACAAGGCTACAGTAACTAAAAGAGCATGATACTGGTATAAAAACAGACACATGGACCAATGGTGCAGGTCAGAGAACCCCAGAAATAAAGCTACACACCTACAACCATCTGATCTTTGACAAAGCTGACAATAACAAGCAAAGGAGAAAGGACTCCTTATTCAATAAATAGTGCTGAGATAACTGGCTAGCCATATGCAGAAGACTGAAATTGGACCCCTTCTTTTCACCAGATTAAAAAAAAAATCAATTCAAATGGACTAAAGGCTTAAATGTAAAACCTGCAACTATGAAAACCTTAGAAGAAAACCTAGGAAATATCATCTGAACATCAGCCTTGGCAAAGATTTCATGATGAAGACTCCAAAAGCAATTCAAACAAAACAAAAATCGACAAGTGGGACCTAATCAAACTAAAGAGCTTCTGAACAGCAAAATAAACTATCAACAGAGTAAAAAGACAATCTACAGAATGGGAGAAAATATTTGCAAATTACGCATCCGACAAAAGTCTAATGTCCACAATCTATAGGGACCTTAAGCAAATCAATAAGCAAAAAAAAAACCAAAAAACAAAACCCCATTAAAAAGTGGGCAAAGGACATGAGCAGACACTTCTCAAAACATGACATACATGTAGCAACAAGCATATGAAAAAAATGCTCAATATGACTAATCATTTGAGAAATGTAAATTAAAACCACAATAAGATACCATCTCACACCAGTCAGAATGGCTACTATTAAAAAGCCAAAAATCCACAGATGTTGGTGAGGTTGCAGAGCAAAGGGAACACCCAAACACTGCTGATGAGAATTTAAATTAGTTCAGCCACTGTGGAAAGCAGTTTGGAGATTTCTCAATGAACTTAAAACAGAACTACCATCCAGACCCAGCAATCCCTTTACTGGGTATATACCCAAAGGACTAGAAATCATTCTACCATAGGGCCAGGCACGGTGGCTCATGCCTGTAATCCCAGCACTTTAGAGGCCAAGGCGGGTGGATCGCTTGGGCTCAGGAGTTCAAGACCAGCCTGGGCAACATGGCAAAACCCTGTCTCTACTAAAAATACAAAAAATTTCAGCTGGGCATGGTGGCGCACTTGTGTTCACAGCTACTCGGGAGGCTGAGGTGGGGAGCATCACTTGAGCCTGAAAGGTGGAGGTTGCAGTAAGCTAGGATCATGCCACTGCACTCCAACCTGGGTGACAGAGCAAGACCCTGTCTCTCAAATATAAAAATAAAAATAAAATAAATCATTCTACCATGAAGACACATGCATGCACATGTTCATCGCAGCACTATTCACAATAGCAAAGACAAGTAATCAACCTAGATCCCCATCAACAGTTGGATAAAGAAAATGTGGTCCATAAACACCATGGAATCCTACACAGCCATAAAAAAGAACAAGGTCATGTCATTTGCAGCAATATAGATGGAGCTAGAGGCCATTATCCTAAGCACATTAATGCAGGAACAGAAAACCAAATACTGCATGTTTTCAGTTGTAAGTCGGAGCTAAATATTAAGTACACATGGACGCAAAGAAGGAAACAATAGTCACTGGGCCTACTTAACAGTGGAGGGTGGGAGGAGGGTAAGGATATTATGGGTACTATGCTATTACCTGGGTAACAAAATTATCTGTACACCAAACCCTCACGACATGAAATTTACCCATGCAGCAAACCTGCAAATGTACCCCCTGAATCTAAAATAAAAGTTGGAAAGAAAAAAAATAATAATAGCAAGCTTAATATATTTGTTTTGCTCAGGCTAGTATTTAAAAGGTGACACTGACCCCATTTTGAAGCTGGAAGCACAGGAGAAAAAAGTAACCTTGATCCCATTATGAAGTTGGAAACAGAGGAAAAAAAAAAAAATCAAGAATGGAGGCAAGTGCAAAGTTAGCAACTAATTTCTCAAATCGGAAATCTGAACTTCTCAATGCTTTGCTTTCCTCACCTATAAAATAGAAATAATAATAGCAGTGACCTGTCTAGAGCTGTTCTAAAAATTTAATGAGTTAATAAATGTAAAGGACTTAGAATAGTACCAGGCTCAAAAAGCACATAAGTGTAATCTCATATTAATATGGCCTGCTTATTCAGAAGTACAAATACCTTTCTTTACCCATAATTAATAAAATATTCTAAAAGCCAGCTTGTAGTATAAGCAATTTCTGATTTAATCAATCTTTCAAATTATCATGTGACTCAAGATAATAATAAGCTCCCCTATGTACTCCAACTGAAGACACTAACAGTCAATTAAAGTCATAAAACTGAAAACATATTAATGAACTGTATTCTCTGCTATAGTGTTCTATAATTTCACACACAGTATCTTCCCAACTAGAGTATGGCAACAACTAATCTCCTTACTTCTATTCTCTCTTTCTTCTAGTCTGCTCTGTGTACCACAGCCCAATAGCTGATCTTACTAAAATTTTGCTCTCACAATATGAACATATCCTGCTCAAGTTCTCCTGTAGGCGGACACATCAAACCAAAAACCTTCGGGCTTATTTTTAAGATCCTTCACTATTCTGCTCCCTCAGTTTCACCTCCTATTTCCGTTTTTTTTTATTATTATTATTATACTTTAGGTTTTAGGGTACATGTGCACAATGTGCAGGTTTGTTACATATGTATCCATGTGCCATGTTGGTTTCCTGCACCCATTAACTCGTAATTTAGCGTTAGGTATATCTCCTAATGCTGTCCCTCACCTCTCCCCCAACCCCACAACAGTCCCCGGAGTGTGATGTTCCCCTTCCTGTGTCCATGAGTTCTCATTGCTCAATTCCCACCTATGAGTGAGAACATGAGGTGTTTGGTTTTTTGTCCTTGCGATAGTTTACTGAGAATGATGTTTTCCAGTTTCATCCATGTCCCTACAAAGGACATGAACTCATCATTTTTTATGGCTGCATAGTATTCCATGGTGTATCTGTGCCACATTTTCTTAATCCAGTCTATCGTTGTTGGACATTTGGGTTGGTTCCAACTCTTTGCTATTGTGAATAGTGCCACAATAAACATACGTGTGCATGTGTCTTTATAGCAGCATGATTTATAGTCCTTTGGGTATATACCTAGTAATGGGATGGCTGGGTCAAATGGTATTTCTAGTTCTAGATCCCTGAGGAATCGCCACACTGACTTCCACAATGGTTGAACTAGTTTAGAGTCCCACCAACAGTGTAAAAGTGTTCCTATTTGTCCACATCCTCTCCAGCACCTGTTGTTTCCTGATTTTTTAATGATGGCCATTCTAACTGGTGTGAGATGGTATCTCACTGTGGTTTTGATTTGCATTTCTCTGATGGCCAGTGATGATGAGCATTTTTTCAAGTGTTGTTTGGCTGCATGAATGTCTTCTTTTGAGAAGTGTCTGTTCATGTCCTTTCCCACTTTTTGATGGGGTTGTTTGTTTTTTTCTTGTAAATTTGTTTGAGTTCATTGTAGATTCTGGATATTAGCCCTTTGTCAGATGAGTAGGTTGCAAAAATTTTCTCCCATTCTGTGGGTTGCCTGTTCACTCTGATGGTAGTTTCTTTTGCTGTGCAGAAGCTCTTTAGTTTAATTAGATCCCATTTGTCAATTTTGGCTTTCGTTGCCATTGCTTTTGGTGTTTTAGACATGAAGTCCTTGCCCACGCCTATGTCCTGAATGGTATTGCCTAGGTTTTCTTGTAGGATTTTAATGGTTTTAGGTCTAACATTTAAGTCTTTAATCCATCTTGAATTAATTTTTGTATAAGGTGTATGGAAGGTATTCAGTTTCACCTTTCTACATATGGCTAGCCAGTTTTCCCAGAACCATTTATTAAATAGGGAATCCTTTCCCCATTTCTTGTTTTTGTCAGGTTTGTCAAAGATCAGATAGTTGTAGATATGCGGCATCATTTCTGAGGGCTCTGTTCTGTTCCGTTGATCTCTGTCTCTGTTGTGGTACCAGTACCATGCTGTTTTGGTTACTGTAGCCTTGTAGTATAGTTTGAAGTCAGGTAGCGTGATGCCTCCAGCTTTGTTCTTTTGGCTTAGGATTGACTTGGCGATGCGGGCTCTTTTTTGGTTCCATATGAACTTTAAAGTAGTTTTTTCCAATTCTGTGAAGAAAGTCATTGGTAGCTTGATGGGGATGGCATTGAATCTATAAATTACCTTGGGCAGTATGGCCATTTTCACGATATCGATTCTTCCAACCCATGAGCATGGAATGTTCTTCCATTTGTTTGTATCCTCTTTTATTTCATTTGGCAGTGCTTTGTAGTTCTCCTTGAAGAGGTCCTTCACATCCCTTGTAAGTTGGATTCCTAGGTATTTCATTCTCTTTGAAGCAATTGTGAATGGGAGTTGACTCATGATTTGGCTCTCTGTTTGTCTGTGATTGGTGTACAAGAATGCTTGTGATTTTTGTACATTGATTTTGTATCCTGAGACTTTGCTGAAGTTGCTAATCAGCTTAAGGAGATTTTGGGCTGAGACAATGGGGTTTTCTAGATATACAATCATGTCATCTGCAAACAGGGACAATTTGACTTCCTCTTTTCCTAATTGAATACCCTTTATTTCCTTCTCCTGCCTGATTGCCCTGGCCAGAACTTCCAGCACTATGTTGAATAGGAGTGGTGAGAGAGGGCATCCCTGTCTTGTGCCAGTTTTCAAAGGGAATGCTTCCAGTTTTTGCCCATTCAGTATGATATTGGCTGTGGGTTTGTCATAGATAGCTCTTATTATTTCGAGATACGTCCCATCAATACCTAATTTATTGAGAGGTTTTAGCATGAAGGGTTGTTGAATTTTGTCAAAGGCCTTTTCTGCATCTATTGAGATAATCATGTGGTTTTTGTCTTTGGTTCTGTTTATATGTTGGATTACATTTATTGATTTGCGTATGTTGAACCAGCCTTGCATCCCAGGGATGAAGCCCAGTTGGATCATGGTGTATAAGCTTTTTGATGTGCTGCTGGATTCGGTTTGCCAGTATTTTATTGAGGATTTTTGCATCAATGTTCATCAAGGATATTGGTCTGAAGTTCACTTTTTTGGTTATGTCTCTGCCAGGCTTTGGTATCAGGACGATGCTGGCCTCATAAAATGTGTTAGGGAGGATTCCCTCTTTTTCTATCGATTGGAATAGTTTCAGAAGGAATGGTGCCAGTTCCTCCTTGTACCTCTGGTAGAATTCGGCTGTGAAACCATCAGGTCCTGGACTCTTTTTGGTTGGTAAGCTATTGATTATTGCCACAACTTCAGAATCTGTTATTGGTCTATTCAGAGATTCAACTTCTTCCTGGTTTAGTCTTGGGAGGGTGTATTTGTCGAGGAATTTATCCATTTCTTCTAGATTTTCCAGTTTATTTGCATAGAGGTGTTTGTAGTATTCTCTGATGGTAGATTGTATTTCTGTGGGATCGGTGGTGATAGCCCCTTTTTCATTTTTTATTGCATCTATTTGATTCTTCTCTCTTTTCTTCTTTATAAGTCTTGCTAGCGGTCTATCAATTTTGTTGATCTTTTCAAAAAACCAGCTCCTGGATTCATTAATTTTTTGAAGGGTTTTTTGTGTCTCTATTTCCTTCAGTTCTGCTCTGATTTTAGTTATTTCTAGCCTTCTGCTAGCTTTTGAATGTGTTTGCTCTTGCTTTTCTAGTTCTTTTAATTGTGATGTTAGGGTGTCAATTTTGGATCTTTCCTGCTTTCTCCTGTGGGCATTTAGTGCTATAAATTTCCCTCTACACACTGCTTTGAATGTGTCCCAGAGATTCTGGTATGTTGTGTCTTTGTTCTCGTCGGTTTCAAAGAACATCTTTATTTCTGTCTTCATTTCATTATGTACCCAGTAGTCATTCAGGAGCAGGTTGTTCAGTTTCCATGTAGTTGAGCGGTTTTGAGTGAGTTTCTCAAACCTGAGTTCTAGTTTGATTGCACTGTAGTCTGAGAGACAGTTTGTTATAATTTCTGTTGTTTTACATTTGCTGAGGAGAGCTTTACTTCCAACTATGTGGTCAATTTTGGAATAGGTGTGGTGTGGTGCTGAAAAAAAATGTATATTCTGTTGATTTGGGGTGGAGAATTCTGTAGATGTCTATTAGGTCCACTTTGTGCAGAGCTGAGTTCAATTCCTGGATATCCTTGCTAACTTTCTGTCTCGTTGATCTGTCTGATGTTGACAGTGGGGTGTTAAAATCTCCCATTATTATTGTGTGGGAGTTTAAGTCCCTTTGTAGGTCAGTCAGGACTTGCTTTATAAACCTGGGTGCTCCTGTGTTGGGTGCATATATATTTAGGATAGTTAGCTCTTCTTGTTGAATTGATCCCTTTACCATTATGTAATGGCCTTCTTTGTCTCTTTTGATCTCTGTTGGTTTAAAGTCTATTTTATCAGAGACTAGGATTGCAACCCCTGCCTTTTTTTGTTTTCCATTTGCTTGATAGAACTTCCTCCATCCCTTTATTTTGAGTCTATGTGTGTCTCTGCACGTGAGATGGGTTTCCTGAATACAGCACAATGATGGGTCCTGACTCCTTATCCAGTTTGCCACTCTGTGTCTTTTAATTGGAGCATTTAGCCCATTTACATTTAATGTTAATATTGTTATGTGTGAATCTGATCCTGTCATTATGATGTTAGTTGGTTATTTTGCTCGTTAGTTGATGCAGTTTCTTCCTAGCCTTGATGGTCTTTACAGTTTGGCATGTTTTTGCAAGGGCTGGTACCGGTTGTTCCTTTCCATGTTTAGTGCTTCCTTCAGGAGCTCTTTTAGGGCAGGCCTGGTGGTGACAAAATCACTCAGCGTTTGCTTGTCTGTAAAGTATTTTATTTCTCCTTCAGTTATGAAGCTTAGTTTGGCTGGATATGAAATCCTGGGTTGAAAATTCTTTTCTTTAAGAATGTTGAATATCGGCCCCCACTCTCTTCTGGCTTGTAGAGTTTCTGCCAAGAGATCAGCTGTTAGTCTGATGGGCTTCCCTTTGTGGGTAACCCGACCTTTCTCTCTGGCCGCCCTTAACATTTTTTCCTTCAGTTCAACTTTGGTGAATCTGACAATTATGTGTCTTGGAGTTGCTCTTCTCGAGGAGTATCTTTGTGGCGTTCTCTGTATTTCCTGAATCTGAATGTTGGCCTGCCTTGCTAGATTGGGGAAGTTCTCCTGGATAATATCTTGCAGAGTGTTTTCCAACTTGGTTCCATTCTCCCCATCATTTTCAGGTACACCAATCAGACGTAGGTTTGGTCTTTTCACATAGTCCCAAATTTCTTGGAGGCTTTGTTCATTTCTTTTTATTGTTTTTTCTCTAAACTTCCCTTCTCGCTTCATTTCATTCATTTCATCTTCCATCAGCGATACCCTTTCTTCCAGTTGATCGCATCTGCTACCGAGGCCTCTGCAATCTTCGCGTAGTTCTCGAAACTTGGCTTTCAGCTCCATCAGCTCCTTTCAGCCCTTCTCTCCATTGGTTATTCTAGTTATCCATTCTTCTAATTTTTTTTCAAAGTTTTTAATTTCTTTGCTATTGTTTTGAATTTCCTCCCGTAGCTCAGAGTAGTTTGATGGTCTGAAGTCTTCTTCTCTCAACTCGTCAAAGTCATCCTCCGTCCAGCTTTGTTCCGTTGCTGGTGAGGAACTGCGTTCCTTTGGAGGAGGAGAGGTGCTCTGCTTTTTAGAGTTTCCAGTTGTTCTGCTCTGTTTTTTCCCCATCTCTGTGGTTTTATCTACTTTTGGTCTTTGATGATGGTGATGTACAGATGGGTTTTTGGTGTGGATGTCCTTTCTGTTTGTTAGTTTTCCTTCTACCAGACAGGACCCTCAGCTGCAGGTCTGTTGGAGTTTACTAGAGGTCCACTCCAGACCCTGTTTGGCTGGGTGTCAGCAGCGGTGGCTGCAGAACAGCGGATTTTCGTGAGACCACAAATTCAGCTGTCTGATAGTTCCTCTGGAAATTTTGTCTCAGAGGAGTACCCGGCTGAGTGAGGTGTCAGTCTGTCCCTACTGGGGGGTGCCTCCCAGTTAGGCTGCTCGGGGGTGAGGGACCCACTTTAGGAGGCAGTCTGTCCGTTCTCAGATCTCCAGCTGCGTGCTGGGAGAACCACTAGTCTCTTCAAAGCTGTCAGTCAGACAGGGACATTTAAGTCTGTGGAGGTTCCTGCTGACTTTTTGTCTGTGCCCTGCCCCCAGAGGTGGAGCCTATAGAGGCAGGCAGGCCTCCTTGAGCTGTGGTGGGCTCCACCCAGTTCGAGCTTCCTGGCTGCTTTGTTTACCTAAGCAAGCCTGGGCAATGGCTCGCGCCCCTCCCCCAGCCTCACTGCTGCCTTGCAGCTTGATCTCAGACTGCTGTGCTAGCAATCAGCGAGACTCTGTGGGCACAGGACCCTCCGAGCCAGGTGCAGGACACAATCTCCTAGTGTGCCGTTTTCCAGGCCCGTTGGAAAAGCGCAGTATTAGGGTGGGACTGACCCGATTTTCCAGGTGCCGTCTGTTACCCCTTTCTTTGACTAGGAAAGGGAACTCCCTGACCCCTTGCGCTTCTGGAGTGAGGCAATGCCTGGCCCTGCTTCAGCTCGCACACAGTGCGCTTCACCGACTGTCCTGCAACCACTGTTTGGCACTCCCTAGTGAGATGAAACCGGTACCTCAAACAGAAATGCAGAAATCACCCGTCTTCTGTGTCGCTCAGGCTGGGAGCTGTAGACCGGAGCTGTTCCTATTCCGCCATCTTGGCTCCGGAAACACCTGCTATTTCCTAACATAAGCCGTCTACCCCAATCATGTTACTAATTCTCACCTTTGTACTACTGCCCACTCTGCTTTCACAGCCTGCAATAGAACTCTCCTCTTCACCTGTGCATTTCTTATCAGTCCTTCAAGATTCAGTTCAAATCTCACATTCCCTCCACAAAATTACCTGGACCATTCAATCCTCCAGGAATCTCTCAAATATCTGTACCAAGAGTATGACCTAACATTTAACATTTTATTATACTCATTTTTTAATGTTCGAGAATTGTCCCATATAATCTTGTTTTTCTGAGTTAAAGTACTCAAGGACAAAATTAGAGTTGTCCAAATCCTGGCAGTGCTGGTAACAGAACAGCTGTATTAACTCAAGCGTTCAAAAGGCCTAGTGCAGCGTCTAACATGTACTAACAAAGCAGTAAATGTATGCTAGCTATACCGGAACATCCAAATTAGAGAATATTCTGTAGCCATAAGAGTAACACATCTATGATGTTTGTAAAGATACTGATAACAAAAATGTTGTAAAAATATCTGTAGAATGATTAAATTTCTGGATATATAAATACATTTATTTTGTCGGTGGCTTCAAAGAATTGTATTCCAAAAATATAAAGTACTATTTATCACTGGATAGTCAGAATCACTATCCAATGAAAATGATTATGAAACAAAAGTGTTTATGAAACAACAAAAAAAAGTAATAATATTTCTCCTTTTAAAAAAAGCTTAGAATGAAATAATAAGACAATGTTAAGTTTAAAGGCAGGTTATAAGAATGTACATAGAATATAATCCCAATGTATAAAAATAAAAATGGAAGAAAATTTGTTAAATTTATAAGTAATATTCTATAGCTGATTTTTGCAGAATCCTAGATTTGCTATTTTATTTCAAATTTTCTGAACACTATTCCTAAAACACGGTTTGGAGATGCCCTTGAGTTCCTCGAAGATACTACTGCGAAGTAGGGAAGTATGGAGGGAGAAAACACTTGTAGCAGTTAAACAAGTAATACACTGAGAAAAATTCAAAGGCAATTCCCATCCTTAAGCACCTGTATTCCTACCATCTGTATTACAGAATGAACTAGAAGAATCAGAATGCAATAAACTGGTTTTATATTAAAGTGCAGGGCAAAGGACAAACTCAGGAATAACGTTAAGCTATAAACTTCTCCATGATTACACTACAATCAAACTCTAGCAATTTAGTATCACTGGAGTTCCACACCTCCACTGCATCTGTCCTCTACCCCAAATACTCATTCTCAAATTTATTCATTATATAATTATTTTTGTCATCAAAAGAAATCACTTGGTACAACTTTGTTTAGATCCTATCCTCTAGTTTCTTTTTAATGCATATGGAAATTTTGGTTTATTGTACTATATGTTATTTTCACAGTATTTTGTGTTGTTTACTACTCTTGAATATCTGCCTCTGAACAAGAAAATCCTTTTAATGATTTCAAATTAGGCAGACAAAACTGTTTTCTTTCCAAAACCTGTGAAAGTTATTGTATAAACAGATATGGACAGAGGAAGGAAGTACCCAGTCAACAATACTGAACAGCAGAATAAAGTCTGAATTCTTTGGCATGGCATTAAAATCCAACACAATTGGTCCATATCAATCCTCTTTAACTGTTCTCCATTCACTCCCCATCATGAATTTTCTGAACATCATCATTTCCTCTGTTAGAACATATCCTGCTTATTTCCAACAATGATAACCAATGTGTGGGCACTGGCACCCAAACAGACCTGGAGTCAAAGCCAAGTTCTGCCAGGATGGCCTTTGGGCAAGTCGTAACTTCTTTGAGGCTCAACTTCCTCATCCTGTAAAATGATAAATATAAAAAACCTACCTCATGAGTTAATGTGAAGATTAGATGTAACCCATGGAAAGCCCTCTGTGCAGTTCTGGACATACAGCAGGCATGCAATATAAAGTTATTATTTCTATTACTTCCCAGTTCTGTGCCTTTGTACATGCTATTTGCTCTACCTGAAATGTTACCCTGTTCCCCTCTTCACTTGGAGAATCCTTCTTACCAACTGAGACCTAAAGCATAATACCACCTCATCTTATGTAAAGCCTTTATTGACTTCCTTAATTAATGGCTCCCTTTAGGGTTCTTTTTTTTGGTGGGGGGGAGGGGGCACAGGGTGGTGGTTAGAGACAAGGTCTCACTCTGTCACCCACGCTGAAATGCAGTGGCATTATCATAGCTAACAGCAGCCTAAAATTCCTGGGCTCAAGCAATCCCCCTGCCTAAGTCTCCCAATCTGCTGAGATTACAGGTGAAAGCCACTGTGCCCGGCCCATGGCCCCCTTTTCTGTGCTAGTTCAGTACTTTGCTCTTTTCTCCATCATAGTTGTTAATATACTAAACTCTAATTATTTATCTTTTTCCCTGAAAGATTAGAAGTTCCTTAAAGACTGATGAATATTTTCTATCACACAGCACTGAGCCTGGGGCACACAACAGGCATTCAAATGTTTCTGAAGAAACATTTATATATAGATTCTTATAAAAGAATCTATAAAAAATGCTGCAGCATATGAGAGGAGTGACAAGGGCAAATGCTACAGAGAGAACAAATGGAATGAAAGAAGCTGTCACATTTGGCAATTAAGAGGTCACAAGTTTGGTGGCACTGGTATAAAAAAAAGGTCACAAGCAACCTTAGAGAGATGAATTTCAATACAGTAGTAAGAAATGAACAGTCAGCAGGTGAAAATGTTGCCTTTAAGAAACTAACCAATTATGGAGAAAAAACAGTAAGCTGAAGGTAAAGCAAAATTAAAGGAACATTTCTGCATGACAAGATGAACCAGGAGGTAGAGGCTGAGTATTTAAGTAAGAGGTAATAAAATAAAATCCCTGATATGGCGGTAGTATTAGCCTGGTGGGGCCAGGAGCAGTGGGGGATATGCTAGACTCAGCTAGAGGAAAAAGGTTGAGGTTGAAATGCAACTTAAGTTTTGAGGTAAAAGCTTTCTGGAAAGACTACATTAATGTTTTGTTTTTTGTAATGGGCTGGATGATCTCTTAAGGCTTTTCCAGCTCAAAACATCCAGTTATGTAATTTTTAATGCCAATGAAATATCTCTGAAATCTACCCTTCCTTTCCTTTTCTACCACCATTCCCCTAGCAATCATTATTAGTATACTCTTATATGAGTAGTCCCATTTCTCTGCTTCCTATACCTTTCCTCTATGTCATTACTTGGTTTGATCTTCCCAAGCCATTGTTTTCTATGTTTTTACAACGTTTTACATATTTTAGACAGATTGATGGGGATACAGATATCTATGTATGGGTAGACATATATGCACTATAACATTTGTTTAGAAAAACATGGATTTGTCCCAATGCCACTGATATGAACATATGTTAGGGAACAAGTTAAGAATAACACTAATTCTGTGTTTGCTTATGTTCAAATGCAAGAAATGCTCAGCAGGCACAGATAACTGCAAGCCAATCAAGTAAAAATATATGCATACACACCTCAAGCATCTGCCAGTTACCTCAGTTCACTGCTTACGTTATGAGCTACCCATCCACATCTGGTGTAACACTCTCACTCCAATTTCAGATAACCTTCCTCCTACCATTTTACAGTAATTCACAAGCTGGAATCCTTCTAACATACACTTTTTGAAAAGTTTAGGTATCTTTCAAAGTAAAGTGTCATATTTGTTGTAGTATTTATGTACTTATTAAGCATTTAACATGTGTGAAACTGCTAGTTTTTATTAGGTTTCTATCTTTTTAAATGCCATTGACAAAGTTTTTAAGTGTTATGCCCCAAACTCCGTTTTCACATATGCCCTACAGTTTTTACTGCACAATTTTGCATACCATGATGAGTTTCAGGAACTTATTTGAGCTACAGCATACATACATTTATAACTACTGCAGCTCTAACCATCAATTTACCAGTGAAATGAAAGGTTATAGAGGTTTAAAAAAAGAAAAAACCTGTGGTCATCCTTCACAATTATCTGAACCTATGAGACTCTTTCAATGGCACAAACACTATTCCTGAGCAGTGTTTCAGGAAACACAACATATGAAAAGAAAAAAATAGGCCAGGTGGAGTGTCTCACACCTGTAATCCCAATATCACTTTCAGAGGCCAAGGTGAGAGGAGCACTTGCGTGTAAGAGTTTAAGACCAGCAACATAGTGAGACCCCATCTCTACAAACAAATTAAAAAATTAGCCCCATGTGGTGGTGCAAGCTTGCAGTCCCAGCTACTCAGGACGCTCACGTGGGAGGATCTCTTGAACTCAGGAGGTTGAGTCTGCAGTGAGCCATGATCGTGCCACTGCACTGAGCCTGGGTGACAGAGACCCTGTCTCAGAAAAAAGGAGAAGAGGGGAGGGGAGGGGAGGGGAGGGGAGGAAAGGAAAGGGCTATTTATCTAAGACTATTTATGGGCTAATCAAAAAGCCACATGATAAGGCAGATAAGCAGTAAGGTCCTTTCCCAATGAAGTAATGGTTAAGTATTTTAATATCAAACAGCACAAAACACATGCATCCAACTGGACATGGTGGCTCATGCCTGTACTCTCAGCTGCTTGGTAGGCTGAGGCAAAAGGATTGCTTGAGCCCAGGAGTTTGAGGCTGAGTGATCACACCATAGTACTGCAGCCTGGGGAACAAGCGAGATCCCTGTCTCTAAAAAACATATAACAAAAAATACACATCCACCCCTATTTTTGAAGTTATAGAATAACATCATAAAAATACTTATGATGAGTGGTTAAGTACACACACAAATTGATAGTGTGGTTCCATTTCTCAAGTAGATTCACAGAAATAAGAATAGAAACACAAATATTAATATGTATAAGATAACAGGTTTTTCTACCTTTCCTTGGATTTCCATGAGGGAACTACAGTGAACACATTGCCTTTTTAACACATTACTTCTATTAGCAGAGAAAAATTAGGATTATATAAATTTGATTTGCATCAACTTTTGCTTACATTATAGGATATGGAGAAGGTCTTTCAAGAATTTGAAACCTAAAAGTAACTTCTTTATTTCAGCTAATATAATCGTACTTTCTATTCCTATTCCTCAAGCACCATCTTCTGAATGTTAACTCTGTTCTGAGATTTACATTCTTTTTAAATACTACTAAAAATATTCTGGAAAAAACTCCAAAATAATAGAAAATCAATTGATACTTTAGGTAACCTGCAATTTCTAAAATATTAAGTAGTTTGCTTAGATGACCATAGATAAGCTTAGTCTGAAAGATGTCTTTTTAAGTTAATTTCATCTGTTTCAGTTCTATATTTCAAACTGTATATTATTATGTTTATTTATCCTATTCTCTTAGTACCCCTAGAGTTTTGTCTTATGTGGGTTTTTCTGAGCCAGGGTCTCACTTTGTCACCCAGGCTGTAGTGTAGCCCAGCAGTCACGGCTCACTGCAGCCTCGACCTCCTGGGCTCAATTGATTCTCCCACCTTAGCTTCTCAAAGTGCTAGGATTAGAGGTGTGAGCCATGGCGCCTGGCCCCATAGAATTTATTATGAAAAGCCTGAAAACAAAGTTTCAGCTGCCATAGAATTGTAATCCACAATATAAATTCTCTCCTATCTGTTCACTTCAGCAAAACCTAACAAAATATTAATTTTCAGAATGCAACTACCCTATTTCTTCAACTACTTAAAATAAATGAGATTATCCTTGAAAAATACACTGTGACCCACAAAATTTTGCTGGACAAAATCTCCAAAAACTATCACAGAATAAACATTTTACTAGTCAACTGACATGCTAAGATTTGAACCTGCTGGAGCTCTTTCTACCTTTGAAGTGTGTGATTTTGCTGCTTTTAGAATTTAAGTATTCCTACAATTTCGTTCAGCCATGGTGCCCAGTGTATTTTTACATAGCCTAAGGAGAATGTAACAGGTGGCTGAGGCTCAATTCTATACATGTAGGTATATGGCTATACACAATTGCCTAAGATCTAAACAGAAAGTTGACTCAGCAGTTAACCAAATATGTTTAAAATCAATTGCCAGTCAAGGATGCCTATAGGTCTAACATGTAAGATTTGTAATCAATGGGAAAAATTTTTGCACTTGATAGTAGTTTGATAAGATGGCAAACACAATGCTTCAAAAGTCTGAGTTGCTAATTATCAAATACATTTATAAACACAATTATATGCTTTCACTTAAAGATATGTAAAAATTAAAAATGAGTGAAAGTAAAGTTCTAATTACGCATTAACTATTTGAGGTGTTTCTGTAGTCTAGACTTGTCTAAATTCTGGAAAAGAGGCAAAGCAGACAGAGCATTTTGCACTAAGTATGTGACATTACATAAATGTTTAAAGTACTTTGAATTTCCAAGTAGCTCAACCTGTCTGTTAAAATATGCACAGTTTTTAATTGGAAGAAAAAAATGAAAATGTTTAACAACCTCATAGGAAATTAACCTATACAGTAACTACAATTTGTGATTTGGGCATTTTTATAACATTTTCACAAATATCATTTTATTTAATTCATGTAACAATCCTGTTAGATAATCAGTATTCATTTCAATTGACGGACCAGTAAACTAGTACAGGGTATTTAAGTTAGTTCTTCCCAAACTTTAGTGTGTACCAAAATCACTCAAGTTAAAATGCAGACTCTCAGATAACATCCCTAACGCAGACTGGGGTGGATCCCAGAAATCTGCATTTTAAATAAACAGCACAAGTGATACCGGTAGAGATGGTCCCCCCAGAAACATCTTTTAGGACACTGATTCTAGTACTGTAACTAAAGCGGTAAGCAGTGGAAACTCCTTTTTTTTTTTTTAACTCTGAATCAATGTTCCCAAATGTTTAGATGACAGAGCTTTGCAGATCTCCATGAAAGATATGTAAAAATTTAATTAAGGTGAAAGTATTACACTCAGTTAAATTGTTAGGTTTTTGCAAAAGTAATCCAATTATTAGGCTGGTGCCATTACTTTCAATGGCAAAAACTGTGATTACTTTTGCACCAACCTAATAAATACCTATTATACTAAACTCCACTGCAAACAAATGGTAGTAGGTGCCCAAGTTTTAAGAAACTTGAAATTGAGGAGATCCTACCATAATTTCATTTTCTCTGTAAAGTGGGAAAGGCTGATATTAAATTATTTTAAGTTAATGGCTTCTCATAATTTGAATACCGTATCACTTTACTGAAAGGAAAGCTAAAACTCAGGGACCAGAGGTTCTAAGAACATAATGAAAAATAAAGATGAAAATATAAAAGCACTTAAGAGCACACTGTGTGAATACTAAAAAACCACTGAACTGTACATTTTAAAGGGTAAATTTTATTGTATGTGAAGTATATCTCAATTTTTAAAAAAGGAAAAAAGCACTGAGAAAATGTCAAACCCTAATATTTGCCAATAATTTTATACTTATAAAACATTATATCAACCTTGCCATTAAATGGCATAGTTATTTTCTGGCACACATTATAGGTGCTAAAAAAAATGCAGAAATAATAAATAGCATACATAGGCTGGGTGTGGTGGCTCCCGCCTGTAATCCAAGCACTTTGGGAGGCTGAGGCAGGTAGATCACTTGAGGCCAGAAGTTTGAGACCAGCCTGGCCAACATGGCGAAACCCTATCTCTACTAAAAATACAAAAATTAGCTGGGCATGGTGGTGCACACCTGCAGTCCCAGCTACTTGGGAGACTGAGGCAGGAGAATTGCTTGAACCCGGGAGGTGGAGGTTGCAGTGAGCTGAGATCACACCACATGCCACTGTACTCCAGCCTGGGCAACAGAGCAAGACTCCATCTCAAAAAAAAAAAAAAAAAAAAAAAAAAAGAAAGAAAGAAAGAAAATAGTATAAACAGGCCACTAGCTTGATAATGATTTTAAATAAGAATTTTAATGCCAGTGTTTATATATTCATTTGTTCTCAAAATTTTCCATTAAAGTCTCACTTCATCCATCTTCTATAAATAGGGCTATTTTTAAATTCTATAGTCATATACTAACAATTTAACACTAAAATATTCTTTGTATATCTTAAACTAGGTATACAGTATGTAATACACTGAAGTGTAGTAAGATGGTTTATCATGCACAAGACTGTGAGGGCAGACTATCTCTAATCTACTTCTCACTACATATATGACCTGAAGCAAGTAACATACCTTCTCTTCCCCATTTTCCCATAGGGCTGTGGTGAGAATTAAATGCACTAATGTATGTCAAGTGCTTAGAACAGTGCCTGGTACTTAATAAGCACACCATAAATGTCATCTACTTTAATTACGTAATTATTATTTTTATGACAAATGGCATCCCAGCTCTGACAACTCACTACAAATCCTGATAATATTAAAATTTCAATTTACTTTACCAGTGAGCTCAAACATTTAGGAAAGCTGGGCTAATATCAGCCCAGGTTTTACACTAAATAGTCTCAGTGTTTACACTACATCTACCCCATTCACAAATCAAATTTTCTCCAACTCTGAGTCATTATTAGTTTCTCTCCTGACTCATCACACAGAAAGGTAGACAGTCTGGAGCATAATGGGAATAACAAAAGGCATTTCTTAATCCACCTGGATTTATAAAGTTTACTAAGTGGAACTTGTCCTATATAATGTTCAATAAATATACTAAATAATTATGACCTAGCCTGTGTTCACTTAAAAGTGCTTTCTATATGTTAAATGTTCCTTTATCTTCCCTTTCACCAACACGAGTTCAAACTATGGAGTAGGTGTTATGACCCCATCTTGATAGAAAAACAATATATCACTTAAGTAAAATCAAAGATTCACATTTTCTGACCACTAGCCAAAAATAAATTTACATTTTGCCAAGAGCCTGGTGTTCAAAATTTTGCCACTCTATAGGTTAGAGGGTCAGATGCAATCTCTGAGTCCACAAATTTGACCTGAAATTCTATTCAATTCCATACCTTTACTGTTTTCCTCATTCAGATGTTTAAATTACTTAAGAAAACCTTTAATAAAAAGTTATGTAAAAATCTAGGGAAATATGCTGAACAATGAAAAGTAGGTTAATTTTTAAAAACTCCCCTTTCCCTAGATATATACATACACACAAAATACACAAAAATGTTTAAAATATTGCCCTATCAGTTACTTTCTATGCAATCTTGAATCATTTAAGCTCTAAGTCTTCATTTTCTCCTCTGGAAATAGGGATAAACAGTGTAACTACCACATGAGATTGCTGTGAACTTCAGTACATAAAGCACTTTAGCCAACCACTAAAGCTAAACCACTTTAGCCAACCACTGTTTTAAAACAGAAGTTTTAAATACTGTATATGTCAACTTTTATACTTAAATCAAAACTTCAGTGCCACCTCTACCTATTCAAAGATTACATTTTCTATGGCAACCATCTCCATTAACCCATTCACACAACCCTACTCTATGGCAGCAACTTCACAAACACCCTGAAAACAAGTATCTAACTGTCTAGGAAGCTTTCTTCAACTATCACTCCTCCTCCCTGGGTTAGGTACCCTGCTCAGGCACTAAGCTATACTTACTACTCTACTTTACACATTTCCTTATACTACCTGAGAGCACCTCGTGGGCAAGGCTTATGTCCTATTCATTTCTATACCCAGACTGCAGCCCAACAGTTGTTATCACTGACTCACATCTGAATCAAATGGGGAACTTATAAAAATATTAATGCTTGGGATCCATCCCAGACCCACTCAATATTAGAGGGTGGGGTGAAGGAACAAAGAGGGCACGGAATTGAATTAGCATGAGCAAACATTTTTTTAAAGATCCTAACATGCTATCAATGTGCTGCTCAAGTTAACAACCACTGCATGATGATACTTAATATACTATACAATTATGTATACATATACGTATGTGAGAATATATGTAAAAATATACAGGTACTGAAAAGTTTAAGACTCAGGTCAAGATTCTCATCCTCAATAGCTTCTCCCAGCCCAATCATCTCCCCCTTCTAAACACACACTATTTCCAATAAATAGTTACATGCTTCATTAAGATGGCTTTTAAACTGTTAACTCAGTACTTAAATTTTTTCATGTAATTATGCCTTATCCTTCTTCCTAGATTATAGCCTTGCTCCTTAAGAATATACACTGCTGTGTTCTTGTTTTCTCCACTGCTTAAGGATAGTGTCTTTAACAGGTATGTAATAAACATTTGACTGATCTGATAAACACACACAAAAATTACTGGCAAGAAGTATGCCACGTCCAAATTATCCAATTCAGGTGAATCACTACCAAAAAATAGAAAATGTAAAAATTTAGAAAAAAGGATTTTTTTCTTAAATCCCTTAGTAAATTTTATCTCATTAAAGAAGCTCTGGATAGTTCAACCTTAGCCATCACATGCAGTAACCACCCAGTTTCCTACCTCCCAAATAGCTAGTTTCAGTTTTTGACCTGGTTCCTTGCCTGTAAGTATCTTCTAGTCAATTCTGGTATCTTTAGCTGTTGTCAGGTACCTTTATAACAGTATTATATATACACTCTATAACTAGTAAAGTGAGGTAATGAAAGTCACAATAAATGTATCACACAGATGTTTCATAAGTACTTCCTTGAAGGAACTTAATGTTTATCCACCATTAAAACAAGATCTCTACATACGAACTACATGTTAATCTACTAATACAAACTTGGTTGGGAATCATGTCTGAAAATAAGAGTCTTACTCAACATTAGATAAAATAAAGACTACTTTTGAATATAGAGAGATTGGTCATTTTCATTTTTACATATTTTCATACCCAAAAAATTTGCAAAATATGTATGACTTTTTAAAACAGGGGTGCTAAATTAAATATTACACAAGAAACTCCACAGCAACTGGTATTCTCAATGTTGAAACTACTAGGAGAAATGGCACACAATTCTAAAAAAAGCAACAATATAAAGACATGAAAATGGCTCAGCTTCAAAGTTTTGCATTATATATTTTACCACTATTAAGATAATCTGAAATACATAAGTTGTTTTGAAAAATATGAAAATATGAGGAGCAGGCGCTCAAGAAGTATGTCTGTTAATTAGATACTGTAGTAAAACATTACTGTTTTGTTGGGTCCTGCAGCTTGAAACAGACAGAGCCATAGTTACCACTAAAAGAAAGCAGTCCTCAATTCCCTATTCAATAAAAAGGTTCAAATTCCACAGACAAAAAAAAAAGGTACCCTTGGTTTGTTTGTTTTTAAGGAAGATTAAATTTAGGAGTTGCCAACACCCAAACGAAAAACATTCCAGAGTATTAGACTCCATGGTAGTGGGAAGTCATCTACATTCTCAGCACTATGTTCTCTTACTCAAAGCAGGGGTATTAACAAAAGATGTTTCTTAGGATCTCACAAGATACACTCTACTTACTTCCCCCAGTAAACATTACCCTTGTTTAAAAAAAAAAAAAAATAAGAAAGTACTTGAAAAATAATTTTAGCACATGCAGCCAGAAAAAAAGTGAAGTTTAACATCTGCCAAGATATTTCCCAAAATAAGACCCCTGTCAGATGAACAATGAGGAAAAGATTGAAAATGACAAATTCTTTTATTTGGATTATCAGCTACTTTTAAAAATCAAGTTGAGGAATGTAGCTTTTCCAAAGCCTTGTCTTCAATTTCCCCTTAATCTTCATATTTTTAACTAAAAAAAAAAAAAAAACCTGGAAATTTGATTACCACTCTTATGAATTCCTTCTAAAGCAATTTAATGAATAACAGATCTTTTGTGCAAGTAGCAAACCGCAGAGGACAGTTCTGCTGGCTGATAAAAATCTCTGAAACGCTCATATAAATACATCCTACAAAGACGCAATATGATTTAACAGGTATGGAAATCATAATACTAAAAATTTAAGTATATTTAATATACACCCTAACTTATTGCAAATGCTTTTACTTAAACCACAATTAAAGTTAGTAAATTCGTAATAGTTACTTACTGGGTGGCAAAGTTGAGTAAAATTAGAAAGCCAGGAGAAGAAAAAGTGAAAGCTAAAGCGTCAATGAGAAAAAGATGCAACTATTTTAGGTGAAACAAGGTAGTTGAACCACTTCCTCAAATCCATGAGCTACTATCAAAGTAACCAAAACTTGTTTGACATTGTTTTGTCTTGTTTCTGGTAGAGGGAGGTGTGATTATACACTTAGTGAAAATGTTTTACCATTTACTCTAATGGAAGATGCTGCTACCTGTAGCAACGTTTTGAAAATGCTCAAAACTGCAAACAACCCAAAACAAAAAACCCTACCACATATGTGTTTCAGACACAGTACTCAAAAAGAGATCGTCTCAGCGAACAGAATCGTGGGTTACTAAATCATCCCTATTGTTCTAAATATTACTCAGAAAAAAACTGTGTGTGTGTTTAGGAGCACAACTTTTAAACAGTTGATTTATATATAAAATAGTGCATGTATTCATTTGGATATACTCATTTTGAGCTCACTGGAAGATAAAGCTGTGTTGGATATTGCTAAGGCCACATTTTCTTTACAGATGCTATTAAACATTGGTAAGAAAGGAGAAATAAACTGGTAACTTCACATGGGCATGTGAGACCCTAGAGAATGTCGTCACCACCATTAATCAATTTTTCTAACTGATCAAGCATAAACAGCCAAGTCCAGGTGGGCAAGTCCTGGAGCCACAAGTTATCTTTCTACCATGGTAAAAAAGGATCCTGGATCTGAGACCTGGCCAGGAAGCCTGAAAAGCACGTGTCCTACTGAGTTTGGGGAACTTCCCAGGAAGCATTTGTTCAGAGTAAACTCCATCACCCCCTGCCTGCCTAACTCGGTGAAGGGACAAGTACGAGCCAGGGGAGGAAAACTCTGGGCCCCGGGTAGCTCCCAAGAGGAAGACACCGGGAGGCAGCTGCCCGCCCCGGCCCGGCCCGGCTGCTGCCCCCGCCCGGCTCACCTCTGCGGCAGGGATGTTAACCACGCCGGTGGAGCGCCGCTTCTCCCGCAGCTTCCTCTTCTCGATCTGCCCCTTGCCCTTCCTGGCACTGGGGCCCGAGCTCTTGCCCTTCTCCGGGACGCCGTCCGGCTCCTCCTCGTCACGCCTGGGCGGCGGTGCAGCCGAGGCAGAGGCGGCTGGGGGCTCGTCCTCCGACCGCCGCGGGCCGGGGGCCGCCCGGGTCAGCATGGCGGAGCCGACCGCGCAGTTCACGCCCCCGGGACCGGGGACGGCAGGTGCGGCCGGCGCGCCGCCCGGGAGGTTGTTGTTGAGCTCGTTGGCAGGGGCGGCCGCCGAAGTGCCCAGAGCCCCCGCGGGGGGCTTCCCAGCGGCGTCGCTGCTGCCCCCTCCTGGGGGGGCCGGGCCCGGGGGATTCTGCTTGGCGCGCATCTTCTCGCGTTTCGCCTTCCACTCCTCCAGGAAGTCTGTGGTGCTGCCGCCGAGGCCGCTGCTGGTCCGGTAGCCACCGGTCGCCATATTCCCAAAGGGGCCGGTCGGGCTCTCACCTCAGGCCGCCCACCAGGGCTCCCGCCGCTGCCTCCTCTTCCTTCCTGCGGCCCCGAGGATGCCAGGAGACGACCTCCAGGAAAGGGACGGCGGCCGCTCCCCCACCAGCCGGCGGGGCTGAGGTGAAAGACAAAAGGGGGCGGGTAAGGGAAGCGTAAGATCCCCGCCCGACCCGAGGGTCTGCCCCCAGGCTGCGCCCCTGGGAGTCCTCGAGCGCGCCCACTAACTAGTCCCTACCGGCCAGTAGCCGCCGGGTCCCCACCCTGCAAAGTTTCTCCCACGCACCTACAGTACGGACCCCGACGATCGCCGCCCCTAGAAGGGAGGAGAGAGGACTGACCCCACCCCCAAGTCGGCCCGCCCGCCCCATCCCCACCAGGGTCCGCGCCGGCGACGGTCGAGGTACCAGGGCCAGACCCGCCACCTGTCGGCTCGTCGTATCGCCTGCTCCGCGGTCTGGCTACCGCCGGTCTTAAGTCCCCGCCAGTTACAACCCCACTCCCAAGGCGAGGCGCGGAGCTCCTAGCCGGTTTGCAGAGGAGGCGGGGACCCAGCTGTCCCGCCGAGCGTGGAAAGGACCGGGTGTGAGCGAGCGGCAGAGCAGCCCCTTACCTCGGAGGAGCTTGTAAGGGATGAGGCGTGGGGCTAGGATCAGGCGCCCAGGTGTGCCGAAGCTGGCGCGCGTTCTTCCGCCGCGCGGAAAGTGCCGCCGCAAACTCGCGGTGCGGAGCTCCAGGCAATCCCAGGACAGGAGGGAGGGAGAAGAGGGAGGGAGGGAGGGAGGGAGGGAGCGAGGGGCGGGAAGGGAGCCGAGCGGCGCCGAAGCACGAGCGGAAAAGGCCGAGGCTGCGCGCGAGGGGCGCGGCGCGCGGTGGGAAGGGTCGTGGCCGCTGACGCCCCGCCCCCGGCGCTCAGGTGCGCGGCGTCGCGTCCGGCCCGTCGCTGCAGCCGGCCCCGCGCCCGCCGTCCTCTGCTGAGCACCCGCTGCCGACCACACCGCGCCCGCCACGCTCCGCCCGCGGCCGGCGGGTTGGACCGCACATTCCTGGGCTAGCAGCCTCGCGGCGTCCGGCCTCCCGGCGCCTCCGACTCCGGGGCGGGAACGGCACTCCACGCCCTTCTTCTTGCTTGTCTTCTCCGCCTCTCTTCTCCGCCTCTCTCTTCTCCCACCACTCTTCCTTTTAAGTACAAGACCGTATTATTTGAGAGAAAGTCTCGAACGCTGCTGGCTAAGGGGAAAAGTGCGATAACTTGTGATGATTCAGGGAATGACTAGACAGGATGGGAAAATACCCACGTGTCTCTTTTCCTAGTCGCTGCTCCCTTTTCAGATGTACTAGGGCAGCGGGCAGGAGAATAGAAAGACCTGAAACAAACCCAGCACCCTCCTTCTGAGAAAACTGCGGTGTCCTGGTGAAAGGGGTTGGCTAAGAGGAAGGACTTACTAGTATCTTAGGGTTACGGGAGAAAAAACTCAGTTCGACAGTTTATTGTATTGGCGATTCCAGTCTAGGAGTTTTCCCCTTAACCCTGTCTCTGCATCTCCTCTTTACAGAGAATGAATTTAGCAGCAAAGCTCCCTACTAAAGTACTAACGCTGCACTGATGCTAATTTGAGATGAGCTGGGGCAGTGATTGTCTCTATTTTTTCATTATTAACATGCCAGAGGCTTATCCTCGGATGCAAGTCTTCTAAAATTTCTGGATCAGAGCGGGGTGGGCTGCCACTGACCCACCTAAGACTGACCTTTCTATATCCAAGTAATGTCAGGGCACATCATTGTGGGAGGCTACAAATGCCAGGTCTCCATTTTGTAAAAAAGCAGGAGAGCCCTAAGTCACGCTCTTACCTAACATAAACCTTTCTTCCTACTTAATATTCCTGTTTTGCCCAGGTAGCAAGCACATGGTGAGTGAGCAATCAGTGTTTGCCTGCCACAGAACTGGGAACAGAAGAAAGTGATTCACATGCTCTATATTTCTCGGGGAAAGACAGTTTTGGTCTTTGGTCTGGCTGTTGTGGGAAACGTATGGAGAGAGCTCTGGAAAAATCCTTAGAAAATTAAAAGCTTTTCTTGGGAATAGGTCTAAAAGGCTGAGCGGCTGTTTACCTAAGCTAGTACCAACCCCAGTGTGCCACCTGAAATTTCTCAATTACATATTCATTAGTTTGTTTTCTGAATTTTAAGGAGAGTAAGGGAGGCTGGAACATTAAACGTATTCACATTAATATGCTTTGTAACTTCTCAGAGGACTTTTCTCTTGGAAGGGCTGCAGGATATAGTGGAAAGAGGGTATAGTCAGCTAGCTGAGAGATCTTGGGCGTGTTTACATTATCTGGTACTCAGCTTTCTGTACTATAAAATCAGCAAAAATTACTTTTTTTTTTTTTGAGACGGAGTCTCGCTCTGTCGCTGGGCTGGAGTGCAGTGGCGGGATCTGAGCTCACTGCAACCTCTGCCTCCCGAGTTCAAGCGATTCTCCTGCTCACAGCCTCCCAATTACATTATATTTAAGCTGTCTTAAGAACTGACACTGAACATAAAATGTGCTTGATTAGAGGAAGGCACTCAGTAAACATAGTCCCTTCTAGGGACTTAAAGTCCTTGGTCTCTAAGAAGTGTATGGGAGAAGAGGAAATTAAAACAGATAGGGTATTGAATATACAATATCAACCTAAAAACGATAGACTTTGAATGAACTGGGATAACACGCCACATAAATTTATCACTGCTTGGCTTAGACCAGTTCTCTTAGTATTAATAGGTTCTGAGTCAGGAATTTTGGCTGCTACTGACTTGTGTGGCTTTGGACAAGTTGCTTAACTTTTGTGCCTCTGTTTACTTACATATAAAATGGGGATAATAATACTTCCTACATTGTGAGAGTGTTGTGAAAGTGCCTGCAGTCCTCAGATAAAAGGTGGTATGTGAGTACCAGAGTAGGTATTATTAGTCTGTAAAGTGCCCTAGGAACCATGGATGAAAGAGATTATTGAGGTACAAAGCTCTGTGTTTTGTTATTATCATTTATTATACCTTTTGTCTTTACCATTCTCAATATTCCCGAAGATATATTTCACAGCCAGACTGCTTCCAACATTGCACTGAGGTATTTAGCTGAGTCAGTCCTAAATTGCAAGATGTTTGCATATCATCAATCTTTATGTATAGCGTTCTGATGAAATAATCCTCAAAGACTTGGAGCTTGGTTTCTCAACCTCAGCACTGTTGACATTTGCGGCTGGATAATTCTTTGCTGTCCTGCCCATTGTAGGTTGTTTAGCAGCATCGTTGGCTTCTACCTATTAGATACCAATAAGAAACCCCCACCTGTATTGTGACATTGCCACATGGTCCCTGGGATAAAATTCTTCCCCAGTTGAGCACCTCTGAGTTAGCCTAAAATAACCAATTTTTAGCGACTCACTTGCCCTTAATAATAAAATGAAATATGATGATAATGCTGACAAAACAGATTCATTTTAATATGTCAGAGTGAAACCTATTCTAGATGTTAGTCATAATGATTTTGAGGAAGTGTATTATTATATGTATGGAAAGCTAGTATATTGGGAAGTAGCCATTTTGCCTTCAATGCAGATGTTTCTGGAACATATGCAATTCATCCTCTAACATCAAAATCTTATATGTGCATAGTATTAAAAAAATTACATACTTTAGTTCTACAAGGATTATAACAAAAAACAGCAATCCCCTCTCTACCTTATCCACTCTGAAAACCCTACCCAAAACTTTGAACTTTTTAACTGTTTCCATTAATAGAGATCTTCATATTTAGTTTTTATGTGCATATCTGCTATTGTACATCTGGATTTTTCCATTTGTAGATATAGAAGAGGATTTAGCTCTAATACACTAATAACACATATACTTTTCTTTTCTTTTCTTTTTTTTTGAGATGGAGTCTTGCTCTGTCGCCCGGGCTGGAGTGCAGTGGCGTGATCTTGGCTCACAGCAAGCTCCGCCTCCCGGGTTCACGCCATTCTCCTGCCTCAGCCTCCTGAGTAGCTGGGACTACAGGCACCCGCCACCACTCTTGGCTAATTTTTTTTTTTTTTTTTTTTGCATTTTTAGTAGAGACGGGGTTTCACTGTGTTAGCCAGGATGGTCTCAATCTCCCGACCTCATGATCCACCTGCCTCGGCCTCCCAAAGTGCTGGGATTACAGGCGTGAGCCACCGTGCCCGGCCACACATATACTTTTCATACTCCTACACGCCCACTATATATCATGATTTTTATTGAATAAACATTCAATGTTTATAGTATTATGACTATACAAATACTGTTCATAGCTGAGTCATGTGGTGTACTATGACTGCATTTCTTTTTTATATGACTGTTTTTCCTTGTTGCACAACTATACCTTTTGTCTTTACCATTTTTCTGCAGTTAAAACTTGCCTCTTATTTTTTCTTTAATCATCGGCTTATTTTTTTATATACCAGGCAGGAGTATATACTCAAATTTTCCTCCTCTCAGTGAAGTTAATCACATTGGGTAAGCTATCAGTTCTATTCTCTTTTTGGAAACATCTCTTCTGGAGCCCTCCATCCCCTGCTTTAATATGGATTGATTTTGTTTGTTTGTTTGAAGATGGAGTCTCGCTCTGTTGGTGAGGCTGTAGTGCAGTGGCGCAGTCTTGGCTCACTGCAACCTCCACCTCCTGGGTTCAAGCAATTCTCCTGCGTCAGCCTCCAGAGTAGCTGGGAATACAGGCACACGCCACCACACCTGGCTAATTTTTTGTATTTTAGTAGAGATGGGGTTTCACCATGTTGCCCAGACTGGTCTCGAACTTCTGAGTTCAGGCAACCCGCCTGCTTTGGCCTCCCAAAGTGCTGGGATTACAGGTGTGAGCCACCGCACCTGGCCTAATCTGGATTGATTTTAAGGCTCGTTGCTTGTGGTCATCCTGGGATTATGCTCCTCTAACATCTTGAGAATCATTTTCTCTGTAGACTTCTTGTTTCCTGAATTGCATACTTTTCTCTTTTTGTTTCTCCCCTTCATTTTAGTAGGGTATATCCTCAGTATATTCTGAAGATAGTATAACTCCTTCTTAGAGACCTTACATATTGGAAAATGTTTTAAATTTATCTTCACACTTGATTAATAGTTTGGTGGAGCATAGAACTCTAGGTTAGAAATCATTTTCCTTCATAATTTTGAAGGCATTGCTTTATTATCATCTAGTTTCCAGAGTTGCTGTTTAGAAGACCAGTGGCATTCTGATTGCATTGTATTTTCTGTCTCAAAATTTTTGGATCTTCTTACTTAGATCCTCTGAAATATCTTGAAGATATGCTCTGATTTGGTCTTTTATCATTATTATGTTATGCAGTCAGTGGACCCTTTTAATCAGCTGTCTGCCCTCCAGTTGGGAAATTTTCTTATCCTCTTTCTTTTTCTTTGACATGGAGTCTCGCTCTGTCGCCCAGGCCGAAGTGCAGTGGCCTGATCTAGGCTCACAGCAGCCTTTACCTTTTGGGTTCAAGCGATTCTCCTGCCTCAGCCTCCTGAGTAGCTGGGATTACAGGCGCACACACCTGGCTAGTTTTTGTATTTTTAGTAGAGACGGAGTTTCACCATGTTGGTCAGGCTGGTCTTGAACTCCTGACCTCATGATCCATCTGCCTCAGCCTCCCGAAATGCTGGGATTACAGGCGTGAGCCACCGTGCCAGGCCTATTCTCTTTCTTTTACAAGACTTTCCTTCTACTTTCTCTGTTCTCGCCTTCTGGAATTCCTGTTAAGTACGTGTTGGGATGCTAGAAGTTCTCTAACACATTTTTTATCTTTTCTCTTCTATTTTTCATTTCCTTGGCATGTTATTCTACTTTTAGTGAAATTTCCTTCACTTTATATGCCAGTTCTTCTATAGAATTTTCTGTTTCTGACACTATTTCTAATATCTCTTTCTTGTTCTCTAAATATTTTTTTCTGTAGCATCTTGTTATGATACATATTGAGCATTTTTTCCTCTCTCTAAGCAAATTGCCAACATTTTTTTGTTTGTTTTAATCTTCATCTTTCATGTTAGAGCACTTCCTCATCAGTCTGCTGTTTATTCATATTTAAGATTGAAGCACTGCAAAGCTGATTGAAAGCTCTTATGTGAAAAGGAAGACCTTGTTGGACTGATGGGCCTCATTTAGGGAGCCGGTGTTTGGCCCCAGACGTTTTCTGGAGGCGTGTGTCAAATTCAGCATCTATGGAGCTTCTCTTTTGGCCCAATAATTTTCCTTGAGTAAAACTATTTCTGCTTGTGTTGTCAGTTGCCAATTTTTTCAGGTGCCAAGTAGAGAAAGAAGACTGGAGGAGTCTCATTACTCAATACGCAGGTTTTCACTTAATCCCTATACTTACTATATCTGACGTACCCAATTTCAGTGCGTTTGTAATTCAACATCTGTGCAATGTGAAAACTTCCAGTCCTCTGCCAGGATCAGGAGAGATAGCCTCCTTGCTACAGAGCCCTGCAGAAGGGATTTGAGAATCTAACTGTTCCTTATGTAGATTTTCAACTAATCCTTGTTTTCATCCCCATCCTTCACTCTGTTTCAGAGGTACATGCTGCTGCCTCCAATTTCTGAACCTTTCTTCAGGGATCTGCAGGACAAAAAAAGATTACTTCTTATTGGCTTTGTCTCTTGCAGGTTGTTAGAATTTACCTGTCTCTGCTCTGCTAAAGTCTATCTGCTTTCTATCTTTCATCTTCCAAAATTTTGTTCTTACCGTTCATCCTCTTTGTTGTTACTGGTTTATCATTTTACTTTGGTTTTAGTTAAGTTACTTGAGGAAGTAAAGATAAACATGTGTGTTCAACCTGTTATATATTTTTTTTATTTTTTGAGGCGGAGTCTCGCTCTGTCACCCAGGCTGGAGTGCAGTGGCGCGATCTCGGCTCACTGCAAGCTCCGCCTCCCAGGTTCACACCATTCTCCTGCCTCAGACTCTCCGAGTAACTGGGACTACAGGCGCCCGCCACCACGCCTGGCTAATTTTTTTTTTTGTATTTTTAGTAGAGACGGGGTTTCACCGTGGTCTCAATCTCCTGACCTCGTGATCCGCCCACCTCGGCCTCCTAAAGTGCTGGGATTACAAGCGTGAGCCACCGCGCCCGGCCTCAACCTGTTATATTTAATAGGAAGTCCAATTCATCTGTTTTGCAGATTTCCAGATACTTTGCAATCTACTCCATAAGTCCAGATCAGCAGAGACGTCTACATCTTATTTCTATCCTCAGTGGGTTACATCATAAGCCCATATTGTTTGACACTATAAGAAAGAGCTCTAAAATTTTGTTTTATTTTCTATAGGCTTTTCTTTGAAGGTGTGGCCCATTATATTACATATATTCCTATTATCAAAAACCTAGAAAAAATTTTCTGACATCCATATTAAGAATAGATGTGGTTCTCTTTTGCAACTGTATTTTTAACCATATAGTAAAACTGTTTTTCATTTAGCTAGTGAATATTCTCTTTTCAATTGCCTGTAGATAATCTTAGACCAGATTTTTGGCCTATCCAGGGAAGACCTAGATTTTATGGTGCCTGAAGCTTACATAATTTGGTGGACTTGCTATAAGAAAAAGAATCCGTAAGAAAATAAATATTTAGAATAAGTGAGAAATTTTTTTAAATTACAAATTTTAACAAATTGAAAAATGCCATAAATATCACAAAAATCCAGGAAAAAACCCTATTCATTTACTCTCTGACATATTTCTATGTCATTTTATATGCATTTTATTATTGATTTTATTACTTATTGATGCATAAAGTACATGTCTTTACATGCAGATGTATCCACTATTTGTAGTACAAGCATATAGGTTTATGCATCACAAACACAAGAACTCTTATAAACTGTACATCAAAAAAAATCTACTTCAAAAAGGAAAATAATATATAGGCCATTCATAATTTTATACTCAGCATTATATCATATATTCCTGATAGGAAAGAATATCTATTCCTGATAGGAAAGTATATCAAATGCCAATGAAAACCTAATTCTCTGCTTATTTTACCTGTCTCATGATTGGAAGAATTTCCCACAGACTGGCTTTAGTGCCATCAGACTATACTACTCTCTACAAGGAGGAACTCATTGTTGCTGTTGTCAGCCTACTTCCAAGTCACTCTTACTTACTGAGGACTTTAACTCCTAGCTGATCTTCTTTCTCCCCACTCCTCTTTATGTCCAGTTCTTAGTGATAACATCTACAAAGATAATTTATCCAGTCTCCTGGCATCTCAGATACTTGACCTCCTCACTCTAAATAACATTTTTCCTCTTTCCCCCCTCTTCAGCTAGATGTCTCTTGACTTTGTCATTATCAGTAAGTACATATTCAAAATCTCAGTTCTGAACATTCCATTTTTCAACCACTACCACCTAACCCTTCAGCACACTTCCTCTCATACCCCCACTTCAACCATTTTTTGATCTATTGATCCTACTAATTTTTCATTATCCTTCCTTTCCATGTCCTAACTTCCTTACTCGGCTTTAGTTCTAAAGTTTGTAATTATTAGCCTCTTCTGTGTGTACCTGCTCAGCTAAAGAAAGAGTTAAAAACACTATGGCATGCTTCCTAACCCTACTTTAATGCATGTCCACAGTCTTAACTAGGCAGTCCATACTATCTGGCAATCCTAGTAAACTTGCTTTCCTGTACTCCAAAATGACAAGTTTATATCAGTCTTTTAAGCCTCCAATACCTCCTTATACCAACCTCACTCTCAGTTGATGAGCTTGCCTTCACACTTCACTGACTGTAAAATAGCACCACTTGGAGTAGGGCTTATCTTCCCAAGACAGCTTTACCCATCTTCCTGCATCCAGATCTACTCTCTGCCTTCTTAAATGAAATTATCTGCTCCTCTTAAAGGTTGTCCTGCCACCTGTGTCTTTCCCCTTTTGAGGGTTTTGCTTCTACAATTATACTCTCACGCATAATCAGTTTCTTCTCTATTAAATCATTCCCTTCAGCATACAAATGAGCTCTAGTAATTCCCTCTTTATTAGTTTTCTCTTTGTTGTCATAACAAAGTTCCACAGACTTAGCATCTTTAAATGAAAAAACCCACCTTTATCATCTTACAGTTCTGTAGGATAGAAGTGCTACCTGGATCCCACTGGGCTAAAACCAAGAAGCTGGCAAGGCTGCGTTCCCTTGTGCAAGTTCTTGAGAACAATCCATGCTTCTTGCCCTTTCCACCCTCTAGAGGCCACCCACATTCCTGGCTGGTGGTCCTCTTCTCTCAAAGCAAATAATGGTGCATCTCTCTGCCTTACTTCCATAGACACATCTCCCTAGGATTCTCTCTTTTGCCTCTATGTTCTACTTGTAAGGATCTTTGGGACCACCTGAATAATCCAAGATAATCTCCTTATTTTAAGGTCAGGTGACTAGCAACAATAATTCTATCTTCAACCTTAATTTCCCTTTGCCATGTAGCTTAATGCATTCAGAAGTTCCAGAGATTATGGTCTGGAAGTTGTTGGAGGCCATTATCTACTTACTATGCCCCCTTAAAGAAATAAACTTCCCTTGACTCCAGAATCTAATCTGGTCAATGTTATAATTCACTGTCAAAATTTTTGGAAGGGTTATCTTTAGTCACTGTTGATATTTCCACCCTTACCATTCTTTCCATAATAATTTCCAAATGGTCATTAGTCCTCACCACTCCACTTATTATTCACCACTCCTGTCAAAATTATCGATAAGCTTCATATCTTTTTTTATCCTACCTAACCTTTCTGTATTATTCAGCACAAATGATTCCCTCATTTTTAAAATCTTTCTTCTTATAACTTTTTTAAAAATCACCAAAAAAGTTTTCTTTTGTCCTCCAACTTCATTGGATGCTCCTTCTCAGCCTCCTTTACCCACTCCTCCCCATCTGCTTAATCTGTGAAAACTAAAGTCTTCTCAGTAGTTAATCACTGACCCTCTTTTCTTCTCATGCAACACTCTATCCCTAGGTGATTCCATGGAATACCATGGCTTTAGGAGTCACTCTCATATCCCATTTGCCAATTTGACATCTGCAAATGTCAAAGATGACAATAGGCCATCTGCAAGCTGAGGTGCAGGGAAGACAGTCTGAGTCCCAAAACCTCAAAAGTAGGGAAGCCAACAGTGCAGCCTTCAGTCTGTGGCCAAAGGCTCGAGAGCCCCTGGCAAATCACTGGTATAATTCTAAGAGTCCAAAAGCTGAAGAACTTGGAGTCCGATGTTCAAGGGCAGGAAGCATCCAGGACGTGAGAGAGATGAAGGCTGGAAGACCCAGCAAGTCTGCTCTTCCATCTTCTCCTGCTTGCTTGATTCTAGCAGCAGCTGATTAGATGGTGCCCACCCAGTCCAAGATGCGGCCTGCCTCTCCCAGTCCACTGACTCAAATGTTAATCTCCTTTGGCAGCACCATCACAGACACACCCAGGAGCGATACTTTGCATCCTTCAATCCAGTCAAGTTGACATTCCATATTAACCATCAAAATATCTTCATATGGATGTCTTCTCAAAATGAACATGACCCAAAAAAACTTCCATCCATTTCTCCATCTGCCCCCACCTTATTTCTCTTTCATTTCTTTCCCATCTTGGTAAATGGTCTCACCATCCATCCAACTGTTCAAGCAAAAACCTACAAGACTTCTTTGATTCATCGTCTTCCTCACCCCATAAATCCAATTCACCATTCTGTCAGCTCCCATTCCAAAATATATTCAATCCTCACAACAACCAGAATGTTCTTCTCAAAATGTAATCAGACCATGTGACTCCCTTATTCTCAACCCTCTATAAGTCCCTATTTCACTTAAAATCCAAATTCCTTTCGTTGGCCTTTAAGACCCTGTATGATCTGGTTCCTGCTTTCACCTTTAATGTTGATTCTGATGACTCGCCCCCTTTTCATTAAACTCAGCTTTTTGTCTGTTCCTAAAATATTCAAAGCTCATTCCTGCCTTGGTGCTTCTGCACTGCTTAGAAGCATTTGCCCCCTGATCTAGCTATACCTATCATTGAGGTCTCAGTTTAACTGTCACCTCCCCAAAAAAAGTCTTCCCTGATCACCCAATCTAAAAAAGCCAAATTCTCTACCCTAAACCTCAATCACTATTTTATTGCCATTTTATAGTATTTATAATACTAGTCACCACTAGAAATTATTCATATGTTTATTGGCAGCCTTTCCCACTCTAGAATATAAACATACCGAAACAGACATCTTGCCTATTGCCTTCACAGCTGTATTCCCAGCACCAGTAACTCCCGATAAACATTAGGCATTCAACTTAATCTGAGTTCTATGGATAGATTTAGAAAGGTCTACAAATCAAGTAAGGAAAGAAAAAGCTTAGTTTCCCCTTCAGTGTCTTCCTATTTGTTTTACAAAGAAAGTTATTTTCATTGTCAATTTATGACTTAATAGACTACTAATAGATACAGAGGCTGAGAAGGAGCATACAATCTTGATATCATGTTATCTGTCTGTTGTTAGGAATTTAACATATGCTGCTCTTAAAATAATGGGCATCTACCTTTGTTTACATCAAGTGTAGCTTAAGTTGGAAAATATCAAAGAAAAGAAGGTTCTACAAAGGCAGGTAGGATTATGGTGGTCTAAAGCAGTTCACATTGACTTCAGGCACTTCTAAGTTACATGACCTTGGGGAAATTACCTAATTTCTCTGCCACAATATTTACCTCACAGATTATTGGGGGCATTAAATGAAATGTATCCTTTGAGTTTGCTTTTTTTTTAAAAAAAAAGAAAAAGAAACAGGGTTTTGCTCTATCACCCAGGCTGGAGTGCAGTAGCATGGTCATTGCCCACTGCAGCCTCAAACTCCTGGGCTAAACCAGTCCTCCTGCCTCAGCCTCCCAAGTAGCTAGGACCACAGGTGCATACCACCATGCCCAGCTAATTTTTATTATTATTATTATTATTATTATTATTATTATTATTATTATTATTATTTATGGAGACAAGGTCTAGCTGTGCTGCCCAGTCTGGTCTCAAACTCCTGGCTTCAAGTGATCCTCCTGCCTCAGACTCCCTTATTTAACTTTTGACATAACCACTGAACATACTGAGACACGAAAGCCATCGCATTTTTAATACAGAAAGATTCTTGCCAACAAAACAGATTTCAACAAAGCTAAAAGATCATATTCCACCTTATAAGTATACAGCCAAAGAAGAAAATAAGAGTTCCTTATGATACTAGAAAAAGGGGAAATGTCTTAAGGCATCAAAGCCAAGACTGAACAATTTGACTACTTTTTTTGTTTGTTTTTTGTTTTTGTTTTTGTTTTTTTTTGAGACAGAGTCTTACTTTATCACCCAGGCTGGAGTGCAGTGGTGTGATTTTGGCTCACCGCAACGTCCACCTCCCGAGTTCAAGCGATTCTCATACCTCAACCTCCTGAGTAGCTGGGACTACAGGTGTGCACCACCATGCCCAGCTAATTTTTGTATTTTTAGTAGAGATGGTTTCACCATATTGGCCAGGCTGGTCTTCAACTCCTGACCTCAAGTGACCCGCCCACTGCAGCCTCCCAAAGTGCTTGGATTATAGGCGTGAGCCACCACACCTGGCCCTGACTACATTTTTAAAAGTGACAATAGGCAGGGCAGTGGTGGCTAACGCCTGTAATCCCAACACTTTGGGAGGCCGAGGTAGGAGAATTGTTGAGGCCAGGAGTTCAAGACCAGCTTGGTCAGCATAGCAAGACCCTGTTTCTACAAAAAAAAAAAAAAAGAGAGAGAGAAATTAGGTGGTGGTGTGCGCCTGTAGTTCCAGCTTCTTGGGAGGATTGCTCGAGCCTAGGAGTTTGAGGGTGCAGTGAGCCAAGATCACACCACTGCACTCACACCTGGGTGACACAACAAGACCTTGACTTAAAGAAAAAGTTGACAACAAACAAAGTAAAAAGACAAGTCACATGTTGAAAGTAGAAATTTGCCTGACATATAATATAAAGAGAATGATTAATATTGAAAGAACTGTAACAAATCATTGAGGGAAAAAAGCAACCATGTTTTAAAAATGGTCTAATCACACTTGTAATCCCAGTGACTCTGGTGGCTGAGGGAGAATTGCTTGAGGCCAGGAGTTTGAGACCAGCTTGGGCAACATAGCAAGACCTCATTCCCAAAAATAACAATTTTAAAAATTAGTTGGGTAGTGTAGCACATGCCTGTAGTCCCAGCTACTTGGGAGGCTGAGGCAGGAGGATCGCTTGAGCCAGGGAGTTGAAGGCTACAGTGATGAGCTATGATTGCACCACTGCACTCCAGCCTGAGTGACAGAGTAAGACCCTGACTCTTAAAAAAAAAAAAAAAAAAAAAAAGACCTAAGAATATGAATAGTCCATTCATAGGAGAAGAAACTGAGTGGCCAATAAATACAGGAAAATACACACAAAAAATGTCAAAATAAAACAAAAAGTACCCTTTTATACCTATTGTATTATCCGAAGTTAATGTCTGATAATGCCAAGTGATGCTGGGCAAATGGAGGGAAAACTCAGCACTGAGTATAAATTGATTCAACTATTTTGGAAACCTTTTGGCAATACTTAAGCTGAAGGTATAATTTTCCAACAACTCAGCAACTGCATACTTAGATCTCTACCCTAAAGAAATCCTGATATATACACAAGGACACATGGACATAAATATTTATTGTGGCCAGGCACAGTGGCTCATGCTTGTAATCCTAGCACTTTGGAAGCCCAAAGCGGGAGAATTGCTTGAACCCAGGAGTTCAAGACTAGCCTGGGCATCATGGCAAAACCCCATCTCTACAAAAAGATAAAATATTAGGCAGGAGTGATGGTGCACCCCTGTAGTCTCAGCCACTCGGGAGGCTGAAGCAGGAGGATCACTTGAGCCTGGGAGGTGGAGGTTGCCGTGAACCGTGATCATGCCACTGCACTCCAGCCTGGGTGAAAGAGTGAGACTCCATCTCAAAAAAAGAAATAAAAAAAAAATGTAGCACGAATTTTCAACTTTTAGTTTTAGAATGGATATATACAGTTTTTTAAAATAGAACATGTTATAGCATCTCAGAAACATGTTTAAAAACTAGTTTCAAGTGCATATGGGAAGTATGATACCATTCATATAAATTTCTAAAATGTGCAAACAATATGTATATTGTTGACAGATAAATATTTTTGTAATAACACAAACACACAAAATTCAGTTTATTAGTTGCTTCTTAGGACAGATGGAGAGAAAAAGCTATAGGAGCTGTAATGTTTCTATTGTTTATAATGTTTATTTCTTTAAAAAGAAAGCTCTAAGATAAATGTAAAATGTTAACATTTGTTCAATTTGAATAGGGCGAGTACGTAAACTTATATTATCTTTGTACTTTTATATGTTTGAAACTTATATTATATTTAAAATATAGGATTCAAAGTAATGTTTAAAAGAAAAGACCTGGCCAGGCGCGGTGGTTTACGCCTGTAATCCCAGCACTTTGGGAGGCTGAGGCAGGCGGATCACCCGAGGTCAGGAGTTCAAGACCAGCCTGGCAAATGTGGTGAAATCCCGTCTCTACTAAAAATGCAAAAATTAGCTGGGCATGGTGGCGTGTGCCTGTAGTCCCAGCTACTCGAGAGGCTGAGGCAGGAGAATTGCTTGAACCCAGGAGGCAGAGGTTGCAGTGAGCTGAGATCACGCCACTGCACTGGAGCCTGGGCGACAGAGCGAGACTGTGTCTCAAAAAAATAATACTAAATAAATAAATAATAAAAGAAAATACCTGGACTTACAATAATCATTTCATAAGAAAACATTGTATTATAAAAGGCTGCAACTTTAACAAAATTAAACTTGTCCCAACTTGTCTTGGGGCCAACTTAAAATGTCAGTATTTTTCTAACAAGCAAAAAAAAAAAAAAAAAAATTGGAGAAAATTTAATGAAACCACATGCCCTGGAAATATTTGAATTGGTTTGTGGCTTGACGCAAAAGAAGAAAACTGAAGCCATGCCAATTTTAAAGGCATAATCTCTTTTTGCATAACTGATATTTCTTCTAATATTTGGAAACAGATCCCTAAACTGGCTCCTAAACTGCTTTACTTCAACAGGCATAAGCTGGGCAAAACTGCGATGCCTCTCATTTTAACCAGCTCTTGATTGTCACCTTTTATTTGTGCACTGGTGCCACTGAAGAAGTATTCCAATTGTTCTGATTTCCTTTTGGAAACTTGACAAGCCACTGCCATTTTCTTTCTTCTTTTTTTTTTTTTTAGACAGAGTCTTGTTCTTGTCTCCCAGGCTGGAGTGCAATGGCACAATCTCGGCTCACTGCAACCTCGGCCTCCTGGGTTCAAGCAATTCTCCTGCCTCAGCCTCCAGAATAGCTGGGTTTACAGGCGCCTGCCACCACGCCTGGCTAATTTTTATATTTTTAGTAGAGGCGGGGTTTTGCCATGTTTGCCAGGTTGGTCTCAGACTCCTGACCTCGTGATCCGCCCGCCTTGGCCTCCCGAAGTGCTGAGATTACAGGCGTGAGCCACTGCGCCCAGCCGCCACTGCCATTTTCAAAATGGTGAAAACATGTCTTTGTCAAGGAAGATGTTGTAGACGGAATGTTTTGGTTTTCTGGGCACAGATTGAGCACCTGAGAATCTCAGTAACACACCTGGTTTTGGCTTTGCTGAAGACACTCCATACATTGTGACTTGTTGCTCTCACCATCAACAGGAATTGAGCTGTGCAAGCAATTCTGAAAGAAGTCTTGTCTACTGCTGTGAAAGTCATCAACTTTGTCAGAGCCCAGTCCTGACCCCAGCCTTTTTAAGAAATTTTGTCTAGAAAAAAGATCACAGTAGAAAATTATTCTCTATTGCACATAGTTTACTGACTTTCCAAGGAACAAATGGTAAAGTATGTAACTGAACTTCATGGGGGCAGAGGGAAAGGGGGTAACTGATCAGAACGGTTTAGGAGTTCTTTCATGGTTTTGTTACATCATAGATGTTTTTGGTCATAAGACTCAGAGATAAATTTGATTCCAGATCGTAGAGCATTATGTATGCTGCTAAAAGAACCAACTCTTACAGCTCAGCTATCGTTTCTTTAGTTCCTACCTAATGGAGATGGGTTATAAACTTCCCAGCATGAAGGAAGGACTTTCTATTGTCTGAAGCCCATTGAGAAAGTCTTATTCATTTCTCTGCAAGCAGATGTCTTCAACACCTGAAACACCACAGAATTCTTTTGAATGTTACTTGTGCTCAGATGATTCATGTTTAATGAGTACCTCACCAAAGATGGCTCCATTGATTTACAATGGTTATGATGAGATATGAATTCAATTCAGTCTTGGAGTTTTGACCTATATGAGTCAATGTGTTCAGTACTTCTTGCCATGCAAACAAAAAAACAACTGGATGACATAGATGATGTAACATCTAGATTTTAATCTAAAACATAGATTCAAATCAGAAGCAATTTTTCACTGGAATTCACTATTGAGCAAAGTAAAGGTTGCCTTTTATTGACACACTTGAATTTAATTTAAATTACTGAAGATAATATTTTGCATAAAATAATTTATAGCAGTAATTTTTTGATTACTACAAGCAGGACACTATGCTAATCACTGCATATATAGTGTATTAGTTCATTCTTACATTGCTATAAAGAAATACCTGAGGCTGGGTAATTTATAAAGAAAAAATGTTTCATTGGCTCATGGTTTTGCAAGCTGTACAGGAAGCATGGTGCCAGCATATGCTGGGTTTCTGGTGGGGGCCTCAGGGAGCTCTTACTCATGGCAGAAGGTGACGGAGATACAGCATGTCACATGGTGAGAGTGGAAGTAAGAGAGAGAAGGGGGAGGTCTCAGACTCTTAAGTGGATCTCACATGATTTAACTGAGCAAGAACTCACTTATAACTAGGGAAAGATGCTAAGCCATTCATGAGGGATCCTACCCCAAGATCCAATACCCTCCCACCAGGCTCCACCTCCAACATTGGGAATCACGTTTCAACATGATATTTAGAGAGGACAAACATCCAAACTATATCCATGTTTAACCCTGTAACAGTCCTATGAGAGGAGCATTAGTATTACTTTTCTTGGACTGATCAGAGCAGTGAGACATAGAGAGATTAAGTAACTTGTCCTGTGTTACACAGCTAATACATGATAAAGCCAAATATTTCAGCACATCTGTGTGATTCCAGAGCCCATCTTTAGATTATACATAAAAGAAATCAATTTTCTAGGCAATAAAATACACCAAATGCAAACACCACAGTTTCTGTACATTTTTCTCTAAAAGATTTGCTTTGATTTCATCAAAATTTTAGGGCTTCATAATCAGCAAAAGACAGAATCACTCATCTAGACAAACCACATAATTTGGGCTCCTTAAAGAGTCTTTCTCTCTCTTTTTTTCTCCTCCCTCTTTTTGCATCACAGTGTCTGGAGTACAGCAGGTGCTCTATGTATAAATATTTGTCAAATGGCATACAATCAGGATGGCTGTCCTGAGGTGGCCCCAGAAACAAGCTCACTGTCTCCTAGGGCTGTACTTGGGATGTGAGGGCAGTTTGTAGTGGGGAAGTATTCCTTGGTATATGTACTATAGCCGGTGTTTGACCTTCAGTCTTGCAGCTTCAGAACTTTTGATTTTATCCATTTGAAGAGCCTATTATTGATGGCTCAGGGACACAGTTACATTAATATTGACAATTTGCCTGATATACCAAGAAGGCAGACCTACATGGGAATGAAAGCATAACTGGAGTTTACTTGGTAAATATGAAGAATGAACAAGAGGGGTTGATTAGAGGATTCCAGTGTTTACTGGACTCAGCTAAGAGAGCCTAAGGCATCCATCTCCATAAATAAGGAGAGCCCTGCCAAAGTGCATAGAGCAGAATTGCTCTCCCCAGGACCTTTGCCATCCAACTGTTTGCTAAGGAGGCCAACTAATGCTGCTATGATGAACACATTCATTCTTTGTATATGCTAATTATTTTAGTCTGGTTATGGTCATGTTTTATTGGTCAGATCTCTTTCAGGTGAATTTGCATATCTCTGTAAAATCAATTTTTTCAACTTTTCAAAGCTCAATTCTTCCAAGGCAATTTTATTGGTGGGTGTTCTACTATAACTTTAGTGTACTAATGACTAACATTTTTGAAGGCCGCTCAAAAGAGGTCTAGTCCCTTTATCTTCCATTGAAAATTGCTCCTAATTTTAAAGTCAATATGTAAACCACATGAAGAAAATAATTACAGTCCTTCACTCAATAAACATTTTGGGGGCATACTTACTATGTGCCAGCCTTGCTCTATGCAAGTTACTGTTCTAGGCAATGACATACTAAGATGAATGATAGCTCCACCTTCAAGGAACTTGCAGGTGTGTAAACATATATGTAAATAAAAACAGGATCATAAAAGAATATCTATACAAAAAAAGACTTGTAAACAAAATGATATTCAGTTCTAAACAGAAATATGAACAAATTACTGTGGGAAGCACAGAATGAAAAAAGAGATGGCTTCACCAAGAATAAATAGATTTTTCAAATAGACAAGATAGGGAAATGCTTCTGACAGATGAAACCATTCATGCAAGCGCACAAAGATGTAAAGTGCCTACAAGGAATGGGGAGGATGGTGCCCTGGAAGGCCAGAAGTGGGGACAAAGATGGGTTAGAGGAGACACAGGCATAAGGATGAGACTAAATTCTTCAAGGCCAGAGGCACAGGAGACCTTTCCTACCTCCCTGGAATACTCAACTCTCCTTACTTGCCTCCTGTACCTCTGGCTATTAATTTTCTGTCTCTTTCAGAAGCTTCAGTTTTCCTCAGTTCATTCTTTAAATCAGCAATTTAAAAAATAAGTTTTTGAATGCATAATGCATGTATGTGGCACAATATTCAAAAGCTATAAGGGCAAAGTGGAAAAAATCTATTCCTGATAGCTAGCCACGCAGTTCTGCCCTCCTGCTCCCTGAGACAATCGCTGGACCAGCTTCCTGCACATCCTCCCAGAAAATCTCTACATAGGCAAGCATATACGTGTATGCATGTGTGTATGTGTCTGTGCACAGGTCTGTATGTATGTAATTTTTTCATATATAATTATTCACATGGAGAATAGAATATTAATATATCTTGAATTCTTCACTCTAAAATAGATTTTGAAGATCTTTCCATATTGATTCATTATTTTATTCATTTATTCGACAAGTATTTACTCAATGCCTACCATGTGCCAGGCACTCATGTGGTGAAGATACAGCAGAAGACAAAATAGGCTAAATCTCTGCCTTACGGAACTGACATTCTAGTAGAAAAGGTGCAGGAAAAACAGACAAAAACTGAATAAGCAATGAAATACATATAGTAAGCCAGGTGGTGATAAGAGCTGTGGAGAAAAATAAAGCTGGGACAGTAAAAGTTGAAGAGTGGCTGTGAGGATCTAAAGGATGCAGACAGCGAGCAAGAGACTTTAATCCTTTACTGGTCCAGTAGCATTCTATGATTATACCACAATTTGTATAATCAGTCTCCTTCTGATAAACATTTACATTGTTTCTAATATTTTGCTGTTCCAGTGATAAATTTGTATATAAGTCATTGGATACATTTGAGAGTATATTTGTAGATTAAAATCCTACAGGTGGAATTGCCATTTCAAAGGGTCTGTGCAGATTGATTGATTGATTGATTTTTGAAGCAGAGTCTCGCTCTGTCACCCAGGCTTGAGTGCAGTGACACAATCTCGGCTTACTGCAGCATCCACCTCCTGGGTTCAAGCAATTCTCCTGCCTCAGCCTCCCAAGTAGCTGAGGCTACCAGCATGCACCACCACACCAGGCTAATTTTTATATTTTTAGTAGAGACAGGTTTTCACCATGTCGGTCAGGCTGGTCTTGAACTCCTGACCTCAGGTGATCCACCCACCTCGCCCTCCCAAAGTGCTGGGATTACAGGCGTGAGCTACCACATTCAGCCTGCAGCTGTCATTTTAACAGATATTGACAAATTGCTCTTTATTTTCTGTAAGCTTTCTGTTCATATTCTTTAAAAAACAAAAATAGTTCAAATTTTTGCATGCGTGTGTGTGTGTGTGTTAGGGGATTGCTCTTGTTTGCTTTTTTTTTCATTTTTGATTTGTAGAAACTCTACTTAGTAAGGAATTTAGCTCTTTGTCTGAGATGTGGGTAGTGAATATTTTACCCAATTTGTCAGTTCTCTTAACTAGGTTTACAATGCATGAAGAAAACGTTTATTGTCTTGTGGTTCAATTAAACAATCTTTTTATGGCTTCATAATTTTTTTAATCTACAACATTTTCTTCTAGTACTTTAACAGTTAGTTTTTAACACTTATGTGCTTAATTCATCTGAAATTCATTCTGTATGAGGTGTGAGGCATGGCTCCTGATATGGTTTGGCTCTGTGTCCCCACCCAAACCTCATCTGGTATTGTAATCCCCATGTGTTGAGGGAAGGACCTGGTGGGAGGTGACTGTATCATGGGGGCAGTTTTCCCCATGCAGTTCTCGTGATAATGAAGGAGTTTTCATGAGATATTGCGAGGTTACAGCGTGCTGGCAGCCCTTGCAGCCCTCGCTCACTCTGGGTGCCTCCTTGGCCTTGGCGCCCACTCTGGCCGCGCTTGAGGAACCCTTCAGCCCGCCGCTGCACCTTGGGAGCCCTTCTCTGGGCTGGCCGAAGCCAGAGCCCGCTCCCTCAGCTTGCAAGGAGGTGTGGAGGGAAAGGCACGGGCGGGAACCGGGGCCCCACACGGTGCTTGCCGGCCAGCTAGAGTTCCGGGTGGGCGTAGGCTTGGTGGGCCCTGCACTCTGAGCGGCTGGCTGGCCCTGCCAGCCCCAGGCAGTGAGGGGCTTAGCACCCGAGCCAGCAGCTGCAGAGGGTGCACCAGGTCCCCCAACAGTGCTGGCCCACTGACCCTGCGCTCGATTTATCGCCAGCCTTAGCTGCCTCCTTGCAGGGCAGGGCTCGGGACCTGCAGCCCGCCATGTCTGAGTCTCCCCCAACCCCCAACGCCGTGGGCTCCTGCGCTGCCTGAGCCTCCCCGAGGAGCACTGCCCCTGCTCCACAGCACCGGTCCCATTGACCACCCAAGGGCTGAGGAGTGCGGACACACCGCGACAGACTGGCAGGCAGCTCCACCTGCAGTCTCGATGCGGGATCCACTGGATGAAGCCAGCTGGGCTCCTGATTTTAGTGGGGACTTGGAGAACCTTTATGTCTAGCTAAGGGATTGTTAATACACCAATGTGCACTCTGTGTCTAGTTCAAGGTTTGTAAATGCACCAATTAGTGCTCTGTCTAGCTGATCTGGTGGGGACTTGGGAGAATCTTTATGTCTAGCTAAGGGATTGTGAATACACCAATTGGTACTCTGTGTCTACCTCAGGGTTTGTAAATGCACCAATCAGCACTCTGTATCTAGCTAATCTAGCGGGGAGGTGGAGAACTTTTTTGTCTAGCTCAGGGGTTGTAAACGCACCAATCAGTACCCTGTCAAAAAGGACCAATCAGCTCTCTGTAAAACAGACCAATCAGCTCTCTGTAAAATGAACCAATCAGCAGGATGTGGGTGGGGCCAGACAAGGGAATAAAAGCAGGCTGCCCGAGCCAGCAGTGGCAACCTGCTCTGGTTTCCTTTCACACTGTGGAAGCATTGTTTTTTCACTCTTTGCAATAAATCTTGCTGCTGCTCACTCTTTGGGTCCACACTGCCTTTATGAGCTATAACACTCACCGCGAAGGTCTGCAGCTTCACTCCTGAAGCCAGTGAGACCATGAACCCACCGGGAGGAATGAACAACTCCAGACGTGCTGCCTTAAGAGCTGTGACATTCACTGCCAAGGTCTGCAGCTTCACTCTTGAAGCCAGTGAGACCACGAACCCACCAGAAGGAAGAAACTCCGAACACATCCGAGCAGCAGAAGGAACAAACTCCAGACACGCTGCCTTTAAGAACTGTAACACTCACCACAAGGGTCGACGGCTTCATTCTTTAAGTCAGTGAGACCAAGAACCCACCAACTCCGGACACAATATGATGGTTTTAAAACTGGCAGTTTTTCCTGCTCACTCACTCTTCTGTCTCCAGGTAAGACGTACCCTGTTTCCCCTTCACCTTCTGCCATGATTTTAAGTTTCCTGAGGTCTCTCCAGCCATGCGGAACTGTAAGTCAATTAAACCTCTTTTATTTATACATTACCAAGTTTCAGGTAGTATCTTTATAGCAGTGTGAGAATGGAATAATACAGCTCCAATTCTTTTTTTTCCAACTGCTACCCAGTTGTCCCAACCCGATTTATAGAACAATTTATCTTTTCTCTACAATTTTGAAGTCCTACTTTTTTCATCTGCCAAATTCCAATAAGCATTTTGGTCCAATTTGGACTTTTTATTTAACTCTATTGATATGACTACTCAGTTATGCAACAAATATGTATTAAATGTGTCAGGCATTGTTCTATACATTATCAGTACCACATTTTTCAATGTTTTAGCTTATAAAACATATTTTACTGTGTGGTAGAGAAATGCATCTCGTTTTATTTATTTTTAAAGACTTTTCCTGGCTCTTCTTTGTTTTCTGTTTGAACTTTAGAATCGGTTTGTCTGGTTCCCAGATAATTTGGTATTTTTATTGGGATTACACTACATTTATAGATTGATTTAGGGAGATTGACATCTTTGTCATGCTAAAATTTCCTGAACGAGAACAATATGGGTCATTTGAAACATCTTTTTTGTGTTTCCTTCAGTAGTGTTTTAATTTTCTGCACACGAATCTTTCACATTTACTATTTTATTTTTTTCAGTTTTTTTTTTTTTTTTTTTTTTTGAGACAGGGTCTCACTCGTCACCAGCCTGTGCAATGGCGTGATTTCGGCTCACTGCAACCTCCGCCTCCCTGGTTCAAGTGATTCTCCTGCCTCAGCCTCCCAAGTAGCTGGAATTACAGGTGTGTGCACCACTGTGGCCAGATAATTTTTGCATTTTTATTATTTATTTATTTATTTTGAGACAGAGTCTCACTCTGTCACCAGGTGGGAGTGCAGTGGCACAATCTTGGCTCACTGCAACCTTTGCCTCCTGGGTTCCAGCAATTCTCCTGCCTCAGCCTCCCGAGTAGCTGGGACTATAGGCTTGCACCACCATGCTCAAGCTAATCTCTGTCTTTTTAGTAGAGACAGGGTTTCACCATGTTGGCCAGGATGGTCTCGATCTCTTGACCTCGTGATCTGCCCACCTTGGCCTCCCAAAGTACTGGAATTACAGGCGTGAGCCGCTGCACCTGGCCTTTTTGTATTTTTAATAGAGACGGGGTTTTGCCATGTTGGCCAGGCTGGTCTCAAACTCCTAGCCTCAAGTGATCTGAAGTCCTCAGCTTCCCAAGGTGCTGGGATTACAGGGATGAGCCACCATGCTCAGCCCTGTCTTTTTTTCAGCTTTTTAAAAATTATTTTATTGTTTCTGACAGTTTTTCATTTGATTCTTTTTAGTTTTCCAGATAATCATAGCATCAGCAAATGACAATTTTGCTTTACTTTTTCCAATTTCAATTTTATTTATTTCTGTCATCTAATTGTGTTGGCTGAATAACAATAAAGAAGCTCCTTTGCTTATTATTGATATTAATGGGAATGCTACTCTGCTACAAGCTTCTTTGTTGTAGTTAGAAACAAAAGTCTCTGGCCAGGTGCAGTAGCTCATGCCTGTAATCCCAACACTTTGGGAGGCTGAGATGGGAGGACTGCTTAGCTCAGGAGTTCAAGACCCACCTGGGCAACATAGAAAGATCTCATCTCTACTAGAAATTAAAAAAAAAAAAAAATAGCCAGACATGGTGGCATGCACTTGTAGTCCCAGCAACTTGGGAGGCTGAGGTGGGAGAATTGCTTGAGCCCAGGAAGTTGAGGCGGCAGTGAGCTGTGATCATGCCACTGTTACTCCAGCTTGGGCAACAGAGCGAGACCCTGTCCAGAGAAAGAGAGAGGGGAAGAAATCTCCAATGAAAAGTTTTTAAGTCGTCAAACGTGGGGTGCTTATCAAGGACCAAAGTCTTTCAACATGAAAAGGTTTATATATAGGCATTTTCTGGTGATGGGGATTTATTATAAGAACGTTTGGGAAAGTGAGGGGGATAAAAAGCCTTGGCAGCATAATTGCTAATTACTCTTCATCTCACTCTTTTTTGCCATCCTAACACTACAGTATCCTCACATTTTTACACACATAAGGTAGTCTGAAATACACTTCCTCAAGGGTTACAGGAAAGGAAACTTAATTGATAGAAATTACACTTTCTTGCTTTGAAATTACTCATTCCTGAATGGATGTACTGGTGAATAATGAAATTCCCGGACAACAAGAATAGGAAAGCACTACGAGATCCAAGTGACCTGGTAGTACCCTAACTCATCAGTCTTTAATTAGCCAAAATTTGGCCTTGGAGACTTTTTCCTCAAACATACAAAAATTTGCCCCCACTTGTCTAATCTATCAATACTCAAGATTTCTTGTCTAATTATATATGGCAGTAGCCAGTGTGCAAAGCTCTTTCAGGTTGCCAGGGAGAGCTTTATACTCAGGGTCTGTCTGTATGGTGATGGAGATTTATTGAAAGGATATGAGAAAGGAAGAAAAGAAACCATGGTAGCAATTGAAAGAATAGGCCTCGGGAACCAAAGCCTAGTGTAAAATATAACAGTGGATTCAGTAATCCTCCATTCTCATGACTTACCAGCTCCTCTCTTTCTCTCTCCACTTTTCCATCCTAGTTCACTACTCCCTGTCTCCTGGTATATATTGTATTAAAAATCCAGAAGGAAAATATTCGATTGATTCAATTGTCACAATATAGAACCACTTTCCTTCATAGGTTAATTCTCACCTCAGATTCCTGGCTATTCTGGGGATCAGCATTTATCAGGTATTTTGACCACAACCTGCAGCAATAAATATATTTTACATGTGATCTTATGCATGCATGCATATACTTTTTTTTTTTTTTCCATTCTGGAGTGCAGTGGCACGATCTTAGCTCACTGCAACCTCTGCCTCCCAGATTCAAGCAATGCTCCTATCTCAGCCTCCCAAGTAGCTGGGACTACAGGCGCATGCCACCGCGCTTGGCTAATTTTTGTGTTTTTAGTAGAGATGGAGTTTCACCATGTTGGCCAGGCTTGTCTCAACCTCCTGACCTCAGGTGATCCACCTGCCTCGGCTTCCCAAAATGCTGGGATTACTGGCATGATCCACCGTGCCTAGCCATTTATACTTTCTTAAGGTGATACTTAGCCAAACTATGTTTTACACTCTGATAATTTCTGTTCTTAATCAGTTCTATCCTGTCCCATTCTACTCTATTCATTTAGCTAGTTATGCCATGCTGAATTGATTTCATAACTGCAAGCTTGTACAACAATGCTATAGATCAGTGTTTCTCAAACTTTAACGTATACACAAGTCACCTGGGGATCTCATTAAAGATGCAGATTCTGATTCAGTAAGTCTGAGATACTGCGTTTCTAACAGACCTCAGTGATGCTGACATTGCCAGTCTGTGTCCCACACTTTGAGAAGTAAGCCTTTAGAGAGTTTGTCTTTGGTTCTTGTGGTCCAATCCCTGGTTTAATCAGCCAAGGCCAGAGGCTTAGAATCTCATCATAAAGTGGCTGGGCGCGGTGGCTCACGCCTGTAATCCCAACACTTTGGGAGGCCGAAGCAGGTGGATCACCTGAGGTCAGGAGTTTGAGACTAGCCTGGCCAACATGATGAAACCCCATCTCTACTAAAAATACAAAAATTAGCTGGGCGTGGTGGTGCGCGCCTATAATCCCAGCTACTCAGAAGGCTGAAGCAGGAGAACCACTTGAACCTGGGAGGTGGAGGTTGCAGTGAGCCAAGATCATGCCACTGCACTCCAGCCTGCGCAACAAGAGCAAAACTCTGTCTCAAATAATAATAATAATCTTAGTATAAAGTATGGAGATCTATGCACAAAGATCCTTGGCCATTTTGTTGAGAAAGAGCTGTGGCCATGATAGGCATTCAGAACAGCAGAGACTCTTACCAAGTACAGTGACATTTAGTTCAGATCTTAAACGTGATCATGTTCATTTAATGAGTATTTATTTATAGAAAATTTACTATGTGCCAGGCCCAGTTCCAGGATAAGACAAAGTATTTCTTTTGTATTTTACGTGTTAATGGAGTGAACAATTACATCTGTAATTTCAGGTTATGGTAAGTGAAATGAAGAGAAATGAAGCAGGGTGAAGGGAAAGATCATGGCAATGTGAAGTGTTTGAAGTGTTAGATTAGGTGTTTAGGCAATGCCTTACAAGGCTAGTGACATTTGACAGAGACCCAAATGAAGAAAGACAACCTTGGGAAGATCTAGAGGAAGGACAGCCCAGGCAGAGAGAACAGCAAGGGCACAGGTACTCAGGTGGGAAAAAAGTGATGTTGGAGGGTTCAGCAAGAAGGTGGGGCTGACTAGAGAGGAGTAAGACAGGAAAGATGAGGTCAGTTAGGGAAGCAGCCCTGATCAGGGAGGACGTTACAGGCTGAGCTAAGTTTGGATTTTATTCTGAAGGTGACTGGAAACACTGAAGGGTTTTGAGCAGGGAAATGACATGAAATTGCAGTTTTAAATGACCACTCTGGTGAATTTGTGGAGAATACTCTATAGAACAAGCTTGTCCAACCCACAGCCCATGGGCCACATGTGGCTCAGGATGGCTTTGAATGTGGCCCAACACAAATTTGTAAACTTTCTTAAAATATTATGATTTTTTGTGATTTTTTTTAGCTCATCTTCTGTCATTGGTGTTAACTTATTTTATGTGTGGCCCAAGACAATTCTTCTTCCAATGTGGCCCAGGGAAGCCAAAAGATTGGACACCTCTGCTTAGGTCAGGAGTAGAAGTATGAAGACTAGTTAAAGCGTTATAGTAATAGATCATATTGACTCATTGTGTCCACTGATTGGATTGTGCCAATTTGTTTTTTTAGAATTGGGGATAGATTGAAGTATTTAGCACTGCTGAAAGACTATAAGATTGAAAATGTAAAGATACTCATTTATATTAAGAGCTTTGTTGATAATTGACATCTAGCAATGCAGGATGCAAAATTCAACAAAGGATAGTAAATAAATATAATAGATTTCCCTATTTTTCCATAAACCCAGATTTCTAGGTAAGCTCCAAGCCTGCACAGCATCAGCCTGACCTCCATTCCCCAATGTCCAGATACCAGAGTAGAAAATTTCATCTGCCTAGAATAATCAAGTGTTCAATGTCCTGAGACTGACTTATATAACAGGAAATGATATGGTTTTTGTTTTACATAATAAAGTAATGAATATTGGTTAAAGGCACCATCACCCTCATCTCTCATCGGTGGTAACCTTCTCCCTCTGGGCCGTCTTGTTCAAAACTGATTTTGCTGCTCTTATTTCTCATACTAAATCTAAGATGTCATCATGTGGAGAATGATGTGCCATTATTTAGTATAACACAAAGAAAGAAAAAGATACCAACACTGCCAATTAAGTAGACATACTATCACATATAAGATGAACTTCAATTTCAGAGGTGTCAAAATGTGAAAAATATGTCCTTAAAAGTTATGAGGTATGTATTTTTATCATTATCCAGCTACTCAGAAACCTAGAGGTCATTGTAGGCTACCCTCTCTCAACCCCCATATCCTATCAATAACCAGGCACTAGAATTTCTACTTCCCAAATCTCACAAATTCTTGCCTTATCTTTCACCTTGGAAAGCTCTTATCTGTTCTAGCCTGAACAACTTTATTAACTACCAAGTCACTCTCCACATTAAAAGCAGAATGACAATCCAAAATACAGATCTGATAGTTACACTACTAGATTAAAAACTTCATTATTCTCTAGTTTGCTTCTGGGTCAAGTCTAATCTTTTCATAATCTAAACATACTTTGTGACCTTGATCTTGTCTCTACCTTTTTTTTTTTTTTTTTTTTTGAGATGGAGTTTTGCTCCTATTGCACAGGCTGGAGTGCAATGGCGCAATCTCGGCTCACTGTAACCTCTGCCTCCTGGGTTCAAGTGATTCTCCTGCCTCAGCCTCCCAAGTAGCTGGGATTACAGGCGCCCACACCACACCCAGCTAATTTTTGTATTTTTAGTAGAGACAGGGTTTCATCACGTTGGCCACACTGGTCTTGAACTCCTGACCTCAGGTGATCTGCCTGCCTTGGCCTCCCAAAGTGCTGGGATACCAGGCATGAGCCACCGCACCCGGCCTCTACCTCCTTTTTAAGTAGGTTCAGGAACATACAAACAAACTAGCATGTAAAAAATGTATTACCACCTTCTGTAGTGGCTTCCCCTTCTCCTTTAATTTTTTCCTTCCTTGAGACAGGGCCTCAGTCTGTCACTCAGGCTGGAGTGTAGTGGTGCAATTATGGTTCACTGTGGCCTCGACTTCCCAGGCTCAAGCAATCCTCCCAGCTCAGTCTCCCAAGTAGCCGAGACTACAAGTGCATGCCCCACACCTGGCTAATTTTTGTATTTTTTGTAGAGATGGTGTTTTGCCCTGTTGCTAAGGCTAGTCTCAAACTCCTGAGCTCAAGTGATCCTCCTACCTCGGCCTCCCAAAGTGTTGGGATTACAAGTAGGAGCCACCTTGCCTAGCCCCTTCTGCCTTTTCTGCCTTAAGAATGGTACTTATCCTTCAATAATTGGTTTAAATGTTGCCTCCTTAGTAAACGTTTTTGGTGCCCTCTGTACCTACTCTCCAAGGATCTGTTTTTTTCTTCTATAGTAGTTGACTTATAGGCCCCACTTTAGCCTCTATCCAATGTTATAATTGCTGGCCCTTCTGCACTGTGAGCACCTTAAGGTCAACGAACATAATCTGGATATCATTACATCCTCAACACACAGCATTGGTCCTGGCACACAAGTAGGCCCTTACCAAATGTTTGCCATTAATAAGGAAATGGTGTGGCCATGCATGGTGGCTCACGCCTGTAATCCCAGCACTTTGGGAGGCCGAGGCGGGCGGATCACCTGAGGTTGGTAGTTCGAGACCAGCCCGACCAACATGGAGAAACCCTGTCTCTACTAAAAACACAAAATTAGCCAGGCATGGTGGCACATGCCTGTAATCCCAGCTGCTCGGGAGGTGGAGGTTGCAGTGCGCTGAGATCGCACCATTGCACTCCAGCCTGGGCAACAAGAGCAAAACTCCGTCTCAAAAAAAAAAAAAAAAAAAAGGAAATGATGTGAAGCTGAAAAAAAAAATCACCCTTAATAAATAATATGAGGTCTAAAGCTTAAAAATATCAATTACTCCAACTTTGAAGGGGGGGTCAGGGCTAAAGGAAAGACATGGTCCCTCTTGCCTTTCTCAGTCCCCATTGTAAAGTCCACTGCTCTTGCATGGAATCCAGAGTACTATGGGGCCCTGATCCTGGAACCCTGTGTGGCTACAGTGGTCCCTGAAGTCAGTTTGTGAGGCAAAGCAACCTGGGTGACCATAGAATGTAGGGGTGCCTTTTTGTCAGCCACCATTGCATTCAACAAAAGTAGTTTAGATTTATAATCAGTTGATCCATGTGGCTTATCACTAGAAATTATGAAATGAATCAATCAACATTTCAAAAAATCATAATTGGTAATTTTCAAAGTTATTCACCCATATTGTGAAAGGGCAATAGCCCCTGTAAACCTTTTCTCTATAACTCTGCCTTAAGAATAGTTGTCAAAAATCAGAAAATTCCAAGGAAAACTGAATAGTTCAATGGATAAATTGTTCTTTAAATTCTTCTAAGGCCAAGGTGATGATTTTCTTTCCATTTCACATCTTTCTACACCATAGCACTTCATAGAGTGCCAGTACCTTGTGAGTACTTAATACATGTTGATTGAAAAATGTTGAAAGAAAAATCTTACTTTGAAAAATTTTGTAACTTTAATTTTGCCTTGGGCTTGTTTCTTTCAAACTTGGATAAATAACAGGGAAAAACATAATCAGTCTCTAAACCACTAAAATCATGACTGGCTTCCTTATACCCCTATATTACTACAATATAAATATCACAATAAATATTCAAAGTGATGTTCAAGCAGTAGAAGGTCAGAAAGCAGTAGGACTATACTACAGGGAAGGCATGAGGACCCAAATTTCTTCTTATGTGGTATTACTCTAATTGTGTGGTCTACAGAGTTGTGAGAGGTTTGAACAATAAGAGGGAGTATAAGGACTATTCAAGAAGTAAAGGGAGGAATAAGAAAATAATTATTTTGAGAAAGACAATTTATATTACATCAAGCCATTTTAAAAATGCCATTTTGTAGTAAAAAGTGGCTGAAGGTGTGAACCTGTAATTCCAGCTACTCAGGAGGTTGAGGTGGGAGGATTGAGTGAGCTCCAGACTTCAACCCTGTCTCACACACACAACAAAAAAAGGTGAAAAGAAAGTATATATTTTTTTTCTTTTTGAGATGGAGTCTTGCTCTGTCGCCCAGGCTGGAGTGCAGTGGCGAGATCTCGGCTCACTGCAAGCTCTGCCTTCTGTGTTCACGCCATTCTTCTGCCTCAGCCTCCCGAGTAGCTGGGACTACAGGCGCCTGTCACCACACCCAGCTAATTTTTTGTATTTTTAGTAGAGACAGGGTTTCACCGTGTTAGCCAGGATGGTCTTGATCTCCTGACCTGATAATCCACTTGCCTCAGCCTCCCAAAGTGTTGGGATTACAGGCATGAGCCACCGCATCTGGCCGCCAAAAGTATTTTTTAAAATAAGAGATGCGTTCATGCAATGTTAGTGCCCTGAAGGCCTCAAAAGAAATGAAAACAGCCCTTCAGCATCTGTATCAGCCAGAGACTATGTAGCATACTGGTTAAGATATGAATTTTTTAAGCTGTTGGTTCTTTTCTCGAGAGTTTAAAATATTTTTTAATTAACAAAAATTGTATATATTTATCACATGCAACATGTTTGAAACATGTACACACTGTGGAATGACTACATTGAGCTACTTAATATATGCATTGCCGAACATACTTATCATTTTATATGAGAACACTTAAAATCCACTCTCTTAGCAACTTTCAAGACTATAATACATTGTTATTTACTATGGTCTCCATGTGGTACAATAGATCTCTTGAACTTATTCCTCCTACCTAACTGAAATTTTGTCTCCTTTGACCAATATTTCCCCGACACCCGCCCCCCGCCCATCTCTCTCCAGCCCCTGGTAGCCAGCATGCTACTCTCTACTTTTATGATTCTGACTTCTGACTTTTTAAAATTCCACAAATGGGTGAGATCTTCCTCTGCCTGGCTTATTTCACTTAACATAATGTTCTCCAGGTTCATCCATGTAGTTCCAAATGACAACCCGGTCGTCCTTCCTTTTTAAGGATGGATTTTCTTGCTTTTAAGGCTGAATGTTATTCCATTGTGTATACATTTTCTTTATTCATTCATCTGTTGATAGATACTTAGGTTGATTCCATATCTTGGCTATTGTGAAAAATGCTGCAATGAACATGGGAGTGCAGATATCTCTTCGACATACAAATTTCATTTCCTTTGTATAAATATCCAGTAATGCGATTGCTAGATCATGTGGTAATTCTTTTAAGATATGAGTTTTAAGGTCAGACTTCCTTTAATTGAATCTTGCCTATACTACTTACTGTATGATCTTTGTCAAATTCCTTCATTTCTACTGCCTCAGTTTCTTCACCTGCAAAAGAGGAAAATAATATTATTTACTTTATTAGATTTTTATAAAGTTTAAATCGGATAAAGCTATAATGAACTTAGAATGGTGCCTGGCACATACCACATTTCTACTAGATGAATGATGTTACTTCAATCAGTCCTCTTCAGTCAGAAAGGAAACTATGAAGTTAGCATTTATATGGGGGCAAATAAGAATTTTGAGTTCCTAATTATTTTTATAGACTATTAGGAGAGATGAAGCTTTGGGGTCAAACACATCTGGGTTTCTCTTTGGGGAAATTTATTTACCTTTTCTAACATCATCTTTTTCATCTGTAAAATAAGCAAAAGATTATAACTAAGTCATATATTTGTTGCGAAAAGTAAATGAAATTAGTTATGTAAAATTCTCAACAGAAAGCTCACAGAGTGCTTAATAAGTGGCAGCTCTTGCTATCAGTAATAATTAATTACATTGACCTGTATTTTACAGATATATCTTCTTAGTTTCCTAAAATTACCCAATTCAAAAAAGAGCTTAAAATGTTTATTACACAAACGTATTCTTGAATATTCTGTAATAACCATTGCCTACTTAATTTTTAGAGCTAATTAAAATTATTAAAAATATATACATTTTGAAGGTATACTCTATTTTATAATATATGAACAATGTTGAGATTTCAAAATGAGGACCACATAGGAACATTAAAACAATTATATTACTTAACCTGTTTAAAAAAAATCACAGTTTCTAGTTGTGAAGTTCTATGTGCAAAAATAATGAAAAAGAAAAAAAATCAAAACAAAAATACTGGTAAACAGGCCAGGCATGGTAGCTCACACGTGTAATCCTAGCAATTTGGGAAGTCAAGGCAGAAGGCTCACTTGAGGCCAGGTGTTCGAGACCTGCCTGGCCAACATGATGAAACCCCATTTCTACTAAAAGTACAAAAATTAGCTGGACATGGTTGCACACACCTGTAATCCCAACTACTTGGGAGGTTGAGGCATGAGAATCGCTTGAACCAGGGAGACGGGGGTGGCAGTGATCCAAGATCATGCGACTGTACTCCAGACTGGGTGACAGAGTGAGACTCTGTCTCAAAAACAAACAAACAAAAACAACAAACTGGTACACAAAGGCATATTTTGTTGATCAGTGCAATGAAGAGGAGGCAACACAAGGTTGATAGAAGCCTAGTAAAGGGGGTGAAATACATTTGAAGGGATAGGTCGTGTTTTATTTCCCTTTTCATAACCCTATATGGCCTTGACACAGTGGTGTTCTGACTCATAGGCCTCAATTCTAAGGAGATATTCTTCCAACCAGCGTATTCTTATAAATGATATAATTTAAATGATGGTAATAAAAAATCAATGGTAGTTGCTGAAATCGACTTGGAAGACTTGGGAGAGAAGCAGATAGAACATGAACAAGAAAAGATCAGCTCAGATTGAGTCTTCAAATAATTTTAAGAGGCATTTGTTTAGAAAGACACTCCTAGGGATCTATATGTTCAAAGAGAAAAAGAATGAATTTAAAGATGATGTCATGGCTATGCATTAGTTTAATGGAAGGGACAACATTAATGGTTATAGAAAATGTGCTTTTATATAACTTGAAAAGTTAGAAATTGATACACAACCTCAAAACACTTCATTGACTAGGAATGTATTTTCCCCTGAGGCTCGAGAACTTTAAAGCCACATGAAATATTTCATTGTCTTGTGATTCATAATGCTGGCACATCTTACATCACACTCAATTAAAGAACAGGACCTGTTTTTATACATCATCTTCCCAGAGAGAAACTAAGGAACATGAAGGCAAGTTACATTGTCAGAAATAAGATCTTCACTCCTATATTAGACATTTTTGTTCATTTCTTCTATGATATCTCCATACCTGACTTTTAAGTTTCTGCTTCCAATATACCATATGCTCATATGTTTTTCAATTTCTACCAGTCTGCAACAGTTTCATTTTGGTTGAAATTAGGCAGGTGGTACCTGAAGGCCTTCTACATACATTTGTTCTGATTTCAAAAGGAATGAGTCAGTATAGCGAAGTGGTTAAAATTCGTTATTAGGTTTCAGACAGACCCAGTTCAAATCCAGATCTGACTTATGTACTTCAAGTCTCTAAGCTTCAGTTTTCTCATTTGTAAAAAAAGTATAATAATAATAATATTGATTCCACTTGATTGTTGAGAGCATTAATTGTATGGAAGGAACTACAGTAAAAACTAAAGGCATGATAATTATTTTTGAGCTCTTTATTATATAATGTTTAGAGAATTATAGGACTTAGAGGATGGCATTTACTTATTAAGATGGGAACTCAAGTCTTTCTTGCTTCATGGAGTATCCTTAAGCAATAACAGTCTCTTCGGCATTTAATATTAATTGTATACTTTGAAATACCTTTATTATTATTTTCTATGGCAGATTATTATCTCAATGAATGGAATAAAAAGACTTGAAATGCAACTTCTGCTTCTGGTAAGATGGAGTAGATGTAATTTTCCCTATTCCTTCCATTAAGTACAACTTAAAATTCTAGATATTATCTATAAAACAAACATAAATAGACTATGAAAGGTGGAGGGAAGAAGGCAGACCAGCTAGGGACCTTGGAACCCAAGGAATGACATGGTAGTGAATTATTTAGGTTTTCTTTTTGTTTCATATATCCTGGATTGGGTGCCGGAGAAGGCTATAATCCAAATCCCAACAAGCACAGACCAAAAAGTTAAAGCCTCTCAAGAAGCCTGCTTTCTCTAACTAAAAACCAGGAATAGGGCGACCTAAAAGGACAGAAAACTTTGAGATAATAACCAATCTATTTCAACCAAACACTATAGAAAAAACTGGCCCCATCCTTCTCCACACCAGGAAAGGCCAAATGGGAGGCTTAGACCTCCATCCTTTCCAGGCTGAAATAAAGCACCCCAACTACCCCACCAGTGTGGTGTCAGAGAAGACTAAGTAGGGAGCTGGAACTTTTGTGCCCGTAGGCAGCAGTGAGCCCCCAGCTGCCATGCTTCATAATGACAGTATAAACCATGTGGGGGGCCTGGTCTTCCACTCCCACCAAGTAATAATGAGATGTCCTCCCTCCCTACTGTGGTGGTGTAGAGGAGGGTAGGTGGAGAGACAGGACTTCCACTACTGCCCAGCAGTAATGAGACCACACTCCTCCATCCCTCTGTGATGTCAGTAGAAACATACAAAGAGGAGTGTTGAGACACTCCTACTCCTCTAAGCCAAGGAGGCCTAGGGTGAAGCCAGAACAGAAAGAACAAGGAGTCCCTGACCTGAGCTGTCAATGAAGGCTGAGTACTGAACTCACCACCCCACTTTCCCTGCTAGAGTGGTATCAGAGAAAGCCAGCTAAAACAGAAAGTTTAAATAAGATTCAGAGTCTCATAACATAATGCTTCAAAAATCCCCATTTCAATAGTAAATCACTTGTCATGCTAAGAACTAGGAAGATCTCAAACTGAATGAAAAAAAGATGATATCAACTCCTAGATGACAAGAGAGTTTAGAATTATCTGGAAAATATTGTAAATGAGCCACCAGAAAGATGTTTAAATGAGCAATTACAAACATGCCTGAAATAAATGTTTTAAAATAGAAAGTTTTAGCAAATAGAAAGTCTCAGTAAAGAAATAGAAGACATGAAGAAGAATCAAAGGGAAATTTTACAACAAAAAATATATCTGGTGTAAAAATGAAAAAGCAGAATAGAGAAGACAAAGCAAAGAATCAGAAAACTAGAAGACAGAGCAATAGAAATTACCCAATCTGAACAACAGAGTTAAAAACAGACTGGGAAAAAGAAAAATGAACATAGCCTTAGCAACCTAAGGAACTATAACAAAAGATCTAACTTTTATGTTATTAGAGTACCAGAAGGAGAGGATAAAGAGGTACTAAAAGAAAGAAGACTGAAAACGTCCCAAGTTTTACAAAAGACATAAACCTACAGATTCTAGAAACTGAGTGAATGTGATAAACCTAAAGAAATCTGTAACAAGACATATGATAATCAAACTTCTAAAAATTGAAGACAATCTTGAAAGCAATGACAAAAAAATGACACTACCCAACATTACTGGGGATAAACAATTCAAATAACAGTGGATTTCTCACTATAAAGCATGGAAGCAGAAGGAAGTGGCACAACATTTTTCAAGTGATGAAAGCAAAGAATCATCAACTCAGAATTCAGCAAAAATATCCTTCAGGAATGAAAGAACAATAAAGACATTCTCAGATGAAGGAATATCAAGAGAACTTGTTGCCAGCTGACTTACCCTTAAAAAATGGCTAATGAAAATGTTCTAAACAAAAAGAAAATGATAAAAGAAGGAATCTTGGAACATCAGAAAAAAAGAAAGAACAATACAAGAAAGATAAGCAAAAATATGGGTAAATACAATAGATTTCTTTCTCTTTTTGAGTTTTCTAAATTACGTTTGATGGTTGAATTAAAAAGTTACTGTATGATGTGGTTTTAAATGCAGTTAGAGAAAATATTTAAGGTAATATAATATAAATGGGGGATATGTAAAAGGATATAAAGGGAGATAAATTTCCATATTTTACTCTAACCGTTAAAGCAACACCACCAGTAGACTGCGATAAGTTATGTATGTGTAGTGTAATACCTAGAGCAACCAGTACAAAAATAAACATTTTCATTTTAAAACAGTGTAGATAAATAAAAATGGAATTCTAAAAAATGTTAAGTAACCTACAGAAAGAAAGGAAAAAAACAGAGAAATTAAAAGGAGAGAACAAACAAGAAAAGTAAAACAAAATAGCATACTTATGCCCCCAAATAACAATAATTACATTGAATATAAATGGTCTAAACACACCAATTAAAAGACAGATATTATGTAGAATGGATTAAAAACATGACCCAAATATATACTTTCACAAGAAATTCATTTCAAATATAATATAGGTAGATTATAAGTGAAGAATAGAAAAAGATATATCATGTAGACATTAGTGAAAAACAATCAGTGGTAGCTATATTAATATCAGATAAGGTCGACTTCAGAACAAAGAAAATTACCAGACAGAGAAGAACAACATAAATGAAAAAATGTCAGTTCACCAAGAAGACTTAGCAATCCTAGATGATTATGCACTCTACAACAAAGCTGCAAAATATGTGAAGAAAAAACTGATAGATCAGAAAGAAGAAACAGGCAAATTCATGATTATAGTTGTGGAGAATACAACACCCTTCTCAATAATGGACAGAAAAACTGGACAGAAAATCAGCAAAGATATAGAAGAACTCAACAACAGCATTGACGGACAGTATCTGATCAACATTTATAGAACATTCCATCAGACAACAACAAAATACCCATTGTTTCCAAGTGCCCATGGAACTTGATACCAAAACAGATGATATCCTGAGCCACAAAACAAACTTCAATAATTTAAAATAGTTGAAATTATATGGAATATGTTCTCTGACCACAGTGGAATCAAACTAGAAATAAACAATGGAAGGATAACAGGAAAATCTTCAAACACTTGAAAACTAAACAATGCATTTCTAAATAATCAGTGAGTCAATGGGGAAGTCACAAAAGCATTTTATTTTATTTTTATATTTATTTATTTATTTATTTATTTATTTATTTATTTATTTATTTATTTATTTATTTTTGAGACAGGGTCTCTTTATCACTCAGGCTGGAGTGCAGTGGTGTGATCTTGGCTCACTGCAAACTTCGCCTCCCAGTTCAAGAGATTCTCCTGCCTCAGCCTCCCAAGTAGCTGGGATTACAGGCACCTGCCGCCACGCCTGGCTAATTTTTGCATTTTTAGTAGAGACAGGGTTTCACCATTTTGGCCAGGCTGGTGTTGAACTCCTGGCCTCCCAGTGATCTGCCCGCCTTGGCCTCCCAAAGTGCTGGGATTACAGGTGTGAGCCACCGTGCCTTGTTTTTCAAGGAATTCTTTTATTTCATCTAAGCTGTGGAGTTTATATGTGTAGAGAAAATTTAAAAAAAATTTTTTTTAAACTTTTGAAAAAATAAGCTGAGCAGAATGAAAATTTTTTTAAAAATAAGCTGAGCAGAATGAAAATGACAAAACAATATATCAAAATGTGTATGACACAGCTAAAGCAGTACTAAAAAAATTTTAAGCACTAAGTGCATACATTATGAAACAGAAAAAGCCTAAAATCAATAATTGAATCTCTTGAGAGCTTAGAAAGAAAGCAAAATAAAACCAAAGCAAGCAGAAGGAAATAATAAAGATAAAAACAGAAATCAATAAAATCAAAAGTAGTAAAACAATAGAGAACAACTATTTTAGATTCTTCCTTTGAGTGAGATCATGTGGTATTTGCCTTTCTGTTTGGCTTTTTTCACTTAACATAATGTCCTCCAGTATCATCCATGTTGTTGCACATGACAGAATTTCATTCATTTTTGTGGCTGAATGATATTCCATTTTGTATATATACTACATTTTCTTTATCCATTCATCCATTAATGGACACTTAAGTTGATTCCATGTCTTGGCTCTTGTGAATAGTGCTGTCATAAATACAGCACTATTGCTGTATGACAAGGAGTGCAGGTACACCTTTGACATACTGATTGCAATTCCTTTGGATATATATCCAATAGTGGAATTGCTGGATTGTATGGTAGTACTATTTGTAATTTTTTGAAGAATCTGCATAGTGTTTTCCACAACAGCAGTACTAATTTACATTTCTACCAGCAGTGTATAAGTTTCCTTTTCTCCACATGGTGGATACCAGAGGCTGGGGCTGCTGCAGGGAAGGGGAGAATGGGGAGATATTGGTCAAAGCATACATAATTACAGTTAGCAGGATTAAGTTCAAGAGATCTATTGTACAGCAAGGTGACTACAGTTAGTGATGATATAGTGTACTCTTGAAAACATAAAGAGAGTAGATATTATGTGCTCTTACCACAAACAAGTGATACCTGTGAGGTAATACATTTGTTAATTAGCAAGATTTAACCATCCAATAATGTGTCTGTACTTCAAAATATCATGTACATAATAAAAATGTACAATGTTATCTGTCAATTTAAAAATGTAATAGTAAAAAGAAAACAATAGAGAAAATGATGAAATTGGAAGTAAAAAAACAATAGAGGAAATCAATGAAACAAAGAGCTGATTCCTTAGAAAGATCAATCAAACCTCTGGCTAGACTGAAAAAGAAAAAAAGAGGAAACATGAATTATTAATATATTGGATATATTTGTTTAAATGTTAATATCATGAATGAAATAGGGATATCACTATAGACTTTGCAGACATGAAAAAGACAGTAAGAGAATAATTTGAAGAACTGTATACATATAAACTCCACAGCTTAGATGAAATAAAAGAATTCCTTGAAAAACAAACTATCACAACTCACCTAACATGAAAGAGATACTTTGAATAGACCTATAACCATTAAGGAAATTGAATTTGTTATTCAACAACTTACAAAAAAGAAACATCCAAGCCTAAATGCTTTCACTGGAGAATTCCAACCAACATTTAAATAATTAATGCCAAGTATACATTTTCTCTTACCTCTTCCAGAACATAGAAGAGAAACACTTCCTAATTCATTTATGAAGCTAGTATTACCCTGATGCCAAAAGCAGATAAAGACAGTACAAAGAGAGAAAACTACAGACCAATATCCTCCATGAATACAGATGCAAAGATCCTTAACAAATATTAGCAAATAGAATTCAAGCATACATATATACATACACATATGTATATGTATCCACAAAGAATTATAAATCATACCAAGGGGTTTTATTGTTGGGGTGTTCAGTTGATTTAATATTTGAAAATCAATCAATGTAATTCACTATATTAATAGGCTAAAACTTAATCATATGATTGTATCAATCAGTGCAGAAAAAAGTCGGTACAAAATTCAGTACTTATACATGATTTTTACAACTCTCAGAGGGCTGGATGTGGTAGCTGACACCTGTAATTCCAGCACTTTGTGAGGCTGAGGTGGAAGGATTGCTTGAGGCCAGAGTTCAAGACCAGCCTAGGCAACATAGTGAGACTTGTCTCTACAAAACATTTTTTAAAAATTAGCTGGGCATGGTGGCATGCTCCTGTAGTCCTAGCTACGTGGAAGGCTGAGATGGGAGGATTGCTTGAGCCCAGGATTTGAGGCTGCAGTGAGCTATGATCACACCACTGCACACCAGCCTGGGTGACAGTTTTTGTTTGTTTGTTTGTTTATTTGTTTAAAAGACAAACGAATATATACTTGATTTATGTGAGCTTACATAATAAAAATTCTCAGAGATATAGGAATAGCAGAGAAATCCCTCAATTTGATCAAGATCATCTACCAGAAAAACTATAGATCACATTATACTCAACGGTGAATGCTTTCCCACTAGGATCAGGAACAAGTCAAGGATGTCTGCTGTCACCCTTATTCAACATAGTGTTAGAAGTCCTAGCAAGTGCAATAAAACAAGGAAAGAAAGTAAAAAGCATACAAATCACAAAGAAAGAAAGAAAACTGTCAATATTTGCAAATTACATAACTATCTAAATAGAAAATGCCAAGGAGTCTACAAAAAAACTCCTACAAATAGTAGATGAATTCATCTAGGTCATAGGATAAGCTTACATAAATCAATTATATTTTTATCAATTGTCACATGGACACCAATATTAAAAGTACAATACCATTTATGATTGCTCAAAAAATTGAAATATTTAGATGTAACCATCACAAAACAGGTACAGGAGTTTAATGCTGAAAACTAGAAAACACTGCTGAAAAAAATGAAAGCCCTAAATAAACACCATGATCATGGATTGGAAGACTCAACATAGTAAGAATATCAGTTTTCACTGATTTGATAGACATTTAATCCATTTGCTACCAAAATCTCAGCAAAATTTTTGTAAATATAGATGAGACTATTCTAAAACTTATGTGAAAAAAACAAAAGAAGTCGACAAAACTATTTTTAAAAAAAGAATTAAGTGGGAATCTGTCCAATTTCAAGGTTTATTATATAGCTTCATTATGAAGTCTGTGGTATTGGTGGACAGACACACATAGATCAATGAGATAGGATAGAGCCCAGGAATAGACCCACACGAGTATGTCCAATTGTTTTTGTTTTTGTTTTTGTTTTTTTTGAGAAAGGGTCTCACTCTGTCACCCATGCTGGAGTGCAGTGGTGTAATCTCAGCTCACTGCAACCACTGCCTCCTGGGTTCAAGCAATTCCCGTGCCTCAGCTACTGAATAGCTGGGATTACAGGTGTGTGCCACCATGCCTGGCTAATTTTGTAGTTTTAGTAGAAATAGGGTTTTGCCATGTTGGCCAGTCTGGTCTCTAACTCCTGGCCTCCCAGTGATCCACCTGCCTCGGCCTCCCAAAGTACTGGGATTACAGGCATAATCCACTGTGCCCGGCCTCCAACTGATTTTTGACAAAGGCACAAACGCAATTCAATGGAAGAAAGATAGCCTTTAAAAAATAGTGCTAGAGCAATTGGACATTCATTTTAAAAAGCAAATCTCAACCCAAACCTCAGACCTTATCCAAAAATTAACTTAAAATGGTACAGGGATATAAATGTAAAACATAAAAGTATAAAACTTTCAGAAATAATAGAGGAAAATGTTTGAGATCTAGAGATAGACAAAGAGTTCTTAGACTTGACAAGAAAAACCTGATCCATTAAAGGAAAAACTGACACACTGAACTTTATCAAAATTAAAAAAAACATTTGCCATGTGAAAAATTCTATTAAAAAGATGAAAGGACAAGCAGTAATGTTCAGAATATATAAAGAACTCAACAGTTAAAAAAAATCCAGAAAGTCAAGTACTGCATGTTCTCATTTATAAGTGGTAGCTAAATAATGTGTACACATGAACATAAAGGAAAGAATAATAGACACCTAAGACTTGGAAGAGGAAGAGGGCGGGGGAGGGGAGATGGGGTCGAGGAATGAGAAATTACTTAACAGGTACAATGTATATTATTTGGGTGATAGTTACACTAAAAGCTCAAACTTCACCACTATGCAATATATCCATGTATTAAAACTGCACTCACACCCCTTAAATTTATAGAAATAAAAAATTAATTACTTAAAAATACATAAATAAAAAATAAAATTTAAAAATCCAGTTATAAAATGGACAAAATAAATTTTACCAAAGAGAATATACAGATATCAAAAAAGCATATACAAAGATGTTTAACATCATTAGAAATTAGGGAAATGCAAATTAAAACCACAATGCATAATACAACACACCTATGAGAATAGCTAAAATTTTTTAAAAATTTGAAAAATTAGTGAAAACACCAAATTCTGGTGAGGATGGGAAAAAAAAACTGTATCACTACTACATTGCTGGTGAGAATACAAAATGATACACCTACTCTGGAAAATAGTTTCTTTTAAAACTAAACATGTGAAGGTACCAAGAACATACATTGGGAAAGAACAATAAATGGTGCTTGGAAACTGGATATTTATATGCAGAAGGAGAAAATTAAACCCCTATCTCATATTATATACAAAAATCAAATCTGAATTGAATAGAAATTTAAATGGAAGACCTGAAACTATGAACCTACTATAAGATAACATTAGGGAAATTATCTAAAACATTGATTTGTGCAAAGATTTCTTAAGACTGCAAAAGCACAGGCAACTAAAGCAAAAAATGGACAAATGGGATCACAGCAGAGGAAACAGTAAACAAAATGAAGAGACAACCCCACAGCATGGGAGAAAATATTTGCCAACTACCTATCTGACATGGGATTAATAACCAGAATATATAAGGAGCTCAGACAACTCAACAGAAAAAATCCAAATTGAAAATGGGTGAAAGATATGAATAGACATTTCTCAAAAGAAGACATACAAATGGCTGACAGGTATATTACAAAATGCTCAGCATCACCAATCATCAGAGAAATGCAAATCAAAGCTATGAGATATTATCTCAGTCCAGTCGAAATGACTTTTATAAAAAAGGCAATAACAGATGCTAGCACAGATAGGGAGAAAGTGGAACCCTCCAACACTGTTGGTGGGAATGTAAATTAGCACAGTCACTATGGAGAACAGTATGGAGGCTTCTCAAATAACTAAAAATATAACTATCCAATGATCCAGCAATCCTACTGCTGGGTATAGGATCCATATAAAAGGAAATCAGTATTTTGAAGAAGTAGCTGCACTCCCATGTTTATTGCAGCAGTATTCACAATAGCCAAGATATGAAATCAACCTAAGTATCCATCAATGGATAAATGGACAAAGAAAATGTGGCACATATCTACAATAGAAAATTATTCAGCCACGAAAAAGAATGAAATTCTGTTATTTTAAACAATATGGATGGAACTGAAAGGCATTATGTTAAGTGAAATAAGCCAGGCGCAGAAAGACAAATATCACATGTTCTCACTTATATGTGGGAGCTAAATGTGTTGATCTTATGAAGATACAGGGTAGAATGATCATTACCAGAGGCTGGGAAGGATACCAGAGGTGGGGAAAGGGGGATAAAAAGGGATTGGTTAATGGGTACAAAAATACAGATAGAAGGAATCTGATATAATGTTTGGTAGCACAATAAGGTGACCATAGTTAACAATAATTTATTCTGTATTTCACAATAGCAGAGTAGAATTGGAATGTCCCTAACACAAAGAAATGATAAATGTTCAAGAAATGTTCAAGATGATGATATCCCAATTACCCTGAGTTGATCATTACACGTTTAATGCTTATATCAAAATATTACTTCTACCCTATAAATATGTGCAACTATTATGTATCCATAAAAATTAAAAACAAGAAAAAAAAACCTAAACACGCAACTACACAGTGACCCAGTAATTGCACTCCTGGGCATTTATCCCAGAGAAATAAAAATTTATATTCACATAAAAAGCTGTACACAAATATTTATAGCAGCTTTACTCATAAGAGGCAAAAATTGGAGGGCCATATGCGGTGGGCGGATCTCTTGAGCTCAGAAGTTAGAAACCAGGTTGGGCAACATGGTGAAACCTCATTTCTACAAAAAAAAAAAAAAAAAAAAAAACAAAAATTGGCCAAGTGTGGTGGTGCACGCCTGTGGTCCCAACTACTCAGGAGGCTGAGGTAGAAGGATGGCTTGAGCCCCATAGGCGGTGGTTGCAGTGAGCTGAGATTGTGCCACTGCATTCCAGCCTGGACAACAGAGTGAGACCTTGTCTCAAAAACAAACAAGCAAACAAACACCTGGAAACAGTTTAGATGTTCTTCAATCCTTCAATGGGTGAATGCTTAAAAATCTGTGACACAGGCCGAGTGTGGTGGCTCATGCCTGTAATCTCAGCACTTTGGGAGGCCGAGGCGGGCGGATCACTTGAGGTCGGGAGTTCAAGACCAGCCTGACCAACATGGAGAAACCCCTTCTAAAATACAAAATTAGCCAGGCGTGGTGGTGCATGCCTGTAATCCCAGCTACTCGGGAGGCTGAGGCAGGAGAATCACTTGAACCCGGAAGGTGGAGGTTGTGGTGAGCCGAGATCGCACCATTGCACTCCAGCCTGGGCAACAAGAGCAAAACACTTGTCTCCAAAAAAAAAAATCTGTGACATATCCACACCATGAACTTCTCCTTAGCAATAAAAAGGAATGCATTATTGATACATGCAGCAACCTGAATGAATCTCCAGAGAATTATGCCTAATGAAAAAATAAATCCTGAAAGCTTACATACATACGATTTCATTTACATAACATTCTTGAAATAACAAAAATCGTAGAAATGGAGAACAAATTAGAGGTTTCCAGGGGCTAAGTAAAGAGTCAAGGTAGGAGTAAAATGTGTGCAGCTATAAATGGGAAACACAGGGATTCTTGTGGTGTTGGAATTGTTCTGTATCTTGACTGTATTGATGTGAATATCCTAGTTGTGATATTATACTATAATTTTGGAAAATGTTACCATTAGAGGAAACTGGGTAAATTTTACATGGGATTTCTGCTTGTTTTTCTTTTTTCTTTTTTTCTTTCTTTCTTTTTTTTTTTTTTTTTACAACTGCAAGTGAATCTCAAAGGAGACTTTTAGAAAACTATTAAATTACCCATCCTTAGTTTACTATTTATTTGTAAAATGGAGAAAATAATAGTTATACTATATCCTGGAATTGGGCCACTAAAGTTGGAAAATGCTTAAGAACTTGGACATAGTGCTACATGCTTGGATTTACAGACTTCTGGATCACAGAGTAATTAGTAATTTTCTATTTCATTGGTATCCAAATTATTTTTTTTCTGGACCACAGGTTGGACACTGAGGAGACTGGTGGGAAGCAGAGCAAAAGGTGCTTCTTATACCTTCTTCTCTTTGCAACATCCAACCACACTTCCTTCCCTTCTCAGTCTTGCTTTCGTCTGTTTTCCATATTAGAATTCTGAGGGATTTTGTAGAAGAAAAGAGGCTTTTACTTACATTTTGAAACCAACTCATCTAGTCCCAGTCTTTCACTTTACTGATCAGGAGATAGAAACCAGAGGGGTTTAGTGACTACTCAAGACACTGAGGTAGTTGGTGGTGAAGCTGAGAACAGAACAAGGACTATTGGCCCTCACTCCAGTGTTTTTTCCACTAAATCATGGTGACTTGTATTTTGATTGCTTTCTCAATATTTTTGTCAACGATCAAATAGCAGCACCATTTATTGTTGTCTAGAGGCATAACTTTGTGCAGTAATTCTCAAGTATATGGGTAGAATTTTTAAGCATTTTGGTAGTCGTGGTATGTATGGGATATTGTTCGAGGAGTGCCTTAAACATAGGTACATTTATTGTACATATCAGAAAAGCTTATTGGTGCCACCTAGTGGTTTGAGTGACAGGTATTGGTAGCAATCAAGAAGACATTTCAATGCCCCACCCCGCTTTTGTTTATGCTTTATCAATAGATATACTAAAAGTCATTGCCAACTACCTCAGCCGCTTTTTTTTTCTATAACATTTTAGGTGAAAAATGCTTTTCAGAATACAAAAGAAGAGACTTGGTTTTGGGTTAGCTGTAAAGTTTATCTCTGCTAATTAAAAACTTTCTTCTTAATAGAGCAAATTATTTAGATAAATTATTTTCAAACTCAAATTACCTGCTAATTACAGTTCATTCTTAAATCAGAAAAACAGACACTTAGCACAGATCCTTAGGGTTCCTGTGAAACGAACAGTTGGGTTCAGTAGGTGCTTAGAAGTACTAAATTTTTTTAAATTCTGTGATTCAGATTTTTTCCTAAATCAGGTATTTTTCTGTGTTTAAAAAAAATCTTGTGACCATATAAAGACTATTGTCATAAGGGCTACAATTAGAATTAAGTACTCAATTTAATCATTAGAAGGTTTTAACCATGTGAAGTTTTCTAATGAGCATATATTTCTTTCAATGAAAACTTACACTGAACAGATACAATCCTTGTCCTAACATCAAAGCAATTATTTGCAGACCAAACCCATCAGTAAAACTATCGAATACCTAAAACACTTAATTACATCTTTATTCTCACCATACAATTTTTTTCTCTTATGAGGGGTCATGAAAGGAGCGAATCATGAAATAATTTGTTTGCCCAAGGTGTTATTAACTTTAGAAATTGCTGGTCTTCTGGGCTGGCCCACTTATCAAAGCCATTTTCAGAACAATTATGACAATGATGACTAAATACTTAAGTAGACAAAAGATGTTTGGCAGACAAGGAAAAGGGATGTTGTTAACTAGTCTGTAAAAGGAACCTGAATAAACCCAAGAATTGTAGGGTACAAAGGTGACCACTGAGAGGAATGGGACCAGTGACAGGAAGAGAACAGAAAACGGTTTTAAGAAAAAAATGGCCGGGAGTGGTGGCTCACACCTGTAATTCCAGCACTTTAGGAGGCTGAGGTGGGCAGATCACTTGAGGTGAGGAGTTTGAGACCAGCCTGGCCAACATGGTGAAACCCCGTCTCTACTAAAAATACAAAAACTAGCTGGGCATGGTGGCGGGTGCCTGTAATCCCAGCTACTCGGGAGGCTGAGGCAGGAGAATCACTTGAGCCTGGGAGGCAGAGGTTGCAGTGAGCCAAAAGGTTGCAGTGAGCCAGCCTGGGTGACAGAGCAAGGCTCTGTCTCAAAAAAAAAAAAAAAACAAGAAAAAGAAAAAAGAAAGAAAAAAGAAAAACATGAGATACCACCATCACCACCAGAAAAGAGAAAAAGGTCTGAGATAATACTTAACAGGGCTGAAAAAGTTTAACTAATGGGAGGAATTTGGAAAACATATTTAAGTGTCCATTTAAAACTCTCAACCCGTGCAAATTATGCTTTCAGGTGTCTGAGACTTTTTTTTTTTTCTTTTTTTTTTTTTTTTTTAGAGTCTTTCCCTTGTTCCGCCCCCGCGGTGGGCTGGTGGCGTGATCACAGCTCACTGCAGCCTTGACCTCCTGTGCTTAAGCCATCCTCCCACGTCAGCCTCCTGAGTACCTTGGACCACAGGCGCATACCATCACACCCAGCTAATTTTTGTATTTTTTTGTAGAGACGGGGTTTCGCCATGTTGCCTGGGCTGGTGTCCCAATTCCTGGGCTCAAGCGATCCTCTTGCTTCAACCTCCCAAAGTGGCCTAAGCCGCTGTGCCTGGCTAGATATATTTTAATAATTGAGAAGTTTTAAACCATTGACTAGATTCATATTTTCAGACTAACAATTCAAAAAGATTTACTAAGAAAACATGATGCAAATGTAGTCCACTTTCAAGGGCAAGGATCAGACATGAAGTTTGTGGGTAGCAGTCATCACTCATGTCAGAAAATACTCCTTAAAGAAAATCCGAACATTGGAACACCGTCAGAATTCTTTAGTTCAGTGGTTTAGATTGAATGTTGAAGACATAGGAGAAAACGGCAGGTTTTGAAGGAAAAGTACATGAGAACTTTGGTGTTGACTTGAAATTACATGAAGTAGAATGGGTATTAAGTAAGATATTGTTCAGCTCCTGGCTTCATTGCTCATGCCTTAAGCTCATGAATTCAATTTCTTCCTCTTACCTCAGTCAACTGAAAAATCAGACTGCCTCTTATGGTTGTTGTGAGGATTAAATGATACACTGTGCATAAAGTGCTTATCAATGCTTAGTACATAGTAAGGTATCCAGAAATGTTAATTTCTTTTTTTATTTATGACTAAACATACCAGATACTATTTAGCAAAGCAATCAGCAAAGCCTTCAAAGTTCTTTCCCATAGTTTTTTGGTTTCACTGGTTGCATAGACTTGCAATGGCAAAAAGTCACAAGTTTTTAACAATACTCACATAAAATTCTTAATACCCAAAAAATCTGTTACCACACATAATTATAACAAGTAGACTTTGTGCCTAGTGACACATATTTTTAAATTTTTGAATAATACAAGTTGGAAAACTAACATGTTCCATTTTGACTTGAGGTTGCAAATTTCTTAGTCTGGAGCCAACATGGAACTTCTTAAAGAATAAGGCAATAATAAGCATGTAGGCTACAAAAAGAACATTTTTATTTTTAGGATCAGTTTCAAATAAATGTGAAATATTGGTGATTTCTTTTTTCTTTTCTTTTCTTTTTTTTTTTTTTTTTAGATGGAGTCTCGCTCTGTCAGCAGGCTGGAGTGCAATGGCGTGATCTCGGCTCACTGCAACCTCCGCCTCCTGGGTTCAAGCAATTCTTCTGCCTCAGCCTCCCAAGTAGCTGCGACTACAGGTGTGCACCACCATACCCAGCTAATTTTTGTATTTTTAGTAGAGACAGGGTTTCACCATGTTTAACCTTAGCTATTAACATAATTTTTGTCAGATTCCATGAGTATCTTGTTCTATATTGCTGGACTAGTTGTGCTGCGTGTTATACATATTGTTCTTTTGTACTGAAAATGGCCTCTAAAATGGATTTAATTTGTACAAGGATAAAGGGGAAAATATGACTCATTTCAGGGCCTTAGACAAAAATAAGATGTGCTGACTTACGGTCTTGTGGGAGGAACTGATTGATGTACTCGAAGCCAATTATAACCACTATGGCAGAGGCACAAAGTAGTGCCATGAGAATCCAAAGAAAACCCAGCGTCACAAAAGGGGTGCCATGTTAGCTGGCTCTTGACAGCTGCATTGGAAACAAGGTAGATTATAGGTAAAGGCATGGAAAGTTAGAGGCCTGCTCTGAGAGTGAAATATGGATGGAGCATAGAGGGGGGCAAATCAAAGTGTGATTGATTTTAAGAAACAGACCTGGCACAGTGCCTGGCTTATAAGAAATGCCCAGTCGATGTTGAAAGAAAAGAAGATGGATTGTGTGACTCTTCTGCTCAAAATCTTCCCATCACATTTGGAATAAAACCTTAGGACCATATCCTGGTTCATAAGCCCCTATAATCCCTGCCCCCTTCCCCTCTCACCTTATGTCTTACTATTCTTCACCCTGGTTAGTTCTGCTCTGGCCCACTGTCTGGTGAAACCTATTTCTGCCTCAGAAAGTGCATCTGCAGTTCCCTCTGCTAATCCCATTCTCCTTTCAGATATACCCGCAGCTCCACCTCTCACCTCCCTCAGGTTCCTGGTCAAATATCTCCTCCTCAGAGATGTCTTTTTTTCTGTCCAACCTACCTGGAATAGTCACCTTCTGTTATATACTAAATGTTTATGTCCCCCCGCCCCTAAATTCATATGTTGAAATCCTACCACCACCCAAAGTGATAGTAGTAGGACGTAGGGGCTTTGGTAGGTGATTGGGTCGTGAGGACAGAGCCCTCATGAATGGGATTCATGCACTTATAAAAGAGAATCTGAAGGGCTCCTGCATCAGTGGTTGTCTGTGAACCAGGAAACAGGCTCTCACCAGACACTGAATTTGCTAGTGCCTTGATCTTGGGCTTCCCAGCCAAGAACTGTGAGAAATAAATTTCTGTTGCTTCTAAGCCACCCAGTGGCTATGGCAATTTGTTATAGCAGCCTGAACTGACTAACACATCCTCATACCCAGTTATTACCCCTTTCCTCTACTTTAATTTTTTTTTTTTTTTGTAATGGAGTCTACCTCTGTCACCCAGGCTGAAGTACAGTGGCACCATCTCAGCTCACTGCACCCTCCACCTTCTGGGTTCAAGCAATTCTCCTGCCTCAGCCTCTGGAGTAGCTGGGATGATAGGCACGCACCACCAAGCCTGGCTATTTTTTTTTGAAACGGAGTTTCACTCTTGCTGCCCAGGCTGGAGTGCAATGGCGTGATCTTGGCTCATCGCAACCTCCACCTCCCAGGTTCAAATGATTCTCCTGCCTCAGCCTCCCGAGTAGCTGGGATACAGGCATGCAGCACCATGCCTGGCTAATTTTGTATTTTTAGTAGAAATGAGGTTTCTCCATGTTGGTCAGGCTGGTCTCAAACTCCCAATCTCCGGTGACCCGCCCGCTTTGGCCTCCCAAAGTGCTGGGATTACAGCTGTGAGCCACTGTGCCTGGCCTAGCCCTGCTAACTTTTGTATTTTTAGTAGAGACAGGGTTTCAACATGTTGGCCAGGCTGGTCTCGAACTCCTGACCTCAGGTGATACACCTGACTCAGCCTCCTAAAGTGCTGGGATTACAGGAGTGAGCCACCATGCCTGGCTTACTTTGATTTTTTAATAGCACTTATCACTGCCCAATATTGCATCTTTTATTGATTTGTCAATATTCTATCTCCTTCACTAGGCTATATGTTAAGTCATTAAGCATAGGGATTTCACTTAGCTTACCACTGTTATCTCCAGTGCCTAGTACATAGTAGGTCTCAATAAATTATTTGGAAAAGGAAAGGAGAGAGCAAGGGGCTAGTTGGTGGGCTTTGAATACAATGTCCAATTATTCTGAAGGACACTGTCTTCCAGTCACACCTGTTTACTCATTTCCCAGCTTACAAATAAACACTTCATGAATCGTCTTTTGCTTGATTGAATGGGACTATATTAAGTACTTAGCATGTAGATAGTATACTATTATGCATGAAGTAGAGACAAAAGAAATAAGTAGATATTCTTTCAGTCAACAAACATTTGTTGGGTACATCTTATTGCCAGGTGCTAGTCTAGGTGCTGGGAATATGGCAATGAATGGGACAGATATACTGTCACAGAGCTTATAGTTCAACAGGGAGAGTTAGAATGAAGCATGATGAGCATATTATATAAGGGAAAAGAGTAGGTACTCTAGTAGATGAAAGTTTATTAGAGGAAAGGCTGCTCAAACTCAGGCCTGAGAGATGAGATGGCCAAACAGAAGAGGGAAGATGAAGAGTATCTCACAACAAGGAAACAGAATGTGCAAAAGGAAATGTGAGGAAATCAGAGAAGTTGTATATGGTGGAAAGCTGAAGTTCTCAGTCTTCCAGATGCTTACAATCCAGGTGGGGAGATAAGACATGGACATGTGAACAGTTAGATAAGAATGCAAGCAACACGGATGGAACTGAAGATCATTTTCTTAAGTGAAATAAGCCAGGTACAAAAAGACAAATATTGCATGTTCTCATTTATATGTAGCAGCAAAAAAATTGGATGAGATGGAGGTAGAAAGTGGAAAGAGAGATAACAGAGACTGGAAAGGATGAGAACGGTTGGGGAGGAGGATGAAGGGACGTGTGTTAAAGGGTACAAACATGGTAAGATAGAAGGAATAAATTTAATGTTTGATAGCAGAGTAAAGTGACTATAATCAACAAAAATGTATTGAACTCGGGTGACAGACACCCCTAAATACCCTGACTTGATCACTATGTATTACATACATGTAACAAAATTTCACATGTACCCCATAAATTCATACAAATAATAAATAAGTAAATATGGGCCAGGCACAGTGGCTCATGCCTGTAATCCCAGCACTTCGGGAGGCTGAAGTAGAAGGACTGCTTAAGTCTAGGAGTCCAAGACCAGTCTCACAAAACTCCATCTCTACAAAAAAATACAAAAATTAGCCGGGTGTGGTGGTGCACTTGTAGTCCTAGCTACTCAGGAGGGTGAGGCAGGGGAATCACTTGAGCCCGGGAGGCAGAGGTTGCAGTGAGCCAAGATCATACGCCTCTGCACTCCAGCCTGGGTGACAGAGTGAAACCCCATCTCAAAAAATAAAAATAAGTAAATATGAATGCAAGTACCTGTAAGAAAAAGATCACTGGTTATAGTACTGAGTGAAACAGATTGTGAGTCCTGTAGAAGAGACAAGAGAGGACAGTGTGGGCTGAAGGTGCCTACATGTCCACAAGAAGCAGATAACATGCAGGCAGAATATGGAAAAGGTATCTGGAACGTGGCTAGATAAACAGAGGTAAGAAGCCTTCTAATCAGGAGAATCGGTATTTTGGAGAATAGGATGGGCTAGGACTGCTTAGAGTGTTAACATGGGAATGGAGGGAATAATAAAGTTTGGTAGCAAGGTTACAAAAGGCGGCCCTTGAAAATAAGCCTGAAGAATTTAGACTATCTTGAGGAGGATTAGGAGAGAGTGAAAGTAAAATGTCAGTGAATAACTGACTCCATAACAAATGCTTATTGAGTACCTATTATATGCCAGGTACTACACTGTGCCAATACAGCAGTGAAAAAAACACATCCCTGCCTTCATGGAGGTTATAAAGAAAACACATTAGATGATAAAGATATGTAGGATAAACTGGGCAGGAAGATATGCCCTTACCAAGAGAAAGGGATGCACATGGAATACATTTGCAAAATAGGAAAAAAAGGAACTGGACAATGAATGAATACAGAGAACAAAGGCAAGACAAGAGTTTTGGGTCTTTCGCTTTACTTTCCTACCTGCCATTCTGTTTATCCTCACAATTGAGAAATTAGCCTGAATTTAGGACTTTTAAAGAACTGAGTGTTGACTGACACCTACTAGATTATTAAAATTTTTGATTTTTACAAACAGCTTTACAACAATCTAAATTATTTAAAATACAGATTCTCTCAGTCTCTCTGTTGTCTTATATGGGTGGCTTACCTAAACCAGTCAGAAACTGTGTAATAAGTAATTTGCAATAATGGTTGAAATACAAATGGTGTATTGCACATAGTAGGCATTCAGTAAGTATCTGTAAATGAATGAATGAAGTTTTCTAATTATTTACTTTAATAAGTTAGAGCAGAATCAGGGTTTTCTGATAAGAATGTTTTTCTTACTTACCTGAGTTCTAATATACTTCCCTGATTGTGTAGAGAAAAAGAAGGGTGGTGAGTAACATATTGTAGTCAGAAGGGGAATCTCCCATAATCTCCAGTTTGTCTTATCTATGCCGGAGGCCACCATTTAGTAGAAAACAATGGAATGTGATAGTCATCCAGTATGTGTGTCCCAGGGGGAAAAAGTATTTGAGATCTTCTGCCTTAAAAATCATCCTCAAATGTCATCATTCTACAAATTAGTTGTTTTCCTTTTTTCATATCCCTTTCTGATTTGCTCTAATGCATGCATATTAGTTGTATATGTATAGTATATTCATTTTTATTTAATATTAAGCTAGAAATTTAAAATGAAACATTAAAGGTCATCTACGGCAGATTCTTCTACTATGTAAGGAAATCCGGTAGATTTATAACCCAGGCATTTGGCAATGAGTTGCGGCTAACTGCCTTTGTATATGGTAGAGTTTCCTTGCTGCTGCTTTTATTTCTTTTTTCTTTTTTTTTTTTTGAGATGGAGTCTCACTCTGTTGCCCAGGCTAGAGGGCAGTGGTGTGCTCTCGGCTCACTGCAACCTCTGCCTCCTGGGTTCAAGCAACTGTCTGCCTCAGCCTCCAGAGGATCTGGGGTTACAGGCGCCTGCCACCACACCTGGCTATTTTTTTTTTGTATTTTTAGTAGAGACAGGGTTTCACCATCTTGGCCAGGTTGGTCTTGAACTCCTGACCTTGTGATCCACCTGCCTCGGCCTCCCAAAGTGCTGGGATTACAGGTGTGAGCCACTGTGCCTGGCCAGTTTCCTTGCTTCTTTAAACTTCTCCACCCCTGTAAAACCATCCTCCCTCACCCAACAGATAACCCGAAGATGACTCATGTTCTTCACACACAAACACACCTTTTACTTTAACTTACACACTTTCTACTCCCTGGGCTGCCTTCGCAGCCCAGGGAGTAGAAAGTGTGTAAGTTAATTTTCAATGCAGATTTCATTCATTGAGAAAAGTTTAATGAAAAAAAAATCGCTGGCTGTGGTGGCTAACGCTTGTAATCTCAACACTTTGGGAAGCTGAAGTAGGCAGATTGCTTGAGTCCAGGAGTTCAAGGCCAGCCTGGGCAACATGGTGAAACCCCATCTCTACAAAAAACACTCAAGTTAGCCAGGCATGGTCGTGCATGCCTGTAGTCTCAGCTACTTGGGAGGCTGAGGCAGGAGCATCATTTGAGCCTGGGATGCGGAGGTGCAGTGAGCCGAGATCACACCATTCCATTCCAGCCTAGGTGACAGAGAGAGACCCTGTCTCCAAAAAAAAAAAAAAAAAAAAAAAACCCCAAACCAATTACATTACAGAAAATTTGGAATATAAAGAAAAAACATTACCTATAAAGCTAATCATTAACATAAAAGATTGATTTTTAGTCCATCTGTTTTAGCCCTTTGTAAAGCTAGTTTTTAAATTATAAAAGGAATAAAGTAATACAGACGTTTTGTTTTCAGTAATGGCACAGTAGCTTATATTGGACTGTTTTCCACAGATAACAATTTTGGACCCTGGACAAAATTTTTTAGAAAACCAAAACACTGGAAAGTTACCAAAAGTAGTCACAAAGTGAAAAAGACTCCACCCTGGTACTGTGGTTTGAATGAGTCCCCCAGATTTCATGCTTTGTAAACTTAATCCCCTAATTTATATGTTGATAGTATTTGAAGGTGAGGCTTTTGGGAGCTAATTAGGATTAGATAAAGTCATCAGGATGGGGCCCCTGTGATGGGAGAAGAGGAAGGGAGACCTGGGCTGGCACACTCCTGCCCTCTGGCCATGTGATGCCCTCTGCCATGTTATGACACAGTACGAGGTCACAGCCAGATACGGCTGCCTGATCTTGAATTTTCCAGCCTCTAGAACGATGAGTTAAATCAACCTCTTTTCTTTATAAATTACCTAGTCTCAGGTATTCTGTTATAGCAACAGAAAATGGACTAATACACCTGGAAAGAAGGGAACACCACTTAGTAAAATCCATGTTTAAACAGATTAATCCCCAAAGGCATTTTCCAGTTAGTGCTGTGGAAGCTAGAACTCAAGCTGAAGTCTGATTGGCTTTAAGTATGAGAGGACAGAGTTTGGGGCTGCCACAACAGCTGGCAATTGAGGAGGAAAGTTCTGAAAATGAGAGCCATGAAGATGGGATTTCCAAACCTGTGTATTAATTTTCCATCAAATCCTTGGATGATCTCTGAATTGCACATGCATGGTCTCAAAAAAAGTCCATTGTAAAGTAACAGCTTAAAAATGCTCAGCAGAGGCCAAGCGCAGTGGCTTATGTTTGTAATCCCAGCACTTTGGGAGGTTTAGGTGGGTGGATCACCTGAGGTCAGAAGTTCAAGATCAGCCTGGCCAACATGGTGCAACCCTGTCTCTACTACAAATACAAAAAATCAGAAGGGTGTGGTGGCACATGCCTGTAATCCCACCTACTTGGGAGGCTGAGGCAAGAGAATCGCTTGAACCCAGGAGGCAGAGGTTGCATTGAGCTGAGATCATGCCATTGCACTCCAGCCTGGGTGACAAGAGTGAGACTCTGTCTCAAAAACAAACAAAAATGCTGAGCAGAGATTTCAGTTGTTGCTCACCATAAGAGAGATAGATTTTGGAGTTTGAAGGCTACAAAGTCAAAAAGGGGCTTAGTAAACACCTCAAGCTTTCAATAGAAACTTGAGAGGAGCCGCACCTTGGAGTAAAGACTTTCCTAGGACAAAGGATTTATTCTAAAACTAAGGATAAAATTGAAATAGATATATCTTAAAATTATAAAAACCAAGCTTACACAAGTTCAAAGTCATTAGCCAAAAACTTGGCTGCCTGCTAGAATGAAAATCAGCATTCTTCAGAGGAAGATAATGTTTTATCCACAATATCTAGTATAAAAAAATTAAATGTAATGAAACAGAAAAATGAGACTCAAGATCAAGAGAAAGAGTAGTCAACACAAATAAATCCTGACATGACCTACATTAGCAAGAATTTTAAAGCAGTTATAAATCTTTTCAAAGACTTAAAGGAAAATGTAGCCATAGTGAGTGAACAGGTGAAGGAATCTCAGGAGATACATTATACTATTAAAAAAAGAACTAAAATGAAGTTCTAGAACTGAAAAGTATAATATCTGAAATTTAAAAAAATCTCTGCATGGGTCTACCACCAGAGTGAAGGTGGCAAAAGGGTCAGTGAATGTGAAATCAACAGAAAATGTCTAATCTGAAGAACAGAAAAGAACAGGATGAAGAAAAAATGAACAAAGCTTTAGTGAGCATTTGGGCAATATTAAGTGTTCGAATTAGATGCGCATGCAGTTGAAGTCTAAGGAGAGGAGAGAAATAATGTAATGGAGAAGAAGGAAAATTTGAAAAAAGTAATGACTGAGATTTTCTCAAATTTGGTGAAAATGTCAACTGAAAATCCAAAAATCTCAGCTTTTGCCTAGCAGCAAAAAGACAAAGAAAACCACACTATGTGCTACCAAAAATAAAGAGATGGTCTTAAAACAATGAAAGGAAAAAATTACATATAGGAAAACAATTAATTATAACTGAATTCTCATCAAAAACAATGGAGACCAGAAGACAGTGGTATGACAAGTTTAAAAGGCCGAATACAAAAAGGGATACAAAAAGATGTCGAAGGCAAATGACATGGTATGACAATTTGGATCTACAGGAGCAAAAGGTAAATAGAAAAGACCATCTATATTAGTTTCTTGTTGCTGCTGCAACAAATTACTACAAAGTTAGTGGCTTAAAACAAGACAAATTCATCCTATGACTCTGGAGGTCAGAATTCTGAAATGGGTCTTACTTGGGCTAAAATTAAGGGGTTAGCAGAGCAGTGTTACTTCTGGAGGCTTTAGGGTGAAATAAATGTCCTTGCTTTTTCCAACTTTTAGAGGCCACCTGCATTCCTTGCTCATAGTTCCATTTCTCTATCTTCAAAGCCACCAATGGCTTTGAAGTCAAGCCCTTTTCATGTTACCATTTCTATTGGTCCTCTGCTGCATCCTTCTTTTCATTTTAAGGATCCTTATGATTACATTGAGACCTTCTGGGTAATTCAGAATGTCCTCCCTATCCTAACAGCAGTTGATTAGCAAGTGTAATTCTATCTGCTACCTTAATTTCCCTTTACCATAGGACCTAACATATTGAGAAATTCTAGAGATTAGGACCCGGACTTCTTATTGCATGGGGAGGGCATAATTCTGCCTACTACACCAACTTTTTTTCCTCTTAATTTCTTAAGTATAACTGTTATTGCACAAATCATAACATAGTATTTTGGCATTAATAAATAAGTATATATAAAATGTATGATAGCAATAACACAAGGGGTGAAGGGTGGTAAATAGGATAAACTGCTGTAAGTTTACATGAAGTGGTATCATACTAACTTGTAGTAGACTATATTAGGGATGCATACTATCATCCCTAGAGCAAAGTTTCTTAAATAGAGTTCTATGGAATCTAGGTTTCTGCAAGATGTTGCTAGTTTTGAATTACCACTTGAATTACCTTCTCTAATCTTCTATTTCATGCCACACACTGACTTACATTAGTGAACAAGCTCTGTCAGTGAAATAGCAAATAGGAAGTTTTCCTTCTAAAAAAGGAATTTTATTTGATAAGATTTACTTGCACCCTGGCCACTCCACTGTTGTTATAAATGTTGAAAACATAAATTATGTAGGCTAGAAGTAAATTGCATTGTGAAAATTTTGGCATTTTTTTGTGATTTACACACTTAGTTATCATACCCTTTTGTTATGTATTTTATTAGAGTTTATGCTTTATAAAAATGCCTGATGATCTAGTATGGTGACTTTTGAAGAAGAGGTGTGATAAGGATGAGAAATATTTTAGGCCAACACTTATTTAAAATTCTAATATGTTAGTAATGAATAATTATAATCTTCAGAGTCATTTCATTACACAAGTGCAACAAAGGACATAAAGTCTGTCTTTACAATAATGTTCTTTATCAGTAGGTTTTACATGAACTAGGAATCCAAGTTTTCCTATTCCATTGTGTATCACTGGCATTCGCCAATTTCTAAATGTAACAGTAGTTCCACCAAAAATGAAAAGACACTTAAAAATTACTACCATTTGACGACCAGAGATGCTGATTACTTTATATGGCAAGTTCAACCTCAAAACATAATGAAACTTTTACTTTTTAAAAAAAGTCACATTCTATGAAAAGTCTCAGCAAGTTATTTAATAAGAGAACTTATTGCTCAGAAAAGGAAAAGTCACACATTTGGTGAGAACATAATAATGCATCATTCAAAACTGTAGTGAGTTAAATGCTAGAACAAGATGCAGCATAAGAAATTGAAAAGTTCCATTCTCAAATAGTACAATAAGTTGACATATTGATAACATGTCTCATGATGGTAAAGAAATGTTCTATAATAAATTGAAAATTAATAACTTCTCTATCAAGGTTTATGAGGCAACAGATGTCATTAATATATGTCATACTGTACCATTTGTAAGATTTGTAATTAATGGTAAAATATTAAACTTTTTTTTCTGCTGCAAAGAGCTGCCTGCAATAAGCAAAGCCCAAGATACATTTAATGTTTTGTCCTCATAACTGGAAACAAATGGCCAGTCTTAAAGAAACTATTGGTATCTGTACTAATGATGCCCCATCAGTGGTTGGCTGTAGCCTCTTGTTAAAACAAAACAAAAAACAAAAAACACACACACACAAAAAGGAAAGAAAATCCTGTTTTTGATGTCACAGTACTCTGTTTTCTTCACAGATAGATGCTAGTGTCAAAAACTCTTAGAGATGAACGCGGTGGCTCATGCCTGTAATCCCAGCACATTGGGAGGCTGAGGCAGGCAGATCACGAGGTCAGGAGATCAAGACCATCCTGGACAACATGATGAAACCCCGTCTCTACTAAAAATACAAAAATTAGCCAGCTGTAGTGGTGCGTGCCTGCAGTTTCAGCTACTTGGGAGCTGAGGCAGGAGAATTGTTTGAATCTGGGAGGCGGAGGTTGCAGTGGGCCGAGCTCGCACCGCTGCACTCCAGCCTGGCGACAGAGCAAGACTCCATCTCAAAAAAAAAAAAAAAAAAAGAAATTTGAAAATTCAGATGATGCTACCAAAAAATGGTTAACTGTGTTAAACAAAGATCAAGTCACTCAAGAATGTTTTTTAAAACTGCATGAAAATCTGGAAAATCAGTGAGTAAATCACTTGCTACATACAGAAATCTAGGGGCTTAGTAGAGGAAGAGTTCTCAATAGAGTGCTTGAACTTAAAACCTTGCAGGAGGTTTTTTTGTTTGTTTGTTTTTGAGGCAGGGTCTCACTCTGTCACCCAGTCTGGCATGAAGTGGCACAATCTCAGCTCACTGCAACCTCCACTTCCCAGGCTTAAGCATTCCTCCAGCCTCAGCCTCCTGAATAGCTGGGACTACACGCATGAGCCACCAAGCCCAGCAAATTTTTTTTTTTTTTTTTTTTTTTAGAGATGGGGTTTAGTCATGTTGCCCAGGCAGGTCTTGAACTCCTGAGCTCAAAGGGATCAGCCTGACTCAGCCTCCCAAAGTACTGGGATTACAGACATGAGCCACTGTACCCGGCCGCAGAAGTACTTTTAAGAAAATAAAGTGCCAGAGTTTGCTCAGTGCTTTGAAATGCAGAATAGCTGCAGAAATGAACCTGCTTAGCAAACATCTTTTATCGCATGAAACAGTTGACCAAATCTCTACAAGACCTTGTAGAAAAGGTTTTTATTTCAATTGACAAAATTCTTAGACTTTCAAGGGAATTGAATCTTTGGGAAAATCATGTTGGAGAAGGAAATTTTGAAATGTTTCCACTACTGCTTGATTATGTAAGTGAGGTGAGATATCACTAAGTAGGCTTTTTATTGAAACCACCTGGAAGAACTTCAGTATACAGCTAAACAGTATTCTCCCTCCCTTCTAATACAGGAGGAGGGTCCCTTTAAGATCTGCTCAGGTTGAGAACTTTGAGCTGCAGTCTGATTGTACACTTAAGATGAGAGCTACTGATATGCCTCTAGACAACTTCTGGCTTTCTATTTAAAAGAGAGAGAGAGAGAGAGAGAGAATGTCCTGTCATTCATACAAAAATAATGAATATCTGGCCAGGCGCAGTGGCTTGCACCTGTAATCACAGCACTTTAGGAGGCTGAGGTGGGTGGATCACCTGAGGTCAGGAGTTCAAGACCAGCCTGAGCAACATGGTGAAACCCCATCTCTACTAAAAATACAAAAAAATTAGCCAGGCATGGTGACATGTGCCTGTAGTCCCGGCTACTTAGGAGGCTGAGACAGGACAATCGTTTGAACCCAGGAGGCAGAGGTTGCAGTGAGCCGAGATTGCACCACTGCACTCTAGCCTGGGCGACAGTGTGAGACTCCGTCTCAAAAAACAGAAAGAAAAATAATGAATATCTTGCTAGAGTTTTCATTTCCTTGTATGTGTGAATAGGCTTTTTTACTTCAGGTGAAAATGAAGTCTGTGTACTTACCCTAACCTATACCCAGAATTGAGCACCCATTAAAGCACATTATAACCAATATAGGCATAGTCTAACAATGATATGCTTTCAATTCTTCCCTTCAATCTTCTGTGCTATTGTTGTTATACAGTTACATTTAAATATGTTATACTCTCAGTATACTGTTCCTGTTTTTTATTTAGCCATTTATTTTAAGAGCTATTAAGTATGCAAAAAGTCCTTTATATTTACCTATATCTTAAGCATTTCCACAAAGCTTCTCTTCTTTGCATAGTTTCAAATTAGTTTGATCTCCTATTCCTTCTGCCTAACTTCTTTTAACATTTTTTTGTAGCATAAATCTGCTGCTATTGAATTTCCCATTTTTCTCTTAAAAAACATTTGTCATTCATTTTTCAAAAATACTTTCCTGGCTGGGCACGGTGGCTCATGCCTGTAATCCCAGCACTTTGGGAGGCCGAGGCGGGTGGATCACCTGAGGTCAGGAATTCGAGACCAGCCTGGCCAACATGGCTAAACCCCATCTCTACTAAAAATACAAAAATTAGCCAGGTGTGGTGATGGGTGCCTGTAATCCCAGCTACTCAGGAGGCTGAGGCAGGAGAATCACTTGAACCTGGGAGGCGGAGGTTGCAGTGAGCTGAGAACGTGCCACTGCACTCCAGCCTGGGTGACGGGGCGGGACTCTGTCTCAAAAAAAAAAAAATTTTTGCTGTGTATATTATTCAGAGCCAATAGTTCTTTTTTCTTTAAAGATGCCATCCCACAGTTCTTTGGCTTGCATAGTTTCTGAAGAGGAGTCTGCTATATTCTTACCATCTTTTTCTGTATGTAATGTCTTCTTTTTTTTCTCCACTGATTATCTACAAGATTTTATCTGTATCTTTGGTTTTCAGCAGTTTGAACATGGTGAATCTAGTTTTTTGTTTTTAAATTCTTCTTGGCATTTTCTGAGCTTTTTGAAACTCTTTCATCATTTTTGAAAAATTCTCAACAATTGTCTCTTTCTAGGATTAAAATTACACATTAGACCATATGATATTGTTCAACAGCTCTTGAATCCTATGTTTTCTTTTGCTTTTGCCACTTATTTTTCTTTTTGATCATTTCATTGACCTATCTTTAACTTCACTGTTTCTTTCCTTGATTGTGTCAAATGATGCATGGATGTGTCTGTATAAGTCACTTTTTATATCTGTTACCATGATTTTAAATTCTACCACTTGACTATCTTTTACCTTCTATCTCTCTGCCGATTTTCCTTATCTGTCCATGCATGTTCTCCCTCTGTTCCATTAAAGGCTAACAATTTAATCATAATTATTTAAAATTTCATATCTGATAGTTCCAACATCAATGTCATCTCCAAATCTGGTTCTGTTGATTGCTTTGTCTCTTGAAAATGGGTTTAAACTTTTTTTGTTTTTTTTTTTGTATCTTGTACTTTTAAATTTCTTGCTGCACAGAGTAGGTAGAACAGTAGAAATTGAGATAAATAGTAGTAAATACTATTTATTACTGGAAATGACATTTCTCCTGTTGGCTTCTAGAGGGTTGAGTCAGTATAGTCAGGAATTGAGCTGGGTTTATCTTTTGCTGTTGCTATGTTTATGTTCCATGTACCACCAGTTTTAGATTTCACTAGATATACCTTGTGCATAGGGTGGGATTTGGTTCCCAGAGGCTTTTTCCTCAATGTCCTGCTTCTTCCTTAACTTTATACCTTCTCTATAAATGTGTGCCTCAGAGTTCTCCATGTTCTTGCCTCTTCCCCAAAAGCAGACTTCAGTTGCTTGTTACCTGGTGCTTGTTAGTTGGCACTTGCTAGAGGGTAGGATGGGGAGAGAGAGGGCAGGATAACTTTCTGTGGTCCTTCTCCAGCCTCAGTCTTAGTCAGACCCTATATCTCTGGGTCTAGGAGTGGAGTTTTCTCAGTGATTGTATCCCTCACCCAAAGGCAGGAAACCTCTCTTGGACTGGATCCAGAATAGTTTCTTTCCCCTCCTCCAGAGTTGCAGGGTTTTGTTCTTGGTATTTCTCCCAGATAAAATGGTATGTCACCTGTGCTCTGGGGGAGATAAGTTTACTGCCCTTACCCTAACAACATAAGTATTTTGTTTCTTAGGGGAGAAGGGTCTGGGTGGAGCTTTGTGTGTTTACCACAGAACTGGCCCTTCTCCTCTCCAGGCCTATACTACAAAAGGAGGCTTCTTATGAAATCCCACCCTGACTCCTGTCTTTCTCATCTGTATCCAGTGAAGTTGGTGAAAACAAACCAGCAAAAAGATGCAAACCATCTTTGGGTCTATGGCTCTCAAGGGTTCCATGATTTCATGCTAGAACAAACTCAGCCTTTAGCAATTTGTTAAATATTTTAGCTTCTTACCTGCTTGTATGGTGGGCTTGCCTTCCTCTTATGCTCTGCCACAGGTAAATCAATGCTTTCATCTTCTCTCCTCTTGAAGGTGCCTATTTTTCCTTAGAATGTCAGGCTATTTTGGTGCCTTACCTCAGTTCTTGAGTGGGGGTGGTTCAAGACAAATTATGATTTTGTACATTATTTTTTCTTGTTGTTAGCAAAATTAAAAATTATTTCCAGCTTTCTAGATCTTAGGCAGAAGCTATAAGCATTCCTAAGGATTTGAAATGTCATGTTTATCATATTCTAAATTCTCATATGTATTTGGATTCATTTCTCAACTTTTTATTCTATTTCATTAATCTGTCAATCTATGCATGTACCAGTTACATGAATTGTAGCTTTATTGTAAACAATGATGAGGGACATTTCATCCATCCTCATTATTGTTATTTTTCAAAAATTTCTTAGATATTCTTGCTAAGTTAATTTTTAAATATAAAATGTAACATAATTTTCACTTTAGAGCACTGAACTTAAAATAGCCTATGATTAGGACAGCACTCTACAGCTATAGCTCTAAAAGAGACCCTATTTCTAATTCTTTTAACAATTTAATAATGTTTTTCTCTTATTAAATCAAACTTATTCACTATAACAAAATAAAAAATAATAGATAGTTAAATAAAAAGAGTAAAATTACCTGCAACTCCACCATCCAACTATACCACTGTAGCTTTGGACTACAAAGTTCTTGTAACCTTGTTACAGAACTTTTACTACATAAGCAGACACATGTTAACACCTATTACGTATAAATGGTTTCACACAGCATTATAATCTGCTTTTAAACTTAAAATTAAAAAAATTTAAATATTATTAAAATTATATATTAGTATATTATCAAAATATTTAATATTAAATATTCTTATTAACAATATTTTACAAATAGATACCCTTCTAGAACAGTGATTTTCAAATGTGCTGCTGGGAACTCTTAAGGATTTAGAGCTCTAGATTTCTAGAACTGTAGAAAACTTTTCATGGGCTATTCTGTATGAGGTTGGAGAATAGAGATTGCCAAGCTGAACTTAACTCTGGCCCACTATTCTCTCTTCTAGTAGAACATTTACTTGTCTCTTTTAGTTCTTAGGATTCTACATAAGTTTTAATTTTAAAAAGGGCTCTGAAAAGAAAAACAAGTTTAAAAATCGCCATTTTGCACCATCAATTTACTATGAACTACTTCAGGCATACAAAAAATAGAGTATAATATAAAACTTGAACATATATCACTAACCTCAAGAAATGGACATAATATTATTGAAGCTTTCTGGATGCCTCTTTTTCATTCTTCAGAAGCAAGCAATCACTATCCTTTGTTTTATCGTTCTCCTACAAGTTCTTTTATGTTTTTGCTACGTATGTTTCTATAAGTAAAATATGATATTATTTTGGGCCAGGAGTGGTGGCTCATGCCTGTAATCCCAGCACTTTGGGAGGCCCAGGCAGGCGGATTACCCAAGGTCAGGAGTTCGAGACCAGCCTGGCCAACAGGGTGAAACCCCGTGTCTACTAAAAACATACAAAAAATTAGCCAGGCATGGTGGCAGGCACATGTAATCCCAGCTACTCAGGAGGCTGAGGCAGGAAAATCACTTGAACCCAGGAGGCAGAGGTTGCAGTGAGCCGAGATCCTGCCACTGCACTCCAGCCTGGGCAACAGAGCAAGACTCCATCTCAAAAAAAAAAAAAAAAAAAAAAAAAAAACCCCAACAACAAAAAAACCCAGATTCCTTTCCAAAGAAGCGGGGGCAGTTTATATGCACATTAAGAATATATGAAGCCAGGCGCGGTGGCTCACACCTGTAATCCCAACACTTGGAGTGGCCGAGGCAGGTGGATCATGAGGTCAGGAGATCGAGACCATCCTGGCTAACACAGTGAAACCCCGTCTCTATTAAAAATACAAAAAAATAGCCAGGCATGGTGGCGGGCGCCTGTGGTCCCAGCTACTTGGGGGGCTGAGGCAGGAGAATGTCGTGAACCCGGGAGGCAGAGCTTGCAGTGAGCCGAGGTCGCACCACTGCACTCCAGCCTGGGCGACAGAGTGAAACTCCATCTCCTAAAAAAAAAAAAAAAAAGAATATATGAAAGTTCCAGTTGCTTCACAGCCTCACAGTTATATCCTTTTTGGAAATTCCGTTTTTTTTAAATTATACTTTAAGTTCTAGGTTGCATGTGCACAACGTGCAGGTTTGTTACATATGTATATATGTGCTATGTTGGTGTGCTGCACCCATTAACTCGTCATTTACATTAAGTATATCTCCTAATGCTATCCCTCCCCACTCTCCCCACCCCACAACAGGCCCCAGTATGTGATGTTCCCCACCCTGTGTCCAAGTGTTCTCATTGTTCAATTCCCACCTATGAGTGAGAACATGCGGTGTTTGGTTTTCTGTCCTTGTGATAGTTTGCTCAGAATGATGGTTTCCAGCTTCATCCTTGTCCCTAAAAAGGACATGAACTCATCCTTTTTATGGCTGCATAGTATTCCATTGTGTATATGTGCCACATTTTCTTAATCCAGTCTATCACTGATGGAGATTTGGTTTGGTTCCAAGTCTTTGCTATTGTGAGTAGTGCCACAATAAACATACGTGTGCATGTGTCTTTATCGCAGCATGATTTATAGTCCTTTGGGTATATACCCAGTAATGGGATGGCTGGGACAAATGGTATTTCTAGTTCTATATCCTTGAGGAATCGCCACACTGACTTCCACAATGGTTGAACTAGTTTACAGTCCCACCAACAGTGTAAAAGTGTTCCTATTTGTCCACATCCTCTCCAGCACCTGTTGTTTCCTGACTTTTTAATAATCGCCATTCTAACTGGTGTGAGATGGTATCTCATTGTGGTTTTGATTTGCATTTCTCTGACAGCCAGTGATGAAGAGTATTTTTTCACGTGTCTGTTGGCTGCATAAATGTCTTCTTCTGAGAAGTGTCTGTTCATATCCTTTGCCCACTTTTTGATGGAGTTGTTTGATTTTTTCTTGTAAATTTAAGTTCTTTGTAGATTCTGGATATTAGCCTTTTATCAGATGGGTAGATTGCAAAAATTTTCTCCCATTCTGTAGGTTGCCTGTTCACTCTGATGGTAGTTTCTTTTGCTGTGCAGAAGCTCTTTAGTTTAATTAGATGCCATTTGTCAATTTTGGCTTTTGTTGCCATTGCTTTTGGTGTTTTAGACATGAAGTCCTTGCCCATGCCTATGTCCTGAATGGTATTGCCTAGGTTTTTTTCTAGGGTTTTTATGGTTTTAGGTCTAACATTTAAGTCTTTAATCCATCTTGAATTAATTTTTGTATAAGGTGTAAGGAAGGGATCCAGTTTCAGCTTTCTACATATGGCTAGCCAGTTTTCCCAGCACCATTTATTAAATAGGGAATCCTTTCCCCATTTCTTGTTTTTGTCAGGTTTGTCAAAGATCAGATGGTTGTGGATGTGTGGTATTATTTCTGAGGGCTCCGTTCTGTTTTTTTGTTGTTGTTTTTGTTGTTGTTGAGATGGAGTTTCACTCTTGTCGCCGAGGCTGGAGTGCAGTGGGGTAATCTTGGCTCACTGTAACCTCCGCCTCCCAGGTTCAAGCGATTCTCCTGTCTCAGCCTCCCAAAGTAGCTGGGATTACAGGCATGTGCCACCATGCCTAGCTAATTTTTGTATTTTTAGTAGAGATGGTGTTTCACCATGTTGGCCAAGCTGGTCATGAACTCATGACCTCAGGTGATCCACCCATCTCGGCCTCCCAGAGTGCTGGGATTACAGACATGAGCCACCGTGCTCAGCCAATATTAGCATATTTATAGCTCATATTTTAGGACTAATCTTGGAACTAATCAGTACTATGTATTTCAAATATCTTCTCCCATTATGTGACTTGTTTCATTTTTGTGTATGTTTCTTATGCAGAAAATTTTTAAAGTTGAATATAATATACTGTATCAGTATTTTCCTTTATGGCCATCTTTGTGTTTTACTTAAATTTTTTTTACCTTACCATTAGATCAAAAAGATAGCCTCCCACATTCTATTAAAATGTTAAGGTTTTGCTTTTATTTGGGCTTGTAATTTGCCTGAAATTTATGTTGTGTGTGGTGAGATAGAGATCCAATTTGTTATTTTATTTAGATAACCAACCGTTCCAACCATTCTTTCTCTAATCATTTATGTTACATCTGCTACTTATTAAGTTCTCATAAGTCTGAGTCTATTTTGGAGTTCTGTATGTATTGTTTATTTTTCTGTTATTGAGTTCAACATTGTTTAAAATACTATGATTTTATAATGTCTTTATAGTTTTTAGGGTAAAACTTCACTTTATCCTTAGTCGTCAAAATTGTCTTGGCTATTTTTGGCACTTAGCTCACTCATATAAACTCAAATTCTTCATTTCTAAGCAATAATGTTGTCCCTAAATCATTTAATTTTCCATTTTTGTAAGTATATAGAAATGCAATTGATTTTTGAAATTGACCTGAGACCTTGATGAATTCAGTCTTAGTTCTAGTAGTTGTTTTGTGGATTCCTTAGGGTTTTTTGTGCAAACGATATGTCATCTGAAAATACAGTTATACTTTTTCCTTTCAGATATTTATTTTTTGTTTTTCTTAATACACTAGCTAGGACTGCCAATACCATGCTGAATGGAATGAGTAAGGGACTAAGAGGGGACCATCCATTACTTGTTTCTGATCTCAGGAAGAAAGCAATTAATATTTCACCATTATGTTGGGTGTAGGTTTTTAATGGAGGACCATTATCAGATTGAGAAAGTTTTTTATATTTCTAGTTTGCTGAGAGTTTTACATTACAAATGGGTATTATATCTGTTAAATGCTTTTTCTGGGCCTATTGAAATGCTCATATTTTATTTCCTTTACTATGTTAATATGAATTACATTGATTATCAAATGTTAAATCAACCTCTCAATTCTAGTATAAACCACATTTAATTATGGTGATTTATCCTTTTTATATATTGGTTAATAGTGTTGAAGACTTTTGCATTTATGTTATTGAGGGATATTGGTTTGTAATTTTCTTGTAATGTCTCCATTAGGTCTTGGTATCAGGCTAATGCTGACCTTACAAAATGAACTGGAAAGTTCTGCCTCCTCCTTAATTTTTTGAAGAGTTTGCATGTAAAATGTTTTATTTCTTCCTTAATTTTGGGTAGAATTCAATATAGAAACCATCTGGACCTTTAGTTTTCTGTGAATCACAGCTATTTTAAAGTTTGTTTCTGATAAAACAGTTGTACTGTCAACTTGGACAAGCTGCAACTACATTTCTTTTTTTTTTTTTTTTTTTTTTTTTGAGACGCAATCTCGCTCTGTCACCCAGGCTGGAGTACAGTGGCATGATCTCAGCTCACTGCAAGCTCCACCTCCCGGGTTCACACCATTCTCCTGCCTCAGCCTCCTGAGTAGCTGGGACTACAGGCGCCCGCCACCACACCCGGCTAATTTTTTGTATTTTTTTTTTTTTAAGTAGAGACGGGGTTTCACCATGTTAGCCAGGATGGTCTTGATCTCCTGACCTCGTGATCCACCCACCTTGGCCTCCCAATTTGCTGGGATTACAGGCTTGAGCCACCGCACCTGGGCCAAGCTGCAACTATATTTCAAAGAATCTCATTCCCTGTTTAGTTTTGGATTAGTTGGCCAAAATCAAAATATGCATGAGATTTGGAAGGTAGAGTGAAATAGTAGCTAATATACTCTGATGGTCTTTGTGGTGAGAAGTGGTGAGATACAACTGCAGAGGTGCTGGTGGGTTCCAATTTGTCCTTGTTCTTCCCTGCTCCATGTCCAACTTTTATTTCTAACTGCAGACCCTGTTGACCAATTATGACCCAAGACTCACTACCAAATGAAGTGACAATATCTTTAAACAACTCATCCAGCTTTCTTTTGCAGGCTCACTTCAGCAACTGGATATGCCTGGCTTCTCAATTTCCCTGACAAGCTCCAATTTGGCCAGCTATACCTGTGCTTCAGAAGGGCTGGTTCATGACTTTTCTCTTATCCACCAACTCACCCTTTCAGATCCTTACTTCTTCAGTTTCTTCCACAATTGTGTCAAATCTTGTTGCTATAAATTCCTTATTTCATAATACTCACACTGGTTCTGCTTCCCTGATTGAACTTTAATAGAGATAACTTAAAAATTAAAATTTTCTATGGGTCTGTTTTAATTATCCTTTTTCCTGTTTTTACAGTTAGTTGGTTTTATCTCCTTGAATGCCTTGTCATTTTTTGATTGAATGCTGGACACTGTGTATCAAAATTATAATAATTTTAGGCCCTGGATGATGTTATCTTCTTCCAAAATGATGGACTTTAACATCCGACAGTGAGTTAGGGTAAGAACACATCATCTTAATCTTGTTCAGGATTGAGCAATTTCAGACTTTGTGATGGCTTATTTTGGGTTTATGCTTTTCTTTTAGGGAATAGCCCTTCAAGGATCCCCACTTAAAAAAAAAAGCTGGTATTTAATGCAGTTCCTCCCATTTGGCAGGCAGGCCATGAACTAAATATTTTGAATCCCCTACCCTGTGTGAGTGATAATATAGCTGCTCAGTTTTTCAGTCTCTTGGCCACTAGTTATAAATTGTCTTTGGGGAAAAGTGGTGCTGAATGTGTGGTTCACTTTTTTTGTGCTCCTCTTCTTTTTAGGATCCTGGTCCCGCAAGGCCTTGCTGCAAAACATTGGAAAAAATTATCTACATTAAACCCAGTTATTTCCCTCTCATTCTCATCTAAACAGGATTTCACCCCATCACTGTAGTTAAATTGCTTATATCGCAATATCCAGTTGACAGTTCTCAGTGCTTATCTGGTAACAGCAATCATTGCTTCCTAGAAACATTTTCTTCACTCTCTAGGGCCTCAGTCTCCTTATTTTATTCCTATTTCATTGGCTAACCTTCATTATTTTTTGTTGGGTTCCTCTCTTCCTGATCTCTTAACATTAGACGACCCAGGCCCCAATCCTGGGACTTTTTTTTTTTTTTTTTTGAGATGGGGTCTCACTCTGTCGCCAGGCTGGAGTGCAGTGGCGCGATCTCGGCTCACTGCAACCTCCACCTCCCAGGTTCAAGCGATTCTCCTGCCTCAGCCTTAGCTGGGACTACAGGTGCGCACCACCACACCCAGCTAATTTTTGTATTTTTAGTAAAGACAGGGTTTCACCATGTTGGCCAGGATGGTCTCGATCTCTTGACCCCGTGATCCACCCACCTTGGCCTCCCAAAGTGCTGGGATTACAGGCGTGAGCCACCGTGCCCAGCCCTTTACTCTCATTCAGTCTCATGAATTTCCCTATCATGCATATGCTCAGGCTCCAGATTTCTATCTCCGGCTTCTCTCTTCTGAACTCAACATCTTGACTTGGATGTTTAACAAATATGCACACCGATAAGCATCTCAAACTTAACATGTCCAAAACATAACTTCACACTTTCTACCACAAACTTGTTCTACTGTCTTCTAAGCTAATTGCAATTCCATTCTAGTTACCAGGGCTATACTCCTGAACTCTCCTACTTCAAATCCAATCGTGTGGGCTCTACCTGCAAAATAGATTTAGAATGCTACCACTTCTCAGCACCTTTACTGTTATCTCCCTGGGCCAAGACACTATTATCTCCCATATGGATTACAGTAATAGTCTCCTAAGTAGTCTAAGGGAGATTCCTTAAAAACCTAAGTCAGATTATATTATTTTCTCAAATCCTTCAAATGGCTTCCAGTCTCAGATTAAAAACTTCAAGTACTTACGATGGTTTATAAGACCATACATAATCTTGCCTCCAAGTATTCCTCTGGCCTCATCTCTCATACACTTGTCCTTGTTTACTTGGCTTCAGCTACATTGGCTTTCTTGCTATTTCTTAAAAATGCTTCTGCCCCCTGCCTTTGGGCGTGCTGTTCCAAACAGACATACTTGGAATGCTTTTTCCCAGAAATCTTGATGGATCACACTACCATTTCCTTCAGTCATATCAGTGATGCTTTCCTTAACCTATTTAAAACCAAAACCCTCCTCCCTAATATGCCTTTCCCCAACATTCTTTAGGCTTTTTCTTATCCCTCCTTTTTCTCCAAGGACTTGTAATTCTATAATTATTTTGTTTTTCTGCCTACATCCAATAGCATATAAGCTTCATTATGGTGGAGTTTTGTCAATTTTGTTCACTGCTTTATCCCTTGCACCTAGAATAGCACCTGACACATAGTAGCACTCAATATTTGAATAACTCATCAATTTTCAATGGATTCTGATTAAATTTACAAGTCAATTCTAAACAAGTGGTGACACTTCAAGGTTTAAACTTCAGTGATCAGGTTCCTCTTAGGTGCTATTCCTGTCATTGATTTTTTGCTTGCTTTTTGTCCTTCTTCTGGTTATAGCCCCCTTCTTTTTTGGGGGGGACTGTACATCCTTTATATCTTCTGGTAATGCTGCTAACCATAAAACTTTACTTCTCCCTTGCTTAGAGTGGTAAATAGAGATCCAGGACTGATCAATCAGTACTCCATCTCCATGGAAAAACAGATTAGTTCAAGGGATGAAAATGGCTCATTTCCTGGGATTTCATATATTAGGTGTTGGGGTAAGAAATTACTTCTTTCCTCTGCAGTTGTTAGTCATTCATAATCATAAGTTTTCTCCATTTTAGTAGGACAGATGAGGTCACTGCACAGAAGAGAGGTGACACCCAATGGATTCTGTCTTGTCTAAGGACAGCTAGACCTCTGAACTTCCTGGTAACTTGAGCCAATATATTTTATCTATCCTCCCACCCCTAAATTTCTAGGCAATTTGAGTTTCTTCACTTGTAACGTGATAAGCACTGAATAATATACTCCTCATTTTAATAGTATAACCTTATCTCCCCCCCAAACAAAAATCTCTTGTTCGGTTTCTTCTGCAGGGATTCCCTAAAAAAGATTTTTGAAGTGAATCTGCTCAACTTAAAATGAATTCATCTGATTAGGAACTTCTCCAATCCAGTTTTAGAGATTAAGGTCTTCCCTAGCATTTTTCAGATGGTGGGAGTGGTATCAGCAGTACATTCCAATATAGCTAGAGATTTTTTACCCCACTGATAATTCTTTTCACTCCTCATTAAAAGCCTTGAGAATTTTTTTTTTTTCAACCCTTAGTTCTACTTCAGCCCAGGTGATCTAGATTTGAAACCTATAGGCAAGTAGTTCTCAAACTTTAGCTTGCATCATAATCCCTTGGCAAGGTTGCTGAAAAAGACTGTTGGGGCCAGGTACAGAGGCTTATGCCTGTAATCCCAGCACTTTGGGAGGGAGTCCTCAAGCAAGAGGACTGCTTGAGCCCAGGAGTTCGAGACCAGTCTAGGCAACATAGGGAGACCCTGTCTCTACAAAAAATAAAAAATTAGCTGGGTGTGATGATGTACGCCTGGTAGTCCCAGCTACTCGGGAGGTTGAGACCTGGGTGGAGGATCCCTTGAGCCCAGGAGGCCAAGGCTGCAGTGAGCCATGTTCACACCATTGCACACTACTTCAGCCTGGTAGAGGAAGACTCCATCTCAAAAACAAACAAACAAACAAAAAACAGTTGTGCTTCATCCTCAGTTTTTGATTCTGTAGGTTTGGGGTGTGGTCTGATAATTTGTATTTCTAACAAATTCCCAGATGATGCTGATACTATTGGTCCCAAGATGACATTTTGAGAATTACTGATAGATTCATATGTTAATAATAAAGTAGTTATTTTCCTTTAATCCAAGTACTCAAGTAACTAGCAGTCCTGGCATATTTAGCTGCATAAGTCATGCAGAAAATGGATGCATATTTTAGAAGTAGTAGAGGGGCTACATCATGCTGTGCCATGGTAATGATGCATTTTATAGAATGCAGAAAGCTTGGGCCTCAAAGATAAGCAGCAGATGTATTGGTTTTCCTAAGAATTTAACCTTGCAAGAGAGCTAGATTGTAGGACGTTTGCCTCCCCACTTGGAATTTTTGGCTTTCTCTCTCTCTAAAAGCAGAGAAGAGATGTAGGAGATTGGCTACTCTTCTGATCAAATGTTAAGGGACTATCATTCAGCTACTTGTCTCATATGAAAAAATCTTTTTCTAATTTGATTTCCCAATACACTAGATTAGATTTGTTTGGAGGTGTATTTTTCCTCTGCCAGGGAATATGTAGTATGATTGAACACATGATCTTTTATTTTTTAACTATTACTCGTGTTACCCAAGGTTTGATATCTATATGATCTCTTTTTTAACTACTAACATAGAATATCTACATTTTAAGTTCTCACAAGTGATTTTACTAATGAACTGTATTTCCATTCAGAAAAAAAGACAATTGATAGTGCAGGTTTCTAAATACAGTTTCTGGACCAACAATATCAACATCATCAGAGAACTTGGTGGAAATGCAAATTCATGGGCCCCACTCCAGACACTCAATACTGACTTAGAAACAGGAGCAACCAAAATTGTGTCTGAACACGCTTGCCAGCTGATTGAAGTTTGAAAACCACTGTTGTAGAGGAATAATTAAGCTAAACACTCCTAGGACAAGAAAGATGGTGAATATTACACACTGGGATGATATTACTATGATCCCTGTTGGAACGATAGCACATTTATGGAAGCACACCTCAATATTCTAGCTGAGACAATGCAGAGACAAATGAGAACAGTGTACGTTAAGTGTACAGACCAATAGTAAAATCCATGAGAAAAATCATTTTCTGAGAACTGCTCTAAAAATGTTTATTTTGCCCAATGAGCTGATATGATTTTTTAATATAACAATGACATTTATAATGATCAATTTTCCTATTCCTAGCTTGGTTGCTTGGAGACTTTGAAAATGTTTTATATTTAAATGAATGTTTCCTCTAGGTGATTTAGCTTAGTCTTCTAGTATAATTATCCTTATTAACAACTTATATAATTCTTTTATTAAAAAAATTTACAGTTATACAGTATTTGTGGGTTTAAGAATTACAAATTCTTCTTGGGAAAAGGATATATAGATTAAGGTTTTTGAGGGAGCAAGTCTAGCATATGGTCAATAAATATCTAAATGAAGTCCTGAATTGAGCTCTCCTGTTGCCTCTCTGACCTTCTCTCCTATTACTCTACTTCTTGCTCACTCCAATATAACCATATTAACCTTGCTGTTTCTCTAACATATGAGAATATCTGCACCTCAAGGCCTTTGCTTTTGTTCCTCTGCATGGAAATGCTGGTCTCCTAGACATCTGCGTAATTTTTGCCCAACGTTTCTTGCAGTTTTGGCTCAGATACTACATTCTCAGTGAGGCCTTCTCTAATTAGTTCTCCCTTCACTCCTGAATTCTTTTCCTGGCCTAGTTTTGGCGCGATCTCAGCTCACTGCAACCTCTGCCTCCCGGGTTCAAGCGATTCTCCTGCCTCAGCCTCTTGAGTAGCTGGGACTACAAGCACGCACCACCACGCCCAGCTAATTTTTGTATTTTTAGTAGAGACAGGGTTTCACCATGTTGGCCAGATGGTCTCGATCTCTTGACCTCGTGATCCGCCCGCTGGCCTCCCAAAGTGCTGAGATTACAGGCATGAGCCACCGCGCCCAGCCCGTTTTTCTCTAGTTAGCTATTATCTTGTAAGGTAACATGTAATGGATTATTTTCAATCTTTCTGCTATTTGAAAGTAGCCTCCACAAGGCAAGGATTTTATTTTTGCCTGTTTTGCTTTTGGATGTATGCCCATCACCTACAGCAGTGCTTGGCATTTAAGTGCTAACAGGAGCTTGTGAGTGACTGAGACAAAGTATGCAAGAATCTGAATGTTTATATTTAATAGCTTTAAAAAGCTTTTTTAAAAATCAAGATGCTAGCCTAGATTTTTTCTTCCACAACATGTACCACAACTATTCAGATTTACTCTTTCCTCCAAAACATTTAGTAAACACCTACTACGTGCCAGGCTCTGTGCTAAGTGTTGAGAACAAAGATGAATGAGATTCTGATGTTTCCTGGGGCTCATAGTAAAATAAAGGAAATGACTTTAAAAAAAAAACCACAAATACAAGATATGTGTATGCGTTTGTACCAGAAAATACTAAAATTTAGGTCCTTTCCCCTCTGGCTTTTCTACTACTAGTCTCAGTAAAGCAAATACTAGACACTAGAGGGACAGTAAAGCACAAAGAATGAGATACGCAGGACTAAAGCTTCAGACAAAAGAACAAATCACAGATTATAACATTCTTAGGCAGAATAGCATTATGTAACAAGGTTAGTCTGACCTGAAGACTGACAAATGGCCCAGATGACCTCAGGATATTTTGAGAAGCATAACGTAAACTTTAAGTATCCACAATTAGTGATAATCCTGACATTCCAACAAATAAAATTATAATTATTTTCTTAACAATTATTAGCTATTATCAAGTATTGATTAAAACATTTTCTAGCCCACACCACCTGTCTTTTCTATGGCAAACACATTTTGCATATGACACCTATAAACATCCTGCCACTTTTCCCTAGCTTTCCTTCTCTGGTAACAGCAACTAGGGTTCATAAAGCAGATTCATGAGTAGCAGGTCAGTGTCCATGCAGTCCTTTAGGACAGATGTGGCGGCATAGTTACAGAGGTTTACTTTGTTCTTTCCAATGGTACAAGGAAGTCCTCTGAAATCCACCTCTTAAACCTTTCTCCCTTACTGGTCTGAGTAAAAAATTAGGTGTTTATGGTAACCAAGTAAATTATTCCAAAATTTTGCTATAAGGTATTTTAAGAAGAAACAATAACATTACGTTTTTAAAAACAAGATGCTTTGGATATATGTAATTGACTTTTATCAAATGAAGCTGAGATTTATTATCTAGATGTGATTGATCCAAAGGACCATGTCAAAGGTTTACAGATCACTGTCCCCGTAGGGTTTGCAAAGGTATTTGATGGATTTTACCAAATTTAAATTCAAATTTTGCTAAAATGCTTTTTTAGAAATCATAAAAATAATGTTTAGATATAGGCAAAATTTGGGCAATATTGAATACTAATGCACTAACTTGTACTGCGAGGTTATCTTTGTGTGGGGCTTCTACTCGGTACCTGTATTTGTTTTTTCACTGTTGAGGAAATTAATAGCACACTCACTCACATAAACTAGTATACTACTAGAGCATGTGTATAGTATATATATATTATAAAAGTTTAAGTCAGATGCATCTGCTCAGCAATGCTGTGGTCACAATCTAAGAATTGTGCAGTAACAAGTGAAGGAGTCAAGCTGCTGTCATAAAACTGTTTTATAGAGGCCCATTTTGGCTACTGTTTTGGGAGGTGGGGAAGTTCGTATCTATGAGTTTATATAAATAACGATTTTTATGTTTTACATATTTGGTATGTAACTGGAAAAGTCTGTTAAAACTGTAGCACTAATAACGTTGCTTATCTTACTAGGGAATAAAAAAAGGAATTAAACTCTGAGCACCAATTTTTTAAAAATCTATTTTTGAAGAATGCAAAGGAAATTTTTCATGCAGGCATGTTAAATCTTTTATAAACTTATAATGGACTACTGGCCATTATTAGAATTTGCACCAGAAAATCAACTAACTGCTTGAGCATTATAGCATTCCTCTGTCTAAAACAAAAACAAAAACCAATTATAGGGCAAAGTGGTATTAACTAAGAAGCCCTAAGAAAGGAAGAATTTAGCAGGTGTGGGGGTGAGGATGTGAGATTAGAGAATGAGGAGAAAACAAAAAAAATCAAGAGCCCAGGCACGGTGGCTCATGCCTGTAATCCCAACACTTTGGGAGGCCCAGGCGGGCGGATCACAAGGTCAGGAAATCGAGACCATCCTGGCTAACACGGTGAAACCCCGTCTTTACTAAAAATACAAAAAATTAGCTGGATGTGGTGGTGGGCACCTGTAGTCCCAGCTACTCGGGAGGCTGAGGCAGGAGAATGGCGTGAACCTGGGAGGTGGAGCTTGCAGTGAGCCAAGATCACTGGACTCCAGCCTGGGCGACAGAGTGAGACTCTGTCTCAAAAAAGAAAAAAAAAAAAAAAATCAAGAAATGCCATCCTCAAAGATAATCAAATATTTCAAGCCTAAATATATAGACTCAAGAAACTTATACAATTACATGAAAATAAACTATGCAACTAACTGGTATATGAAACAGAAGTCCTGGATTCAGAGTTGGGAAAAACCACCACCACAAAGTATCAGTTAAGAGTTTTGTGTTGCACCAGGCTTTGGATGCTGAACCAATAAAGAATCCATAAACCTCAGCTTTCTCACCTGTAAAATGGAGCACTTTAAGGATCAAATGAGATATCCAATTGAAACAGACCTGTAAGAAAAACTGAGAGTGAGAAAGGGGGGAGAAAACAAATCTCTTCTTTTCCACTATCACTCTTCCAGACCTACAACCATCAAGTACATGTTCTATTAGTTATATATTGTTGAGGACAGAATCTGCTAATATCCTTCATTTCTTCAAACTTTTCCCCTTTTCCTTCAGCTTTTTAAAAATGAAAATGCAGTTGGTTTATGAGACCCAGACATTTACTGGAATTTAAGCAGGGACGTGTTGGGATAGCTTGGCTCAAAAGATCTTATTTCTAATAACCTTTAGACAACTTTTAATAATAAAACTTTGAAGTTACAGTAATAAGGCAGAATCCACTATTTGTTACCTTATTATAGAAATAAATCTCACACTTCTGACTCCTGTATTTTTATTTTAAATTTAGTACTTTTGTAATCTGGTTATTTTATAGGCAAGGAACAGCAATATAATATTCTCCACATCACTTACCTAAGAGAAGGAACACTCGTTTGTATGACAATTAACGCCAGAGAACCTTTCCAAAATCAAAGTCAAGAAATGGATTTAGTTAAAGAGATTAATAAAATATGAAAATAATCAATATTTCACTCTAAACCCAATACTTTGAGAGTTCTCATGTACATTATCCCTGCTGAACATCATATTCAGATACAGAGACCACACACATACAGTGTAAACATGGAACATCAAAGCAGACTTCATCAGCCAGCTTTCATCTTTGCAAACAAAGGTTATCATTAGCAAGATAGAGCTAATGAATAGTTAATAATTTTTAGTGGAGTTTGCTCTGTGTTCTGCTTATAATGTCAAAGTGAAGGACAATCTACAAAGCCATTTATCATGGCCTATGGGAAATGTGTTGGGATTGGGAGTCATGACTGTCTCAGATTAGCCAGGGAAGATTAAATAGTAATATATTTTTAAGCAAAAGAATAAAGTTAGCCTAATGGATTAGAAAATATCTACTTTACTTTTTTATATGAATACTCCTCTAGAGTTCTATAGTAGCTTTTATTTGGCTTTCAAGTATTTGCATGTAAAATGCTTGTTTTTTTTTTTTTTTTATGGAGGACAAATAACAGTAAAACCTACCATTCTGAGCATGAGTAGGTGAAGTACTGGAAATAGAAATAATAGAATTCAATCCTTGTTATATTAGTCAATATTAATTTAGTCAATTGTATTAATTTAGGCGTACTACCAGTCCTCTATCAAAGTTCCAAAATCAAAAGTGCCTTTTTTGTTTTTGTTTTTTTGAGACGGAGTCTCACTCTGTAGCCCAGGCTAAAGTGCAGTGGCACGATCTTGGCTCACTGCAACCTCTGCCTCCCTGGTTCAAGTGATTCTCCTGTCTCAGCCTCCTGAGTAGCTGGGACTACAGGCGAGTGCCATCATACCTGGCTAATTTTTTATTTTTAGTAGAAACGGGGTTTTGCCATGTTGGCCAGGCTGGTCTCAAACTCCTGACCTCAGGTGATCCTCCTGCCTGGGCCTCCCAACCATGCCTGGCTAAAAGTGCCTCTTATTTATAGATGTGTTAGCAGGTTGAACCTTGGACAAATCTAAATTGGAAAATGACCTAATACTAAAGTAAATTGTATGTTTCAATGGAATATTACCTTTATATGTATCACTAAACCTATGTTTGCAGATAAGAAAAAGCACAGGTTTACTTTAAAAAAAAAAAAAAAGTGTTTATGGAAGCAAAATCTTGTGCTACAAAGCAACTACCCTGAAACTCACTGTTATTATTTTTTACCCACTTATTATCATAAAAAAACTAGTTCTCAGATTCTGCATACAGACAGCTTTATGTAAAATATATAAACATTTGTCCAAATTGGTACACAGATTGCATAAATACGGCAATTAAGATTGCATTTACAGATGTGCATGTACAATGCTGTGCAAATTATCACAATATTACAATTTCAGAAATTATTCAAATTGGTATCCAAGTAAAGCAATTAGTGAAAAAATACCCATGCAGAATTTAAATATCTCAGAACAAAATTTAAAATGTCTTCATTAAAAGTTCACACATTTAAAATAGTTTTATTCATTTTATTTGTATATGTCAAAATACATTTTTATTTCCAAAATAGTGGGTTTTGCAACTAGTTTCATGCAGAAACAAGGTCTGCTCAATACTACCAATAAAATCAATATAGCACAGTAGCTGTTCAGTTTTAGATACAAAGAATAAATAACCTAAATACAAAACACTAAAATATTAGAAACATGTATTTAATCATTCTTCACAGGCATCCAAACTTCACAAATATAAACCATAGCATGCCTAACTGTTGTGCAACCAGAACATGTTGCAGTCACTCAAACTGATCAGTTATCTGTATATTTTACCTCCACATAAGACCATGGAAATTCTCAATATTCAGACCTACCATTCATACAGTTCAAATATAACCAAAAATAAAACTCCCACAACTATCCTTGTACCTTTAAAATCAAGAATCCTGAGCTTGGTAGTAAGAGCATAACCTTATATCTTCATAAAACCAATCAAGAGAGAGAGAGGACTTAAAATCCTGCTTACCAAAACACCCTTCCCCAACCCCAAAGTAATCTAAAATAGGCAGTAGAACACAATGACCTTTTAAAATGATGGGGTACAAATTCACATTTAATATAGTATACAATACAATCAATAATACAATCAGCTACTATAAGCTTTACAATGTACAATTTATTCAAATGGCTGAACTGTTCAGTGGTTAAGGAGACAGTTATGTGCCAGAAAGATGTAGTATTTTTTGCATGGTTTAATGAAAATATAAAAGCTATTTGTCCAAATAAAAGCCATCTTCACTATGTACTTGGTTTTGCGCTTTTTTTTTTCCTTAAAAAAAAGGCCACTGAAATGTATAAAATGGTCTGAACATGATGGTGGTATCAAAGTCGATGCCTCTTCACATGGCAATAACAGTGCATTTAACATTAACTCACGTTAATTCTGCAAATGATTTCATAGCATTACTTTGGCTAGCACAACAGTTTTAGACAGCACTCAGATAAATATAGGTATATGAAATGTAAAGCAATGATCTTATGCAACTTTAATTATGGTTGAGTACTATCAAATGAAAACTGAAAATAAAAGCACTTTACAGTAGGAAACTTTTGTAAAGATAGGGCTCCACATAATGTGTAACTTTTAAAGTCTTTATATCACATTGTTAGCAAATTTTGTTTTTTAACACTATCATGGAGTAGCCTACTCTGCATTAGCAGACATTTGAAATAAGAAATAGTCAAGCATGCCATGTGGTGGTCTAAAAATCAAAACAATACACTTATTTGTATATACAGCATCACTCAGTACCTGCTAAAATGAATGTGAAGATTACAGAATCTAACATCTTATACTACAATAAAAAAAAGTGACCAATGAAGCAGAAAATAGGAATTAAAAGATCTAATCTCAAATGACTTTAAAGCATTCATATAAGAAATAAATGCATATTGCACAAACAGTGAAAGCATATGTTCCACCAAGCAATTCAGTTCCAGGTGGGAGACAACACGGCATTAGCCTAATACATGACAATAATCACAGAAGAGCACGTGTTCTTTTCTGTAATGAAAAAGCTGTGAAAACATAGAAGACTCTGCCACATGAAGAGTTTAGAAGGAAAAAATACAAACCCAAACTTAGATGAAAAGCCAAAAAATTTAAATATCGAAAAACTGGAAACTGTGGCACATCAAAAAATGTTGAGTAACTGTCTTCTGTGAGAGCTGAAAGTTTTTGTTGACACAAAAGTATTTATGTACAACTAAGGCTTACTGGTTAAATATCTGAGGCATATCTGGCCTTGAACACTTTCCTTATATGCTGGAGCTGTAAACAAGTTTTCTCAGTCATTAAAAAAAAATCTTCTCAGCAGCTGCATTAACATGAAACAATGGTCTTGATTAAAAAAAAAAAAAAAAACCAACAACAAAAACACCCCAGAAAATTAAACAAAATGAAACAAAAATTCTAGATAAGAGGGCATTTGGCAGGATATCCGAAAATGACAGTCTCCAAGGATTCTTCCCAGACTTCCAGCGACTGCCAATTCTGGTCCACTGGGTTACTAATATGTGCAATTCCATTACTTGCTGCTTTTTTTTTTTTCTTTTTTTTATTTGGAAAGTTTGCTTATAACTCTGATCAAGGCCCCATTTTCATCCTTTAGCCTCTGGTTGTCTGCTTTTAGGTCTGGTAACATCTATAAAGAGAAAAATTGAAGATCAAGTTTTACCTTCAACAGAAAGATAAAACATTATTCTTAATGTTATATTTTCACCACAAAACACATGATCATCAAGCTTTGTCAGTTATATATATTTCTAGTATCTAAAACATGTATCAGGAAGAAGGGAAAAAACCACACCTGGATTTGTAAAGCTAATTAATTTCATAAATGCTGGAATGAAAGGTTTATTCTCTCCAAATTTTCCATTGAAATTTACTAAAGGATTTTATGACTCACAAGCACACCACATTCCAGCAGCCAAGACAATGAAGCCTGTTTTTGTTAGGATAGGCTCTTAAAAGAGGTTCCTGTCAGCACCTAAACCAAAGACTTTTGCTTTATGTATGTCAGACCTAAAATCGTAATACTTAATGTTGTTCCACAAGAAAGCCAAACTACCTAGGAAAACATTGAGGAAGTTAGACTTGTTCTAAATTATTAAAATTCCTTAAAGGATTCACCTATAATACCTCAGTTTAAGATGCCTAAACAGTGTCCGATCCCAGATAGATGCTTATTAAATGGTAACAAGCAATTACTATTATTAGAATAGTGTATCATGTTTAAGCTAAAGTAGCAAGTCTGTATCTATGATCCAACTATTACAAAAATAACCAATTTTGATGCAAATAGCCTCATATCTTCAAACAATGCATCTCAATTTTCTGTTGATTTACAGACAAATTGATGAAGGGGGTGAAAATATTACAAGTTAACCGAATATTCTACTAAGGATGATTAGAACTGTATGTTCTTTGCCAGTTTCACTAGGAAATGAAATAGCTCATATTTTTGGTCCTTAAACCATACTTTCCAAAATAGTCCTCTTTCCTCAGTTTTCAAAATGTATTAGATTATCTAACTTGATAAAAGTAAAACTTCTATTTGCAAAACTACCTTAAGCAAAATCTTTAGGAAGATTTAATTTTACGTGGAACCAATATATTCTTATCTGTGTTCAGAATCTTTAAGATATAAAAAAAATAGTAATCTTAAGTTTATTCATTTGAACATTTGTAATAGAAAACTGAATGATTATAAACTAATGTGGTTCTGACTTCAAATGACATTATTTTGAAAAACAGATAATGTATGCTTAATCTTCGGCTTCAAAATATATGTAAAATGTTATATACTGTTTGTTTTCTCTCTAGTATAGAACTGTAAATAACAGTCATATTTTAAGTCCTAAAATATCTGTATAGCTAAAAAATGTGCAAAAGCTTTACAAAAGTACAGATAGGTCTTTAACTTAAATTCCAAAATCATCCCTAATTTTACTGTAGCTCATCAATTGCCATATACAATTAGTGACAATTTCTAACATTCTAAGAAGCCATGCATAATTAGTTATATGATATGCTCCAGACACAATGGCATTAATTTGTAAAAGTGAGCTCTTACAAAACACGCCTACTAATATAAAAACACCTGCCTGGCTCTACCAAGAAGAAATGATGAAACTAAAAATTATAGGTTCACAGACTGCAGTTGCCTATAGAACCCTGAGCGCTTGGCTACCACTCTTGTCAAGGCCCTATTCTCAGTCAGCAGTCGCTCATTTAACTCCCTCAGAGATTGAATTTGCTTTATTTGGTGCAGGTTCTGCAGGAATCAGAACATAAAGAAATAAGAATAAAAAATAAGAAAATGGAAAAGAGTATAATAAGAATATAGAGAATCACAGGTAATAATTTTTTAAAAATATTACGTCTTAAAAGAATAAGATTCAGAAAGGTAAACACTGTATTCCTAAAATTCTATTTCAAACTAAATAATACATAAGCAAACAAAATACAAAAGATTTGTCTCCAATCTTCAAAGCCATTCAATAATAATGGTCTAATAATAAACCAAACAATTTAATAATGAAACATCTAAATCTTGAACTTCTAATTCTATGGGTACAATATACTATGCATTGGTTCATTAATTCACAATGTGATAAAGATTTTATGAAGGACAGTGTGGTAAGAGGTAATCAATTAACTATGCTACTTTTCTTGTGAAGGCATTCAAAACATAATTATTTCTATAGGTAGTATGGAGTTTGATAAAATACAGCTCTGCCTGTTCACTCCCCTAATGTCCTTTACTTTCAAAGGAGAACATTTTATAGTAACCCCCTCTACTACTACTTACTTGCCAAAAAACATGAAAGTATACAGAAACATAAAGAATAAATAATAAATCCTACATCCTATTATTATTGTCTAACTTCTTCTATACCTGAACAGCAAAAGTGCTACACAAATTGATTATCAAAATAATTCGGGTTTTATTTTTTATTTTATTTTTGCTCCTTCTTTTCATAGGTGTTAAGATTTGGGTTTTAGACCCTCTTCTTGCTCACTGAAACCTGGATTCAGGAAGAAGAGAAGCACCAGATATAGACGGTTCACAAATTGGGTAATCAGCTTTGAGAACAATTAATGTAAACCATATCTATAATAGTATTTTAAACATTAATACATAAACAGCACTCTCTCTCATAAATAACATAGTTTACTTACTTTGAGCTCTTCTTCCATTTCAGATATTCTTCTTTCTAGAGCTCTTCGTTCCTAGATCGATTTAAGGTACCAACGTTATATAATTATTATATTCTTAAGTCTTCTTCTATACTGTGAAATAGTGATACTTCAGAATTAAAGGTCCAATCAGGAGCAGTGTAGAAAAGATGTGATGCCAGTGATATGTAAAGAGCTTTCCAAAATTTGACAAAAATAAAGATCTTTATCCTTAAGAGTACAAGCTCTTAATTTAAAGCTTTGACTTTCTGGGAAGATGCTATATAACATGTTCAAACTACTTTTTCAGTTCATGTAAAACTTAGAGTTAATCAATACTCAAGACTGAAGACTGTACAGAAAAGAAAAACAAAACTCACACAAAGATGCAATCATATTATAGTGACAGAAGCAGAAAAGCAAGAAGCAAACATGCCTAAAACGTGTACTTTGCAATTTCAGAGGAATGTAAGAGAAGCTCATTTCCTCCACTCACAATGTGTACTAGCTATTGTTTATCCAACTGACTTTATAGCTTTGTATTTAGGTTGACATTATGTGTAGCATTAATGCGGTGAATGTAACAGAGAAGCAACTGCAGCATTTATTTTAAACTTGTTTCAAAGAGTGACAGGCAAAGCCAACACACAACACATTATTGCAGTGTACTGTTTTATTCTCCCTTAAATGATAAGCATTCTGGGGTGTTATGCAAAAAGCAAGCAGCAGTAATTGATGAGCTGTAAAACTGGTTAGGTCATACCGCCCAGAAGATACTGACTCTTGCCGGTCACCTTTCAGATACAAACCATTTAAATTTAGTTTAATCACACTGAAACTATTTCCAAGACATTCTTTCCCAGATTAATAACAAATGCTGGTATTTAGTCAAGCAGTACATTTACTGTAAATGTTAATGTTTTTAGGGTATGTGATTTTAAAAAGTAGACAGAATCCTACTGATCGTCTTTTAAGTACCATGTTATTCTAACATCGGCATGCCTAAACATTATTGTATAGACAAAAACATTATTTTCAATCATAGATCTTCTACTAAATAATACAGTCATGACAAACTCATACAAATCATCACACTTCTCAAAATACTAGCACATGAAGTGTCATATTTGATCTTTACCACTTTGCAAAATATCAGAAATAGAATATTTCTTCTGAGAGGTAATCTCCCTATGAGCCTCAATTTTATTAGGTGTCTTCAAGATTTTAACTTAGTGGTAAAGTAAGACAAGAAAACTACACCCAACTGCCTGATTCTATTAGCTCAATGAAATTGACATCTGTAAAATGGTATGAAATTTCCTCTGTTTGACAAACATATTAACATTAAAAAATAATTGGCCAGGCACAATGGCTCAAGCCTGTAATCCCAGCACTTTGGGAGGCCTAGGTGGAAGGATGGCATACACCTAAGAGTTCAAGACCGGCCTGGGCAACAAAGTGAGACCTTGTCTCCAAAAAGAAATTTAAAAAATAGCTAGGTGTGGAGGCATGCACCTGTAGTGCCAGCTATTCTGGAGGCTGATGTGGGAGGATTGCTTGAACCCAGGAATTGGAGGATGCAGTGATCCGTGATTGTGCCACTGTACTCCAGCCTGGGTGACAGGGCAATATCCTGTCTCTTTAAAAAAACAAACAGACAAACAAAAAAAAACACAAGGAAAAAAATATGGTTGAGAGAAAATGCATGTAAAGTGTTTAATTTTGTGCCTGCTTGATATACAGAGAATGATGAATAAATGTTAGCAGTTACTATTAATACCATGATTATAGAGAGTGGATTAGCTACTTTGTAATTTATCTGCATTTGACAAGCAGAAAAAGGAGGTCAGGTGAGCTTGTCAGAGTATGAATGTGTCTGCACCATGTGTATGTTAGCTGATATTTTGATACTTATTTTTTTTTCTATCTCTGCATGACAGATTACAGATAATTTAATATTTTCTTCTTTTGCTGAAGTTTCTGTAATAAACATGTATTACTTTCATAAGAAAAATTAAATATTTAAAATTGTGATTGTATTTGCAAAATAAATATTACTTTAAGTACAGTTTGTTATCCATGCCTTTCATCTCAACCGTTAGTGTAACAGAGAACTGATTTTATTATTTCTGCCTATCCTGGAGATAAAATTCAGTAACGGTTAAATATTCTAACAGGATATAATAACATTAAATTTATTAAAACAATATTTTAGCAATTATTATGTCCATTTTGAAAACATGACTCAGAACACTAATTTTTAAAACTTGCAGAAAGCATAATAAAATGGTAGCTATTGCAAGGTGCAACTAGCAAATGACCCAGACATTAAAAGACTTTTTATATTCTTTTTTTTTCAACCATTTCTTTTTTTGGTGAAAAAGGCAAATTGGTTATTTTAAAATAGAATGGAAGAAAAATGTTTTTATATCAATAGCTCCTAAGTATTTACTCTTTGATCATAGCTACCAGCATGTCATTTCTTCTCTGGTCGAAACCCTACCAAGTCTAGCTACTGCTCAGCTACACTGCAAACAATCTTTGGGCACTTTTCCTTTAACTTCTGGATCATTTATACATTCTCAACTGATCAGGCTAAACTTGTACAGTTATTCCTATGACTACTCCTAGACCTTTGAGCAACAATAAGTGAAGAGAAATACAAGTGAATGTATTAATCAATAAAAACTTGCAGAAAGACATCAAGTGGCATAAGGATTTTCTTGTAATCATTTTTTTTGTTTAAAATATCCTACTTAAGTTAAATATTTAAACTCAAAATTTTAAAAAATTATTAAATTAACTTTAAAAAGAATTTGAAAATTTGATGTTCCAGATTTAAAAACTTAAGTAATTTTAGGTTTATAAAGAATTAAAATAAATGTATTTATGATTAAAACGTTTTAGGTACAGACCATAAGAGATAAACGGCATTTCAAAAATATCAAATTCACTATCAAAATGTGTATAGTACATTTCAGAATCAAGGCAAGATAGTTTTTTTAAATTCATTAAAAGAATTATGTGGTAAGTTAAATTTTATTTAACAAGGTCATTTCATACCTAGAGAAACCCCATAGAATTCTATAAAGAAGTTGCTGTAAAATACATTGACTCAATAAATATTTAAACTAATTAAAACTGTCATCCATAATAACAAAACAAAAACGAAAAACCTACCACTGTTTACCTAAAACAAGAAAGAAAAAAAATTATTTAATAAGTGGGACACTTACCCTTTTTTCCATTTCCAACAGTGACCTATCAGCAAATCTTTCTTGTCTCTGCAACAAAGTAAGAAATTATAAGAGATAAGTGCAAAAAACATTGAGGGGCGACCACAGTAATTCTCTTTTAATGGGTATTAAATCACAATATTCAAGTGGAGTAAAACACAGGTTCGTGAGTAAAGCAAAGAGAAAACAGGATTTGTATTAAAATAATAAAGAGTGAAATGAATGTTTAGAAATAGAATGGTAACCAGAGCTCTCATTTTATGTCCTCTATCACTTTTCCCCAGGAACTTTCGTAGTTTAGTTGGGCGTGAGGGTGAGTGAGTGAGTATGTAGAAGAAAAACAAAACTGTAGCTTTCCTTCTGAAGCCGAAATTCTTTCCTTTCCTACACCATCAGGAGTGGCTAATCAGAATGGTCAGATTCCAGGACCTTGATTGAAATATATTCATTAGCAGGTTGAATGACTCTGTATCCATGCGGCCAGACCAGTAAACTGGCCTTTTTATCTTCTCCCACAGCTATCTTGGTCTTGGCTCACACTGTAGGTTTCTTTTCCAATCATCCATGCTCCACAATTGGTTCACATCCACTTTCACTTATAAGAAATTCTAGCTGTACAGCTTTCTTCTGCTGGTGAGCTCAGGCCTTTCATTTTTTCCACTTCCTTTACTATCTGACCAGCTCAAAGTTGATAAAATCCTGAGATTTAAGCTTGGCTTTAAGGGATGGAAAAGCACCTTGGGTTTTAGCCACATGTTGTATCCTGTACTGGAGAGCTCTGGACATTGAGCACTGGCACAGTTTAAGAACAAAAAGAAAAAGAAAAAAACAGTGGCATCTTAGATTTTATTTACATTGATCGCTGTGCAAACATCTCCCTTGGAATTCCTGGTCAATTTGGAAAATGAATTCCTCAAAAGCCAACTTGCTGAATAACCAATTTTACTAATTTACCAAAAATGGTTTTTGACCACTTTAACAAAAATGCTTTATGAGTACTAACCACAAAATATGCTTTAAAAACATATTGATTAAACACAATTTCACTGTTCAATGTGGTAATTTTAAAAATATTTCTTTACATAATTTTCTTTTATGCCAACCCTTTCAGTATTCATGTTTTAGTATCTCTAGGACTTGTAACCAAGTCACTTTTTGATCCCTCTTTCACAATTTTTACAGTTATGGTGTATAACATTTAAAGAACTAATCATGGCTAGGTTTTCTTTCTTCTTCTCTTATTTTAAATGGCTTCAAGCTTTTGTGCTTACTCTTTCTGGAAACATAAAAGTCAATATTCCAGTTGGTTCTTGTGAGAAATTCAGTTCAGAGTTTCAAATATGAGGCTGGGTGTAGTGGCTCACACCTGTAATTCTAACACTTTGTGAGGCTGAGATGGGCGGATCACTTGAGCCCAGGAGTTCAAGACCAGCCTGGGCAACACGGTGAAACTCCATCTCTACAAAAAAAAAAAAAAAAGAAAGAAAAAAGAAAAAAAGAAAAAAAAGAAAAATTAAACAGGTGTGGTGGCACTGCCTGTAGTCCTAACTATCTGGGAGGCTAAGGTGAGATGATTGCTTGAGCCAGGGATATTGAGGCTGCAGTGAGCCCTGATGCACCACTGCACTCCAGCCTGAGTTACACAGTGAGATGCTGTATCCATTAAAAAAAATAATAATTCAAATATGAGACTGTTTAGTTAATTCTCATTTATTTTTGGTTTTGAATTTAAACATTTAATTGCTAGAAATATAAAACAAAGGCTGATACACCACTTGAGGATTTAAAAATAAATCATAGAAACTCTTTACAAGACCAAAAAAATTTTAAGTAACATTCAAAAGCACCTGAAAAAAATCAAATAGCCAAAATAATAACAACACATGTAAACTAACAAAACTTAGGAAAATAGCATTTCATTGGAGATTTTTTCACATGGGAACATTTTAGCAATTATATGTGGTTTGCCAATTTCATTGATTAGAAAACATCAACATCAGTTTAGATAGTATTTTTACTTAGTTAACTTTCTTGTTAAACAATCCAGTTAAAGCTGTTAAACTCACAATGACTAAATCTGGTGAAAATGGTCATTTGGCAAAATGGTATTCAGCAAACTGGTTCTGGTAAGTTGGCATATTTTTTCCCTTCATTGGAGATATGGGAAGGAGGGTACCTGGGCTAGGGCAAGAGTCAAGGATTCCAGAGTCTCTTGGCTAAATACTATCAAACAGACCTAAACTTCAAGATTAATTTCATGCAACTATCAAAACTGCCACTGCTATTTGTGGCAAATATCTGATGCAAATATTTGTATATTTGTGAACAGTTATGAAGTCAATGCCCCCCCCCCCAAAAAAAAGGTGCAAAAGTTCACAGTAGATTCGGGATAAATACCTGAAAGTTGAACCCCAAAAGTTACTTTAATGCTTATCGGTTTTACTTTTATGAATTATACTTCTCATTATTAACTCAGCATACTGGACGCGATACTCAAGAGTACCTGCCAAGGCAGAAGCTGTGATATTTTTTAATCCTACTTCTCTTGCCAGGTAACAGAAATTGGTACCCGACCCACAGGCAACTTTCTGTCCAGTGACCTATGAAATGGTCACTAACAAAACAGGCTGTTCCTGGGTAGTAACAGGCTAATTCTATCAATTCCCCTCTCTTGCAGGGTTTCACAGAGAGACATACAGGAAGAATTACATGACAATGAAGTAGGCAGCAAAGCAGAACACAGAGAAGGCATTAAGTAGTGGAGACACATATGAGGTGAGTCACCATGACAGAACACTATAGTAGGGAGCGGTGGATATTTATTTATCTATTTATTTGAGATGGAGTCTTGCTCTGTCACCCAGGCTGGAGTGCAGTGGCATGATCTTGGCTCACTGCAACCTCCACCTCCCGGGTTCAAGCAATTCTCCTGCCTCAGCCTCCTGAGTAGCTGGGACTACAGGCGCCCACCACCACACCCAGCTATTTTTTCTGTATTTTTAGTAGAGATGAGGTTTCACTATGTTGGCCAGGCTGGTCTCAAGCTCCTGACCTCAGGTGATCTGCCCAACTTGGACTCCCAAAGTGCTGGAATTACAGGCGTGAGCCACCGCGCCCGGCTGCAGTGGACATCTTTACTTAGAACATTATAATGAAATCCCTAGATCTGAAGCTATGCTCAGAGAACTCATTATATTTTTATGTATGCAGGCTCACTAAGCTACTAATACAACCTGAAGGATGATGACAAGTTCACTGATTAAAAAACATCAACTTCAGTTTAGGTATTTTTACTTAGTTAACTTTTCTGCTGAACATTCCAGTTTACCATGAAGCCTAAATATAAGTCAGTAGTTTTAATGTGTATGACACTGTTAAGTTTTTATGACATCTCACTATGAAACGTATTCATGTTCTGTTTCACTTTTCTGTTTATCTTTACAAAAACCTCCACTAACATGAAGGAATCTGAGGAGTGGTGAGGTTAGGCTGAACCCTGGAAGTTTGGCACAGTATCTACTGTGTACAGACAATCGCTTTACAACACAACAATGGTTAAAAAAAGGATCTGCTAACAAGTTTAAGTTCAACAAACAGAATGAACTTTTTTGGTTTTTGTTTTGTTGGTTTTTTTTAGAATTAATTTTTAAAAATTAAGAAAAAGATGAGTGTAAAGACTGACCAAAAAAAGTACGTAGTCCCATTCACAGATCTGGATATGCTGTTTTTAGATCCATGCTTTCAGCTGGATTCTAAGAGTTGTGCTGCAGAAATATGTTTATGCTAGAAAGTCCCAGGTTAAAATTGAACACATTTGTTTTCTTAAAAATTACAGGATGCCTTAGAGCCTTTAGCATATAAATAGACCCTGTAAAGTCTCTAACATGTAAAATATGTAGTATTTCCCTAGTTTCTTTGATCACAAAGCTTTTTTTGTTTTTTGAAAGGAGGGAAATGAGGAGAGGATGTACCTATTCCTGTCTCCCAGAACTAATGTTCCATGGAAATGGAAAAGTGGCTTGTGAAACAATTGCTAGATCATATGTACAAGGTTGTGAGTTTTGCTTGGCTATCCCAATTTTATTGTCAAAATTTATCTTCTCTAGACTGCTGCATAGAAGGAACTTACAAAAGGAGTTATGATTAAAATTATCTTCTTCCAGCACTCTAATATAAAATAACCTTTACTTGAATAAACAGAAAATATTTGTAATAAACTAAACAGAAAATATTTGTAATAAATAAAAACTATTATAAAAATTTTTATATGACTATAAGATGATTCTGTATAGATGCTTTTAATGTTTTAATGACTTGCTACATTTGGTATTCTGGAAATAAACATTTAAAACCTTGACATATCACAACATTGGTATTAAAAGGCTTTTTATATGTTGACTTTTGACTATAAGACTATTTTTTAAATTTACTCCAGAAAAAGTAAATAATCCATAAACAGCATTATCTTCTATTATCAATTATCAAACTTCTATTTAGAGTATTAGAAAAAATTTTAATACCATTTTTAGATGGGATAAATCACAACCATTACCTTGAGAGTAACAAAAAGAAAAGGGTACAAACCTGGGTGGCCTTTTCCAACTGTAATTTAAGATCTGTTAGTTCCATATTTGTATCATGTAGCTGTGCCTTCAGCTTTTCATTTTCAGCTAGAATTTGTTCATAAAGCTATAAAAATTAGGGTAAAAGAACAAATTACTTTTTCTGCTCTCCTATTACTTTAAAATTTCTCATTGATTACTCTGCAATTTAAAACAGCTTAATGTAGCATATGAGCTATAAAGGATACATTTAAAAAATCCTTCATGGTTGCAAAGCACAGACTGTTGGTTATGCAAGTGTGTTTGTCCCATATAAAGTCTTAAAATTAGTTCCAGCATTCAAAAATCAAGACTTGACAGAAAAATCAGACTTTTCAGGTTACCTTAAAAAAGATTCAGTTATCTGATAAAGAGGGACCACATACCTGCACAGCAACTGCAGCTAGGGCTAAGGAGTCACTGTGATCTTTATTTGGAGTCCATGAGATTTTCTGCCCATCACTCTCTCTTGAATTCCCAAAAATGAGATGGAGTACCAGCTGTATTTATCATTATACTTCTACATTGCTTATAGTAAAGTTAAAAGGCAAATGACGTATTTCCTGAAATATTTCAAATCCAGGATAAAATCCAAGACCTTCCCCTTTTCTAATGCTTTTCGTCTTTCTTAACACTGCTTCTTCCTTACACCTGCTTTACTACTTCCACCATAATTTTGGCTATGATCATCTCTTACCTAAACTATTCTAATTCCCTGATCGCCCTCCAATCTGTTTTATATATAGGAGCTAAAATTAACTTTTCAAAATGAAAATCTCGTAATTTTCATAGGCCAACCATTCCATTTCCACCCACAAATTAAAAACTCTTGAATGGCTTCCCAATGTTCTTAGCATACGAAAAATCTTACAATGGCCTATAAGGCACTGCATGATCTGGTCTCAGCCTACACAACTTCTGCCTCAAATGAATATTTCTTCCACTCTACTAGCCATAATTAAAATTTAATTATTCCAATGCATCATGTATTCTCCCCCCACCAGGTCTATGTGCTTGTAGTTCCACTCTATTTGGAGTAATTTTCTCACCCATTTTTGCCCGTTAACCATTAGTAATCCTTCCGTTTTTGGCTGAAACCACACTTCCTTTGGAAATCAATCCACTTTCTTTTTTTTTGAGGCAGTTTTCCTCTTGTTGCCCAGGCTGGAGTGCAATGGCATGATCTCAGTTCACTGCAACTTCTGCCTCCTGGGTTCAAGTGATTCTCCTGCCTCAGCCTCCCGAGTAGCTGGGGTTATAGGCATGCGCCACCACACCTGGGGTAATTTTGTGTTTTTAGTAGAGACAGGGTTTTTCATGTTGGTCAGGCTGGTCTCAAACTCCTGACCTCAGGTGATGGCCTGCCGCAGCCTCCCAAAGTGCTGAGATTACAGGCGTGAGCCACTGCGCCCAGCCAAGGAAATCAATCTACTTTCTTGTTATATACTTTTATAAAATTGCTTTACTACTTAAGGTTAACTGTCTCCATTATTTATTATACAGTCATTAGTATGACTGTGTAATAAGGTCTCTCTCCCCCACTCCATGGAAGATGCCCACGAGAGCAAGATAGTATCTTCATCTCCATTTGCCCATGAGTAGAATCTCTCTACTTAGCATAGTTCAGTTCTTTATTGAATAAATGATGAATCTTATTCATAATGTAAAGTGATTCTTTCCCTCAGCCGTTCCCCTAACTTGGCTTTTAAAGAAGTGTGTAATTCAAATAGCTGCCAGATAACTGGGGACATGTACAAATGCCATAAGCTTTCTCCTTCTCCAACAGACTTTATGTTTACCATAAGCACAAAATAAGAAGATACAGTTTCCGGGATTTATTTATTAATTACTTCAATCCTTAATAGCACTTGAGCTGCCCCAAGTTTTTCAGTTACCTATGAAAAACTATCAATATATTCTCTTAGGAAAAGCCATCTTCTCTGTTTGGCTGCTTCCTAGTAACAAAGAAACAAAGTGTATATACATTTGTGTGCACCCATTTACTGAATGCTCCTTTCCAGCTCAGTCATAGCAATGACTTGAGATACTTCAATGTAAAATCATCTTGGATGATTTTCTCTTCCCTTTAATAAACAAACAGCTATTTACATTCTATTTAACCATCACTTGCTGAAAACTGAAAATGAAAATAAGTTATTTCAAAATACTCATTTCATCATGAGTTTTTAAAATATTTGAATGAGTATCTCAACATAAAAGATAACTTATTTTTTATTAAATATAACTGAATAACCCAAGTACCTTTTTAAAGTCAGTTGAGTCGTCCTTTTCTAGCCTGCTGCTGTAAGGTTTTCTTTCTTCTAAGTAACTGTATGATCCAGAGCGACCCAGCAAGGAATCGTATCGATCACCAGCTGATGTAGAACTGGTTTCATATCTTCAAAAGATTAATTTAAATAAAAAACCTTGTTATAGGCTTTTACAATTATAATAACATACATCCTAGTACACATATAACTTGACAGTTCAAAAGAGTAGGTCACAGTCTCCCTCTATTATCTGATTAATTTTTGTGATATATAATAAGTAGGAAGTTATTTTATTTTTTGAGATAGGGTCTCACTCTGCTGCCCAGGTTGGAGTGCAGTGGCATGATCTCAGCTCACTGCAGACTTGACTTCTCGGGCTCAAGTGATTCTTCTACCTCAGCCTCCTGGGTTGCTGGGACTACAGGCATATGCCACCATGCCTAATTCTGTACTTTTGGTAGGGATGGGGTTTCACCATGTTGCCCAGGCTGGTCTTGAACTCCTGGGCTCAAGCAGTTCACATGCCGCAGCCTCCCAAAGTGCTGGGAGACTACAGGAATGAGCCACTGCACCTAGCCTATTTTTTAATACTACTAATTTCCATTAATTGAGGAAGAGAGTCAAAATTTCCATGTTTAAAAGCCAAAACTGGTTTCACATAATGATTAATATTTTAAATTGTACATCTCCTCCCACATTTTAGTATTTCCAAAACCAGAAAACAGCTTACAATTGATGATGCATTATAGTTTAATTGGTAGCACCTTTCCTTTTTTTCAGTAGTAGGCAACACAATGGTGTTTTAAAATGAGTAATGTCTTAGATTTGATGAAATAAAGTATATCCAAAGTGACAGGTAATGGGTTTGTCCTAAGCAGGAAAAACATATCTTATTGGTAAAGGAGAATTCTGTTATTATCTGGTTCTGAAATTCAGGTTACCTTTTCTGATAGATGCCATTGGCTCTGCATTTCAATTCAATAGAATCATCAGTAGACAGAAATTTATTATTGGTCTTACAGGGCTGTGGTTAACAATGATAAGAGAAATGGAATGGAGATCAAAATCAAGGATATAGTGGAGGTTCTCTGAAAAGATGGATAATTTTGAATTAGGTGACACTTTCTTTTTTTTAAAGACACAGGGTCTCACTGTGTCCAGTGAGGAGTGCAGGCTGGAGTGCAGTGGCACAACCATAGCTCACTATAACCTTGAACTCCTGGGAGCTCAAGTGATCCTTCTGACTCAGCCTCCCCAGCAGCTAGGAATAGAGGAGCATGCAGTCATGCCTGGATAATTAAGAAAATTTTTTTTTTGGGTAGAGATGGAGTCTTGATGTTGTCCATGCTGGTCTTCAACTCCTGGACTCAAGTGATGCTCCTGCCTCAGCCTCCCCAAGTGCTAGGATTACAGGGTTGAGCTAGATGACACTTTTTTTAAAGTGTCTTCATTGGTTCTCTTTTGTCTAAAGCAGGGCTACAAAAGAAGATTCTGAATACTTAATCAAATACATTTCTGGCCAAGTGTGGGTTTTATCAGTCCCTGATGTTAATAATGAGATAGTTGAACTAACTTAAGAAACTTTGGAATACCTTTGTTGTAGAGATTTCGGAAAAAAATCTTACTTGCTCTGACTAGTGATCTTGAAGTAAAGCCTTTAACAAAGAAAGCTAGTAACAATGATAAGGCCATCAAAATTTCTGTTATTTTTTTATTATCAAATAATTCTATAAACTTACAAAATCCATAAATTCCTAGCAACACATTTTTAACAAAGATAAAAATAAGAAAAAATGTCAGTTAAAAAATAAATAAAACATACCTAGAAATGGAATCCGTCTGTAAAGAAAGAGAAAAACATAGGCATACTAAATTTTTATGCTTTCATTGAACTATTAACCTATGATTATAAGTAAATTTAATGTAGTATCAATAGCATTTTCACACTATTAAACTAACATCTATTTTCTACATATGCTTTAATTTTACTGAGGTTTTTATGAAGAGGTTCTAGAATACAGAGTCACTGTATATTTTCACAGGCATATCATCATGCAATTACATGTGGCAATTTATGGATATCTCCTCTGACTTCCTACAATAACTACTTACAATATTTTTAATTAAAATAAAAAAAGACTAAGAAACATATCTATTACATATACCCACTGAGCAGGAGGAGGTAATATATTTACATTAAGAAATGTCAAGTTTACTATAATATCTCAAAGCAGTCATTTTACTCATTTTTGTTTCTGAGGCAACAAGAAGCAAATGAATGAACACCTAAGGTTCTTTATGCATAACAGTATATACATATTTTGTTTAAAATTTACTTTCTCGAAATCTAGCTATATACCTTTAAGATCAGCAATTAGGTGATAGGAAATTTAATTTTCTCAAGCAAGTGGTATGCTACACTGAAGTTCCAGAAAGTCTTATCTAAATCATGAAATGATTAGTAAGATAAAACAGTCTTACTGGGGGCCAAAGTAGTCTTTTTCAGTAGTCAAATTTAGCCTTTTCTTTTTCTATTGAAATACTCACTGATTCTATAATTTATTCAGAACGGTTTGTTAAACTTCTTAATTTAAATATTAGTGATTTCCCATTATATTTATCTTTGGAGATACTGTAAAATTACTAGGTCACTTTTGGGATTGTTTAAAGTCTATTTTGGACTAAAAATGTTTTACTAAAGTCTATGTAAATGTCCTCTGCAAAACCAATTTTAACTTTGCTCCTTACATTGTTTTTTAAGGTAATGTTTTATTTTATTGATTTATTCTTTGGTTTAACAACCACTAACCAACAATTTTAAAGAATAAATTTCAATTTTCAAGATAATCGAATTCAGTAAAATGGCCATTCATGAACTAAAATGTCTACATATCAAACAAAAATAATACATCTCACCTTATAGTCTGCACTTATATTCACTGATTTAAATTTTAAAAATAAAAAGTCTAGTCACAGAAATCACTCAAATTCCGTTTGTCTTTAAAAATCATGGTGTTATCACTGATTACTATTACTGTTTTTGAGACGAGGTGTCGCTCTGTTTCCCAGGCTGGAGTGCAGTGATATGATCACAGCTCACTACAGCCTCGACCTCCTGGCCCAAGTGATCCTTCTGCCTCAGCCTCCTAGTTAGCTGGCACTACAGGCATGCACCATCAAATCTGACTAATTTCTTAAATTTACTGTGGAGACAGTGTCTCCCTATGTTGCCCAGGTTGGTCTTGAACTCCTGGGCTTAAGCAGTCCTCCCACCTCAGCCTCCCAGAGTGTTGGGATTATAGGTGTGAGCCACCATGCCTGGCCTAGCATTATTTAAAAACTTTTAAGAATTGTGGTAAAAACCACATAATATAAAATTTACCATGGAAACCATTTTTTAGAGTACATAGTTCAGTATTTTTAACTATATTCATATTGTTGTGCAAAAGATCTCTAGAACTTTTTCATCTTGCAAAAATAAAACTCTATATACACTGAACAAATTCCTTTGTCCTCCTCTTCCTAGCTCTGGCAACAAAGGTTCTACTTTCTGTTTCTATGATACCCAAATAAAATAAGTGGAATCACAGTTCTTGTTTTTTTGTAACTTGCTTATTTCATTTAGCATAATGCCCTTGTTCCGCAAATTTTAAGATTAATTTTCCAAAGTAAAAATATCTTTTTAAAGATAAAAAAGATTAAAACATATAGAAAGATATTCAGAAATATCTTTCTGGCTATGGTATTGAAAAGTTCATATAATGGTATACAAAGTTCCTGTGTAATTCCTCATATCTCCATTCTCTAGATAACCACTGTTACCTAACCAACCTTTTCTGGACACATAATATCTATGTGAATACAGAAAATATTGATCTATGCACATAACATTGCACCTTATTTATCTACATCCATTCATTCTTCCTTTTTCTCATGGTGTAGCAGTTACTAGGTTTAGGTGAGATGACACATGGCCCATGTTGGTAGCAAAATGGCTGCAACAGTTCAGTGATAGGCCCTGTCTATCTTAAGCCAACTATAATCCCATCCCTATGAGGTACATCAGCCTGAGGATGAAGCTGACACAAAGGACTGCAGAATATAACTGGAGTACAATACATTCTCTTTGTTTAATCCAGTTTGACTTAGGTTTCATATTGTTATTTGTATTTGTTATATTTATTTATATGTTCATTACTTATAACTAAAAGAACTCTAAACAATCTGAAGTAAAAACTACTTACATCGAAAATAAAAAAACTTTTCTTAGAAACAATGTTCCTCTTCATCTTAATGTATCTCATATATAATTTTAACAGTAAAACTTAAAATACAATATACATCAATATGCTTCAAAATTACAATTTTAAAAGCCAGACAATCTCCCTTCCACTCCAGCCTGGTGGGGGTTGGAGTCTGCATGATAAGGCAATGAGAGGTGTCAGATGGGGATGGTTTACTAATTTCCTCCCCTCTTGTTTAATAAAGAAGGGACATAGGTAAATTGGAGAGTTCTGATAACTGATAAGCAAAATATTTAGGTAACAGTTAAAGCTTTAGGCCTGCAAATAATTTAACCTCAGAACCAATGCACTCCTCAATGTCTGGCCACCTAAAGATAAAATAAAATTTTGGGGTCAAAATAGGCAAACTTGGCCCTAAAATAATGTTCACAGTCACCTAGCACAGGTAGCCAACTTTTGTTCACTTCACATTGCTGTAGATCCTTGCTGATTAAAAAGAAATGTAATAGCTCTATTAAGGAACTTCAACTCAAAATGAAGAAAATAATATTAATATGACCAGAATGCTATTTCAGGCTAGACAGTGCCAGGTTGAGACTCGTGTTGTTCAGCTCTATCCTCATATGAACAGAAATATTTTAAATATTTTTTAGCTTTCTACACAGCCAAACAATCAGGAAGGGGGTGGGGAGAACTTTCAACCCTTGCTGGCTATGCAGCCTTGTCATTCAAACTTGCTTTAGGTCCTTCATCAGTACTGAGAGGAAAAAAATGTCTTTTAGATTCTCAACATAAAAATCTGTTGGAGACTCTAAATTTCTAAATATATGTAAAAGAAAGTTAAAAGATGCCTATCTTCTCTAGAACATAACTTGAAATAAAATCTACAGAAATAAAATCTGAGCCTACTACTTCTGGATTTCCACTACTTCTGATTATCCTTTAGATATTTTCCCTTGGCCAAGGGTACTATTTCTTTTTTTGCTTTTTCTTTTAACTCTGAAGGTTAAATGACATACAATAAATTACATCCACTTAGAGTGTACAATTTGGTGAGTTTTGGCAGTTCTGTATATCCATAAAACCACAGCTAGGATCAAGACCCAGAACATTTTCATCACCTTCAAAACATTATTTTGTGACCCTTCCCAGTCCTTTTAATCCTGATCCCCAGGCAAACACTGATAATGCATACCCAGCATGTAGGGAGAGTATGCAATAACTGCTTTGCATGAATAAATATAATAAAACACAATTTAAAAGTAATTACTAAAAAATATGAATACTCTTCAATACAAAAAGTAATGGTATTTACCTGAGTTTCTTTCTTATTGGATCCCTCTTCTGCATCTGATTGTTGTTCTTGTTCATTTTCATCACTCTAAAAATAGATTGCCAATTTATATTTTAGGAAATTTTACTAATAATTTCAAAAATTATTTTTTAAAATTATTTTTGGGAGTTCTTCTCTCTCAGAATATACATTGAGACATTTGTAGATAAAATGAGATGTCTCGGATTTTCTTCTAAATAATATGGGAGTTGGGGTATGGGGTGGGAATTTAGCTGAAAAAATGAATACTTGGGGTAGGGCTCATTATACAATTATGTTACTTCTATAAAGTATATGTTTAACTTTTCTATATTAAAAATCAAAAGAAAAATAGAAAACCATTTTCGATTTCCCCATCTGTTCTTCCCTTCTTTGTCATTTATGTATGATTTTCCCTTTTTAAACTTTTTAAAATAGACATATGCACTCTTGATTCATCAAGTTGAATATATATTTTGTCCACAGCATGGACAATGCAAAGATATTAAAACTCTTCAACTCCATTTAATACTTTCCCATATTTTTGTGCTATTGTTTTCATATGCCTTAGCTCTTTATATATTTTAAACTGCATATGACGTTGTTTCATGTAATTAGGTAATTAGTAATTACGTAAAATTAAAATGGACTAAAACACTGCAATTAAAAAAAAGTTCAGAAAAAGTTGACCTGAATATGTTGTTTATTTAAAAAAACACAAATAAATTGAAAATAACAGAAAAGATATATTATGCAAAGATAATCAAAAGAAAGCTTTTCAAAAAAGCAGAATTTAAGGTCAGATATAATATTAGAGATAAAGAGGAACATATAGTGAGAGATGGGTCAGTTTAACAGGAAGACATGATTCCATGTTCTTTCAGTGAAAGAACAGATAGAAATTTTCTTTAAAACAATATTTTTAGGGCTGAGCGCGGTGGCTCACGCTTGTAATCCCAGCACTTTGGGAGGCCGAGGCGGGCGGATCACGAGGTCAGGAGATCAAGACCACGGTGAAACCCCGTCTCTACTAAAAATACAAAAAATTAGCTGGGCATGGTGGCGGGCGCCTGTAGTCCCAGCTACTCGGAGAGGCTGAGGCAGGAGAATGGCGTGAACCCGGGAGGCGGAGCTTGCAGTGAGCCGAGATTGCGCCACTGCACTCCAGCCTGGGCGACAGAGCAAGACTCCGTCTCAAAAAAATATATATATATTTTTATAACAATAGAAGTAAATGTACTGCTACATACAATAACATAGATATATCTTATAAACATAACACTGAGTTATAAAATTTATAGTTCTAGTCATATGCTCTTCAAAAACAGGTATAGTTAACTACGGTGTTAGAAATCAGGATACTAGCTGACTTTGAAAATGAAGATGATAGGGATTGAGAGGGAGAACATGGCCGCAATCTACACTGCTGTTTTTATTCATGATTCTGAGTAGTGATTACATAGATATGCTACTATTGTGCTAATCCATTAAGCTATATATGTATGAATTATGTTTCTAAACATGCCATACTTCAATAAAAGGTTTATTTTTTAGAAAATGGAAACAAAATCAATGAATAGCAATGTCAGGCCTACAATCAAGGACCAGGAAAACACTAATTTTTACAAGACTGTTGTAATTTGATAAGCAAAGCACTGTCTCTATTTAGCATGCCTTGAGATGGAAGTAATCTGTAATGTAGATCTTATAATGATATTTATGAAAATGAAATTAAATAGGCTCCTTAGAAATTCTTAAAAGATGTTTTTATAAGTACAGAAGCAGTTTACCTATTATAAAATAATCAATATATGCACTCTTGAGCTTCAGACACTATTATTTCTATTCCGTAATTAGGTCAGAACCACTCCTTTTAAGTAGTACCAACAATCTAAGTAGTTAACTATCCTTAAAAATAATTTTTCTTATTTAACAACTCAACTCAGAAAACAGTGATAATTTAAGGTATATAAAATCTAAGGCATATAAGAAATTATTAGTATGTATTTTTGGACACATTAAGAATACTATCAAGAATACTATCAAATAATGTATTTTAATAGGTTCTCACATCTTGTGTCCAAAATGAAACTCCTGTAGATCTTCTTTTCTCTCTTGGTCGTCGTCGTTCTCTGATTGATTTAGGTTGTGATTTATCTTCTCCTTCTTTCTCCTCTTCTCTTTTTTCTCCCTCTGTTAAGGATTGCAGTGAATGACAATATAGCAATATATCTTGACAATATTTTGCAAGGTAATTATAAAAACAATGGGTAAAATGGGCCAGGGGACTATCTACGGGGATGGAAGGTAGGCATCTGCTACAACTTAGCTCCAGCCAATTATTGGTATGTGAGAATTCAGATCCAGTGTTGCCAGATCTGCCAACTTTTCAAGAAATGGCAAAAATCTGAAGTTTGAAGTGAGTATCTCTAATTTTAAATGTTGGTTCAACATTTTTACAAACACGATGCAGGCCTCACACATAGCAGTTTAAAGAACTGAAATATCTCAATGATCAACATGAGAAAATATATAGCTGGAAATTGGGAAGAAACTTTATTTTCTGGTGTTTATTCTACATTACTACTGATATTATCATGACTAATACCGTAAGATTCAGTCTTTAAAACATGAAATGCCTATATTTAGTACTTATATCTGATTTAAAGTAGGAATTACTCAGAATTTAAATAGAAAGCTTATATAAAATAGGAAATGGTAATAATGAGTATCAATATGCCAATATATAGTTGAGAAAGAAATGTATTTTTTAATAAGCATAAAAATGTGTTTTAGTGAGAGCATTACATGTATTTAGTAATTTTAGTTTACAACAATTTCACAAAAAACATTTAAATGATATGATCTACACAGTAGGCAAGAAATAGCTTTAAAGCATCTGAGAAGTGCTACACTAGTCAACTGCTTCTAGAAATAGTCACCCACCAGTTCAATATTAACTTTTCTTTGTAGGTGGACATGAAGATTTTTGTGAAGTATTAGGTTATAAAAATATTAGTATCAACTGCAGGCCATATTATTTTCTATTTCTGTTTTCTACTTTTCTCATTCTCAACCTTCATATTCTTTCTGTTTAGGTTCAGTGAATCACAAGTTAGGATGCTGTTCCTTTTCTGTTGAATTATTATTTAGGAAACCCTAATCCAAAGGATTATATGAAGAAAGCAAAGTGTTTTCAAAATTTGGTATTCTTACCTCTTTCATTTTCTTTTGTTATTCCTCTGGAGTAAGCAGAAGTTATGCCTACAAGACTATTTGGCCTATTTAGTTGACTTGAAGCATAGAGTGAACCGCTCATAGTAGAAAGTGAAGAGGATGGAGTGGTTGAACTTGAAGTTGATACTGGCCTATAACGCTGGTAAGTCTGTGAAACATTAAGATCAAAACCCATTTGAAACATTAAACACAATTAAAAACATATAAAATACTTAAAAATTCATTTCAGAGAAAAGGTAGTGTACTAATCACACCAAAGTAACTCAAATTTCCAGCTAAAATCCTTTACAGTATTTTGTATATGGTTTGTTGGTTTATAAATCTCTTGTATGTTCAGGATCATAAAGACCATTCATACCATTTGACTTAAATGTGTTTTTGATATATTGTTACCTCATCATATGTTCTGGAGTACTTTTGTTTATATTCGTCTTCTCTAGATGTTTCTGACTCCTTCTTTTCTTCTTGTTTCTCTTTATCTTGTTTTTCTTTTTCCTCTTTTTCTTTTTCTTCATTTTCTTGTTCTCTGGTTCGGGTAGAACGACTTCTTCCTATTGTTTTCTCAGCTTCTTGAAGATCAGTTAATGTCACTCCCTGCACACACAAAAAGATCAATATAATTATGAGATGCATTAAAGCTTGTTTCAAGGAATATTTTAGAAATAGATATATTACATACAAATGCATTAAAAGTCAAATATGCATGTTTAAAATTGGTTTGCAAATGGAAACAGCAAGTTACATTCATTCTATGAAGAATCATCATTAGCAAGCACGATAGGTACTGGATACTCTATGCATATAAATGTTCCCCACAAGTTCAAAGTAGAGAAGAATAGCCAATATATGTACTGTTTGTATATTATAAATATTTATGTTTATACATATGTCTGTGTGTGTATATATATATGTGTATATGTATCTATATACACATGCATGATGATTGTTAAGGCTTAAAAGAGATTTTGATAAATTTTTCAAGATTTGGCCTTGAAGAACAGGTTAGATTTCAAGAAGTGAAAAGTATAAAGACAGAAAAAGTATATTAAGGCCCTAGCAAATAGTTCAGCTTGAAAGCTAAGTAATGGTAAGGACAGACAGCTGAATCTGGACTGTGGAGCTTCTTAACTGTGGAAAAGCAGAAAGACACAAAAGTATACATCATATACAGCATAATTAGAATGACAAAACAGAGATAAGGAGATCACCAGCCTGAATGACATTTTTTTCATACTTGCACATTAGTTGTTTATACCTAATATAAGAGCCTATTCTCTGCCCCCCACTTCCAAATATTCATAGAACTTTTAAATAGTTATTAGACATCATATATGATTAATTTATTCTAACCAAATACTCTGTGCCAGACACTGTATTAGGAATAAGGATTTTAAAAATACTCAAAAAGACACAAAGGCATATGTTAATTAGATGAAATACAATAGTAACAGTGTAACCATACAAAAGGCTATAAGCAACCTTTACCTTTTAAGGATTTACTCACACTAGAATTACTAGAATAACTACAGCAACTTTTATCTTTTAAGGATTTACTCACACTATATACTGACATCAATATTTTCACAACAAAATGAAAAAGAGAAAGGTAACTTGTTTTATGTCTGTGTGTATATTTTATATGCTACTTATGTAAGTTTTATATATTAATTACATTAACTATACCTGTGTTGATCTTCTAGATTGTCTTGCTTGTCTAGATCTTGCTTTTCTTTGGGATTCAGACTCTTCATCCCTAACAGGAGTGAGGTATGATCTACAGTAGTAAATTGAAAAATCGTTAGTTGTAAATGCAATATCTGTTAATGTAAATATCTATCAATGTATATGAATAAAACATACAGGTTTAATATCTTAGTAAGTTTTAAGGAAAAGTCTTCAGAAAATGGTCTTTGAAATTCAATAATGCAATCTGATAATTTCTTTTCAGATTGGAACTAGTTATATTTTAACAATTATATTTTCACATCACATTTTAACTTCCTAACTACATTTTTAAAAATAATGTAATTTAATTTTAAGATGGAACCACATTTTTAAAAAGGATTTAGAGAACTGAAGATTAAAAATTTTAGCTCTATTGAAAAAAATAGAAGGATTTCATTTAGCCCAATTAGGGAGAATGGATAAGGAGTAAATTTTTTGTTTGTCTGTTTTTAACTGAGGAAGGTCCTCTTCTCCAGCCTGAAAACATCCCCCAACAGTGATAATGTAAGCATCTTATTAAATGACCTACTAAAAGGGGCTTTAAATTCTTCTCTACCTACAGTATTTTCAAATATTGGAAGACAGGTATCAAATTCCTTTCTAAATCTTTTTTTTTTTTTTTTTTTGAGACAAAGTCTCGCTCTGTAGCCCAGGCTGGAGTGCAGTGGTGTGATCTCAGCTCACCATAACCTCTGCCTCCCAGGTTCAAGTGATTCTCTCACCTCAGCCTCCTGAGTAGCTGGGACTACCTGCGCATACCACCATGCCCGACTAATTTTTTTATTTTTAGTGGAGACGGGGTTTCAACCATGTTGGCCAGGTTGGTCTCGAACCCTGACCTTAAGTGATCTGCCTGCCTCGGCCTCACAGAGTGTTGGGATAAAAGGCGTGGGCCACCGCACCCGGTCTCCCTGCATTCTTGTCAGTGTGCTTTTACTAATGACACGTCAGACAACATATTATTGTTCATACTTTTGAGTGCTCTAAAAAATTCCAGTGTTTTTTTATATATAAACAGCTTCTAAATCAGCATGTTACTCCTGAGTAACTGATTTTCTGATATAAAGAACAGGACTTGGCATTTATCTTCACTAAATTTCTTCTTATAAATTTAAGCCTATGTTTCCTCTTGTCACGAGGTATGCACCTTTTCAATAGCATGTAATCTGTGTCAAAAGTTAAGTAAGGCTCGGTGTGGTGGGTCATGCCTGTAATTCCAGCACATTGGAAGGCTGAAGCAGGCTGACTGCTTGAGCCCAGGAATTCGAGCCCAGCCTGGGAAACACGAGGAAACCTGTCGCTACAAAAAAATAGAAAAATTAGCCAGGCATGTGGTACATTGCCTGTAGTTACTCAGGAGGCTGAGATGAGAGGATCACCTGAGCCTAGAGATCAAGGCTGCAGTGAGCTGAGATTGTACCACCCCGCAGCCTGGGTGACAGAGTTAAGACTCAAAAAAAAAAAAGGTAAATAATTAAAGAGTAAAACAAGCAAAGATATGACAGAGCCTTGCAACACAACATAAAGACTTTCCTCTGATAATCAATATTTCTTGGGAAGTTCAATCATTAACGCTTCATTGAATTACACCACCTAGCTCACATTTCTCAGAGAACACTTACAGAAGTAGAGTACAGTTGACTGCTGAACAACACAAGTTTGAACTGTGCAGGTCCACTTATATGAAAGTTACACCAAGTGTGCCTCTGCCTCCTTCCACCTCCACCACCTCTGAGATAGTAAGACCAATCCCTCCTCTTCCTCTTCAATGTGAGGACAAAGAGAATTCTGATCTTAATGATGACCCACTTCCACTTAATGAGTAGTAAATATATTTTTCTTCCTTATGATTATCTTAATAACATTCTTTTCTCTAGCTAGCTTTATAGTAAGAATACAGTATATAATATATGTAACACACAATATATGTGCTAAACAACTGCTTATGTTATTGGTAAGGCTTGCAGTCAATGGTAGGCTATTAATTTAGACTTGGGGAACTCAAAAGTTATACGCAAATTTTTGACTAAACAGGGAGTTAGCACCCCTAACCCTTGCATTGTTCAAGGGTCAACTGCATCTCTATCTTCTATGCTGTTTAAATTTATTAAGTTTATTCCATGTATCCCCCTCTCAAAACCCCAGGCAATGATCTAGTGAGTTTTCTTTTTTCAAATGCTATTTTTTTTTTTTTTTTGAGACGGAGTCTCGCTCTGTCGCCTAGGCTAGAGTGCAGTGGCGCGATCTCGGCTCACTGCAAGCTCTGCCTCCTGGGTTCACGCCATTCTCCTGCCTCAGCCTCCCGAGTAGTTGGGACTACAGGTGCCTGCCACCACACCTGGCTAATTTTTTGTATTTTTAGTAGAGACGGGGTTTCACCCTGTTAGCCAGGATGGTCTCGATCTCCTGACCTCGTGATCCGCCCACCTCAGCCTCCCAAAGTGCTGGGATTACAGGCATGAGCCACCGCGCCCGGCTCAAATGCTACTTTTAAAAAAGGCTCTTTCTTGGCTGGGCACGGTGGCTCATGCCTGTAATCTCAGTAGTTTGGGAGGCCGAGGCAGGTGGATCACCTGAGGTCAGGAGTTTGAGACCAGCCTGACCAACATGGAGAAACCCCATCTCTCTTAAAAATACAAAATTAGCCGGGCGTGGTGGCGCATGCCTGTAATCCTAGCTACTCAGGAGGCTGAGGCAGGAGAACTGCTTGAACCCGGGAGGTGGAGGTTGCAGTGAGCTGAGATTGCGCCATTGCACTCCAGCCTGGGCAACTAGAGCAAAACTCTGTCTCAAAAAAAAAAAAAAAGGCTCTTTCTTTTGTTAGCTTTAACATTCTTCTCAATTTGTAATTCATTTTTTTAGCCTAACACTATTCATACAATCATAACAAACCTCTGAATTTACTGTGAGTTTTATGCCTTTTCTCTGTGTCCTTTAAAGCTCTCAGTTCAGCGGGTATAGCACATCTTCAAACATCCTTAGAATCATCTACCATTTTTTCAAAACTGTTTTAAGAGAGCCCTCATTCCTTTTATATATATAAGGAAATCATATTTCTTTCTACAACCCTGAAGTTTTTGGAATCTGTTTCTCTAAAACTAGAATATATGACACTATTGTCAGCATTCACCTCCTTAGATAATTAACCCTAAGATGACCAGGTAATTTCTCACGCAAGATCTTAGTTGCCTCAATTTCATCAATTAACTCTTACTTATTGCTTAAAATTAGTTCAGAAAACTGGTTCTTCTTGCTGTTTCTACATAATTACATTTGTAGCTAAGTCAAGAAATTCACAAGAGGGAGTTTTACTTGAATGGGACATCCAACATACTTATATTAAGATGAAAATTCCATCACTATTATACTTTGACTTTAATTTTATTTAGATATAACAAATACTATGTTTTTATAACTATTATAGTGAGTTTCCTGGGACAAGTAATTCAAAAGGAATAAGAGAATAACTAATAATCTTATTAAAATTTAAGAAACATTAATTCTGGGATAAAAGAGGGGCTTGTTATAGAAAATGATTGCATAAATGAGGGAAATGCTACACATTCTAACCTTCTCTAGGAAAATCACAACAACATATTGAAAGGTCTGTGATACAATGAGAGATGTAACCTGTATTAACTTGGCTTAACTCAGTACTTCCTAAGACCATTTAAATAGAGAATCCTCCACCCCTGACCCATTTTGTGGCATATCCAGTAAATACAGAAAAGTGCTCCTAAGAATATCAGCCTGGAAAATGTCCAATGGCTATTTTTTCCATTCATTCATTTAATTTATGTACCTACTGGCTCTATGCAAGTTATTACTTTTTGGACTTCTACCAAAGGAAGAGAAGAAAAAATAAAAGGAGATGAAACCTAAATGTGATAGTTAATCTGGTTAAAGCTTATAGCAGGCTGGGAACAGTAGCTCATGCCTGTATTCCAGCACGTTGGGAGGTCAAGGTGGGAGGATTGCTTGAGGCCAGGAGTTTGAGACCAGCCTAGGCAACATGGCAAGACTCCATCTCTACAAAAATTTAAAAAATTAGCTGGGTGTCATGGCACACCTGTAGTCCCAGCTACTCAGGAGGCTGAGGTGAGAGGATCACTTGAGCCCAGGAGGTCATGGCTGCAGAAGCTATCATCACACCACCACATTATAGCCTGGGTGACAGAGATCCTGTCTTGGAAAAAAGAAGTTCATGGCAAGACAGATAGGGTGCATGCCATCACTTTAGCATTTCATGAGCTGCTCTGAAACTAAATATGAACGTGAACTACTGTCAAATTTGACTACAGTCAAATGTTTCATATTTAGTGTCTAACAGAGAAACTTGCATTGACACTTGGCTCTTTTTTAGTACCATGGCAAATAGTACTATCAACCGTTACACTCTCTCCCAATGAGCCCGGATTCCTTTTCAACAGTTTCAAATTGCCACGGAAGTCAATAAATCTATCATATCTGGTTTCACATATGAAGGTTAGGGGGATAAAAGTTACTAACTAAAAGACATAAAATCTGCACCTGCAGATAATTTTAATTTTCCATATGACATTCATCCCAAATTAGCATAAAAATAAAGCTTATCAATTTGTAATATAAACACATTTCCTTTATTTGATAATTACCATCTAATATTCAGTTCCTTTCTCCTCCTTTGGGGTACCTATCTAGAGCAGACCTCTAAGAATACGATGTAGAGAAGAAAAATAATTTGTATTATTTTATGTACTTTTAATTGCAAAGAGCTGATCATTAAAAGATGGTAGAATATACCCACCTAACCCCATTGTTGCCTTTATCATTGCTGTATCACACTGACCTACTGCATCTCTTTCTTAGAACTATACAGGGTATATAATTTTATTCCTTAGATGCTTACCATTTTCTGAGCAACCCAAAGGGTATACCTGTGTTGACTTTTTTTGTTTTAGCCACAGTATATTCTCAAATCACCATTTATACATTTTTTAGGCAAATTTTAAATCATACACATTTCAGAACCATTGACAAAATTTAAATAAAAGACAAAGAGAAGAGGCCAACAATGTATTCAAGATTGCAAACAATTATTTCACATGAACAAAACACAAACATTAATATCACTGCAAACATCATTGAAACAAGGTAAGACAAACAAAAAACCTCTATAATATAGACCAGAAAAAATGTCGCCAGACACATTTTTTTCTTATGCAATTAGAATCTGTTGTGTTTAAAAATATATCCAAGCATTTAATTTTCAATCTTCAGTGTCTTCCATTAAAACTAATTAGGACTAATTCTAAAAGTCAAAACTCAGTTCTCTTTAACAGAATAAACAATCTGTGGGTTAAGAATCATAATTTGTTCTGAAACAACTGATGATTCTGGGGAGACATTTATTAGGTTTTGTCACTGGAGAAATTTTCAAAAGCACTGAATCTCTATGCTAGAGATAGAAAAGATTCTAGAAGTTAAAAATAATATAAATCAAACACCTGATTTAACAGGAGAGTTTCTGACTCAAAGATAATTCTAACCTTAAGAATCAAGGCAGAGTAAGGAGTAAGAAACCAAGAACTTCTGATCCTTCTTCCTTTCAATAATCCCTCTCAACCCCACCACCAAAAAAAGCAAAACCCTCAAACTTATTTAAGTTTGATTAAATGATGGATACTAATTTCTGTTGGCTCTGTGGTCTTACTGAGAAGCACTACAACAACCTAAAACTGACTCAAGTTTATAGGAAAAAAGGGAAGATAATTAAAATATAGTATGACCTATACTGGTACTCAAATCACAAAACACTAACCACTTGCAGTGGCATTATAAAAGTACCACTAAATTTCACCATAGAAATAGAAACAAAACCTAAATATAGGCAAAAACTAAAGATGCAATAATAGAAGAAAAAGTTAACACTAACTTACTACTTTTCATATATTCAAACACAAATATTACTGTGAGGCCATTACTACTACAGGCCAGGCACTTCACTAGGCAACAGAGAAAAAGAACTCTGTATGTAACTACTACGTGACAGAAATAAAACAAAGTTAATCTGGTCAGTATTTTAGTAAAAAAAAAAAAATTAGTTACATAGTTAATTTAATTTTGCAAGAATAAAATATAAAAATAAAGCTGACATTTGGTTTCCTAAGGTTTTATTTTTTTTTAAGAGGGAAAAAAAAAGCTAGGGATTATGCATAATATAGCAGAAAGAACTGAACTTCTTTTCCTGCAATCTTGGGGCTAGCCTCAGCCCTCACACCAATAAACCATACAAAAGTAAAATAGTCACATATTATCTCTGGGTCTCAGTTTCCTTCGGTAAAGCAAGGAAATCCCAAAAGATAGTTAGTAAGCTCCTTTGTACATCTATGATTCCATGCCAATAGGCGGCAACAGAAAGAAGTGAGCAATCTTTTAAAAATATTTAAGCACACAAAATAGATTCAGACTCTTTGAAAAAATCTAAATAATAAGTGCTTTCTATGTATCAGAGATAAAACTAAATGAATGTATTCAACATACTCAAAATTATTTGGCTAACACTTATGCATAGAAGTCTTTCCTTACCAAGAGAAGAAATTCTCCAAATCAACAGGAACAAAACAGTTCAACATCCTTCAAATTTCTTAATAATGGGAGGAAACAATGAGAAGAATGATAAAACCTGTTTTGTCATGTTTCATCTAATTTTCCCTAAGTGTGTGGTGTTTTCAGTTCTTCATCAAAAAAAATTCTTTGAAATAAAACCACCTTAGAAACTAAAATGTTTAAGAAAACAACTGTCTTGGTCACTGACTTTAAACAAAAAAACATTAATTCTGTCACAGGTGAGTCACAAAGCCTAAATATAAATAATTGCTAGTTATATCAATTTACATAGTTCTGAGCTGACAGGGTATTTCATTTATTAGTCTACTGGAGAGATGGGCATCAACCTCACAAGAGCTTTTTTAAAACAAAAAACAACTTTGATCACTGGGCAAGATATATCAGCAGTACTGTTATGACCTTTACACACCTGCGTCTCTCCCTGACCTCTGTTGTGGAGGAGACAGTGCCAGCAGTAGTTGTAGTCAGGGTTGTGGTAGAAGCTGCAGCATTTACAACAGTTGGAGCAACAGGAATGGTCACTGCCGTAGGAATACTGTCCTTTTCTTTTTCAGTACTATCCTCAGCCCACAAACGATTTGAGGTACTATAGCATCATAAGCAGCAACACAAAAAAGAGAAAAGGAAAACAGCTAAACAATGAAAGCACTTTCTAGCAGCTGAAAACACATGACTACAGGGATGGATTTTTTTAAAACGCAAGGTGAGACATCCTTAAATTATGAACCAAAAAGCTCACCCAGAGTTGTCAAAGAGAGAAATTTACATTTTAAGCAGTCTAATTCAAGGAAAGTTCATAGTTCAGGAACTTAAAATTTCCCCCAGACATGCATAATTGCCTCATTTTGGAACCAATTTTTGTCTGCAAATAAATTTAACAAGATAAATGAAAAAATCCAGAGCCCCACAATCTTCTAAACAAAAACGCATGCACATACGTAAGCACACAGTAGACCTGAGCACAAAATGTATCTGTGACTTACCTGCTTTGTGTGCCTGCTGAGGAAGAACCCGTTGTAATCTTTGTAGTAGTGCTTGTGCTGGAAAGCAGGCTTTTCTGAAGCCCAGCTGCAGAGGTAACTGTTGGTGTTGATGTGGTGCTTGGAACACTAGAACTAATCAAATCATCTTGTCTTCTACCAAAGGAGCAACTAAACAAAAGAGTCATATCTATATAGGATGTGTTTGTATGTGTATTCTATAGTTAATGTCTATACATTATACAAATTACAAGGCTAGAAAAAAAATTTAAAAACTGTGTTCCTAAATACACCACCAGCTCCAGCACCAAGAGTTGCATCTACAACTTGCTAGAGTTTAGACGATTTCACTAATTCGGTAGTGTATCATTTTAGTGCCTCCTCCCAACTTTCTCAACAAGACAAAGATGATCTGATATTTCACATTTTTGAAACTATTCCACACCATATGGTCATGCCAGGCTGAGCCTGAAAAACACACTTTGGTTTTGTATTACCCAGGGAAAACAAGACATTGACATTTTTTTGAAGAAAATTATTTCAGCAATGGGTCAGATACCTCGGAAGTAACCAATGCCTACATGATACTTGTTCACATCTTATTCTTCTTTTTGGTTGCTTTTAGTAAAGAAATTGTTTATAGGGCTTTTTTTCCTCTTCAATATGATATTACCAACATTCCAATTGAAGGCATTTCCATAGCTCTGAGTTGCAGGGCAAGGCAAATCTTTCCAGATCAACAATGACAACTAGATCCATTAAGACACCGGCCTGTTTAAGTTGTTCTAGTCAAGGAGTTCCTTCTAAAGGAGTTCCTTTTAAATATGTAACGATCTAAAAAAATTTCATAATATTTGAAGCTTAATTATATAATAGGCATAAGAACAAATTATCACCTATCTTTAAATATATATCCTGTGTTTAGAGTAAGTTTTAAACAACAAAAACTCATATGTAATAAAAACATATTTGTTTAAAATGATGTTAAACTGAGGGCTCCAAACAAATTGCCTCATATTTTTATAAATGAATACACAGAAACCACTTAAGAATAATATTATTACCTTTTATGATAAGTTGATCCTTCATTAATTGAGCTATTTTTTTTAAGATCATCTTCCCATTTTCTCCTTGTATATGAACTACTTGTTCGCAAACTTGAAGAATCTCTGTTAAAAGAACACCCTTCAGATTCTGGTAGATAATTTTAAAATAGGATTAAGAAAGCTGTACATTAGTAAATATTAGTATAAGCTGAAACTAGAAAGAACCTTTGGGAGGACACTTGGGAATACTTATCAAGAAGATAAAGTAATTTCAGTACTAAGATTATACCCTAAGGTGTAATTTTTCCCCTAAGTATGGGGGAAAATTCAGATATTTATAGAAATATGCTTTTGGATCACAAAATATAAAGTAGGGGAGACGCTTAACCGCAGAAGATCTACTTTATAGTATGTTATGTGCCGATAAAAAAACAATGCTTATTAAAAATATATATTAACATATAAGACTGCTTATGAGATCTTAGGGGAAAAAAATAAAAAATTAGATATTATAACATGATTACAAGTATATTAAAAAGTTATTGGCCGGGCGCAGTGGCTCACACCTGTAACCCAGCACTTTGAGATGCTGAGGCGGGTGGGTCACGAGGTCAGAAGTTCAAGACCAGCCTGGCCAAGATGGTGAAACCCCGTCTCTACTAAAAATAAAAAAATTAGCCGGGCATGGTGGCAGGTGCCTGTAATCCCAGCTACTCGAGAGGCTGAGGCAGAGAACTACTTGAACCCAAGAGGTGGGGGTTGCAGTGAGCCGAGATTGCGCCACTGCACTCCAGCATGGGTGACAGAGCGAGACGCTGTCTCAAAAAAAAAAAAAATCAAATTCTATAAGCTGAAAAACAGGAAGAAACAAACGAAAATATTTAAACAATATTTAAACAAAAATATTTAAAACAAACTAAAATGATTAAGTAAGGGCTTTCCTTCCCTTCTTCTTTCCCCTTTCCTAAATGTTCCAAATATTTAGAGAACTCGTAGTAGTTCGTGACCTTATCTCCTCCCACTTTCCCCTTACTCTGTTCCAGCCACATATTCTTTGCTATTATTTCATGAACGTACCAAGCCTGCACCTCCTCAGGACTATGTACCTGGTATTTACTCCTTCAGGAATATCCTCCATCTCTTCTCACAATACATATCCGCACATAATTACAATGCTCATGTATTAACTCTAATGCTAGATAATAAAGATTTTATAGTGAATGCATAAAGCAAATCAAAATAAACTCACCTGTTTTCTTTCTCTTCAATGTCAGATGTACTGGCTAGTCGTCTTGGTATTGTAGGTGCAACATATGCAAGCCTAGTTCCTTTACTATCCTTCTCCTACACAACAGGGAAAAAAATAAGTAAAAATTAATTTGTGTACTAACTATAGGCAATGCTAAAAGTATTAAGAAAAGGTTATTCAATAATGTATAATTACATAGCTATCATAGTTTACAGTATTTCAACAATTCCTAGCTAAACTCTAAAATTAATGTCAATCAATAATCAGCCTGTTGAAATTAGTTTTTTTCCCCTTTTAGCCCAGAATCAGATAATATTTTCCTAAGAAAGGAAAAAAATTTCTCCAGATTTTAATGACTTTTTCTAAAACTTCCATAACAGATTAAAGTAATACTGTGTCATAAGCTGAAATATCTTTATTTCTTCCAGAGAAATAAACTTTCAAATACGGTTCACTGAGAGGTCTCAAGCATTTATATTATACAAGCTATTTAGAACCTTGATAATCAATGCTCTCAAATACATCAAAATAGTCAAAACAAATATTATTTAAATTATATTTATCCAAATATGGCTAACAGTGTGTAGTGACAATGACACTCTGATACATTCCTAGTAAGCTGGCATAAAATACCTGGAAACCAACTGCACAATAAATTGATAAAAAAGCAAAAATATTAGAATTACTTGATGAGAAATTTCATCTGAATTTCTGATACAAGGAAACATTTCTAAGTAGAGAAAGAAAACTGTATAGGCAAAAAACAGTCCAAGCACTGAATATGCTGTAGAAATACTGGTATTGAATAAACGTGGTACATCCTATATAATGCAGTATTAATACCACCTCTCAAAATAGAGTTATTAAATTTACTCATTAAGACAAAGTTGCTTGTAATATGGTAGATGAAAAATCTGGCATTTTTTTTCAGATACTGAATAAATGTAACTTATGATTATACTAACATTCTAGAATAAATGTGTTCCTATGTTTTTTAAACTTCAGAAAGCTTCTTGAATCATAATAAACAAAATAAGCCTGCTCCTTAATACAGTTCTATTATAAATTCTCAAGTAAGATAATAGATTCCTTTAACGGAGTATAGTCCCATAATTTATGTTTTAGGCAAATACATCTGATCTTTCCAGTATTTATAATTCTGTATAAATTACATTTGTCTTACATAATTCATTAAGGTTAATTAACTTGATACCTAGATCTAAAGATAACTAGCAGAAAATCTACCAGATTTAATGTTCCTGGAAAAGAAACCATAAGAGTTTTCATAGAAACCAGACTGTGAAATAGATTACCTTTTCTTTATTATCCAAAGAGGAGGAAAGTCTGGGACTTGAAGCTGAACGTGTAACACCTGCAGTATCTTTTTCTTTCTGACCCTCTTTAGATGCTGTGATTTCAGCAAGTGCACCATAGCTGCCCGTCTTTCTAAGTCCTAACCTCCAAGTTGCAGGAGACTCATCTTTCCTCTCTTCTTCTTTGGGAGAAATTTTTGTAGCTGTGGTTGGAAACTGTGTTTATTTTGTTTTTTAGGAAAAGAAAAAAGAATTTTTAAAGCTGATCAGTCAAATTGGAAACAATAATGTTACAGATAATATATTTAAAATTATGGTTTACAGTTTCAGGATAAAACACTTACTAAATAGGTTAATGTCTTAGTAAAAAATGTAAATATCTAAAAATTTTAAAGAAATAGACTACCTTCCTAGGGGTTAGACTTGAGAAAACACACTACACACTTTATATCACACAGAAAAATTATGATGCAAATACAGAAAACAGAAATGAGCACACCATAAGGACTTAAAACCATGCATCTTTGGAACCAATTTATATTAAACTTGTTATGTTGTAACCTAATATAAATTCTTGCACATAGAAATGCCTCACCATAGATTTTTCACCCTTACTGGGCACAAGAACAATGCCAGTTTTGCGCAAGCCCTGCCTCCATGATGCAGGATCTACTGATTCCACCACAGGCATGATAGGAGCAATGAAATCATACTAAAGCCAATTAAAATAAGACAGGTAAAGAGATAAAGATTGAAAGCATGAAAACAGAAAAGGGAAGTTATGAACAAAAAATATTTTCTTCATTTTAAAATAATTTTATAATAAATTAAACCCCAGTAATTGGGTAATGATCCAATCTTTAAAAGTCACTGGGAACAAGTTCTAGTTTTAGCATGAGATAATCTGAAAAAAATCTAATAAACTTCTAAAGCAATTAAAGGCATATAGATAATATAGCATGTGACTGAACAAACTACTGCACATGAATTTTGTTTTTAATCCATGTATACACTCTGGTTAAAAAATTTTATGTCCAATATAATCAACAAACACTAGTAACTGATATTTTTCCAATTATAATACTTTTTTTAACATCACAGCCTTAAATTTACTGATTTCCCCACCAAACATTAACTATTTCAACTATAATAAAAACTAATTTTACGTACAAATATTTATGCTGTTTTAAGGGCTTTCCAACAACCCTAAAAATGCAACCTCTGTTATCTTTAGATTACTTCATCAACTTCACTTCTAGAATTTCTATACTCAACCACAGTTAACTATATAGATTGGTGAATATAGCAACTAACTAGTTGCCACAAGCATAGGGTATTAATAATTTTTTAAAAATAATTTCTTTCATATCTATTGCCAACATTTGCTATAATAAGCAGGTTAACAGGGCTTGTTAAAGCTCCCATGATGATGCTTGAGGGCCACTTCATGGACAAAACTGTTATAAAGATATACCTCTGGTACTTCCAGTAATGAATTGCTATCAATAGGGTCTAAGCATTCCTCAGTTCCTAAAATGTGCACCAAAGTGCTCCAGAGTGTCACAACAAAATCACGGGGTCTCTGTAGAATATTTTAGTTTTGAGAGAAGCACAGTGACATCTCACAGACACTGCACAAACTGCCATTTTGATCACACTTGCATCGAACTACTTAATGAGACAAACAGGCAATTCCTTTCGCCAGTGGCACTGTGAAAAAAACCTACCAAACACTAGGGGTTCCAATGACCAAGAAAGTTTGCGAACTCTAATATTCTGTGCAATATGATAGGTACTGAGACAGCTGCTTATTGATTGGTGAGTTTATAGGGCTACACTGTAAATGCTAGGCTTTGTGGAACACAGATAATATTAATACGCAAATGATTGAGTGTGGCTGTAACCAATAAAACTTTAGGGACAATGACTTTTTTTAAATTTTTTTCTCCAACCAGTTTGCTATACAAAAACAGGTAATAGGCCAGGTTTGCCTCACCAACCATAGTTTGCCAACGCCCACATTAGGTCTCCCACCTCCTCAAAAAACAGAAACAAAAACAAACAAAAAACCTGGAAACAAACGTTTTTCCCCCATTATAAAACAGCCAGAGATCAGATAACATTTATTGTTATAACTGAAGCTAACATTTAACAAATATTTACTAGTGTGTGACCCTCAGCTAAGTGCTTCACATGGGTTATCCTGTTTCAACCTTATAATTACCCAATGAAATACTACTATTACTGTTATTTTAGAGTTGAGAAAAATGAGGCAGTACTATCAATTTTGAAATGGGCATTTGTTACACTGTAATGGCTGATATACCTCCACTCTGCCCAACATGAATTTGGATTTAAGTACTGCTTTATATGTCTAAAGGCAACTTTAAATTTTACTTGATACATAAATAAACCCTTCCTGAAATACTTAACTATACCTCCTCCTCCATTAAACTCTCTTCTTTGGCTTTTTTTAACTGGACGCTATCTTGACCTTTGTCTTTTTACTCTGACCATTCCTTTTCTTGACTGACTGACTGTGTGTGTGTGTGTGTGTGTGTGTGTGTGTGTACAACTTTCCTTGTGCTAGCCCTTCCAGAGCCTGCTCTTGGATCTCTCATATTCTCTTTCTACTTTCTTCTCCTGGGGGATTAGGAGGAGGGTCTTTACTTCCTCAGGCTAAATATTAATTGTGGTCGGCTTATTCTCAAATGTGTTATTCTCCAGTCCAGTCTCCTAAATTTCCAGTCCTAATTTTACTTGTAGAGTGGACAATCTAGAACTATAACTGAAAACTTGAAACTCAGTATGTTTAAAATAAAACACCTTTACTTCCAAACCATCTCTTCTTCAGTTCCCTAATTCTGTTAATGGCACTAAGGTTATCTCTTCAATCTCCTATGTTTCAAACTTCACAATTATGTTAGACCTTCTCTGTCATTTTCCTCCATCCATAAATTAGAGGTCAAGTCTCTAAATCTCCTCTCCTTTATAAGCCCAGAGTCACTTCTCTAGTTCATATTCTTAACATTGTGGGCAACTTCAATGACTTTCTAATAAACCTTTTCTCAATAAGCCTCTCATCTTCAAATCTGTACAGTGCTGTCAGAATAATATTCTATAAAGAATAATTCTCTCATGGCATTGTTCAAACATCTTCCATGACTCTCTACTACTTATCAAATAAATTATAAAAGTGTTACCCTACAGTTGAAGACATCCTGCAATATGCCTCTACTTTTCCTGTTTACTTTGTATATATGCACCCTATAAATCAATCAAATGGAACAATTCATTTTTCCTGCAAAAGTATTCTATATTATCCCCACTTGCTCATATTGTTTTTCTTCTCTCCCTTTCAACAAGTTTTATAAGCCCTTCTTCTCTCAGGTGGAGTACTGCCTACTTTAAGATTTATCTAAAATGTCCTGATTCTATTACCTTAAGTCAATTATAATTTCTTCTCCTTTTAAATCATGCTACATCTGTACATTTCGATTGGAATACTTTATATACCCACAGCACATAGCAGTCTTTTGTTAAATTATTAGCTATTACATTGAATTCAATTAACCAGAACACTTAATTCCATAAAAATTCTGAATTTTTACCATCAAGTAAAGAAAATGCCATTTACATTTTATTGGAATGTACACCCATATAGAAGAATAGACAATCTGCTTTAGAGATTCCCAACAATATTTATTTTGACTAGAGAGGCTTATATAAACTTATTGTTAGTTAACAATTTTAAGCACAAAATCAAACTGATGGTTTTATAGATAACATCTCCACAAATCATCAGCTTGATATTGCTAAAGAAACAGTTCTTTAATTTCAGTGGAAGGGTTAAGGAATTAAGGAAAGATCATTTAAAGTAAACACATCTATCTTTCACCATAGTTGCCCCAAGTTATTAAAAGAAATTAAGTGTGTAAAACTGTTTCGTGTGCTTCCATTTTTGTGATCTATCTTGCCATGAACACAAGTGCACACACACATAGTGTAGGAAGCTGGAGAACTTGATAACTTTGTCTAAATATTAGAAGTGGAGTCATGACTGGGAACCTAAAAACAGATAATTGCAAAACCTTTTAAGATGCAATTAGAAATTGATCTGTTTAAGGGAATTTGTATGTTAGGTCACTAAAGTTACAGATAAACTTGAAAAAAATTTTTAAAATACTAATATGCTAAATTAAAGTAGATACAGGAGTATAAGAATCACTGAATATAACAGGTTTTAAAAGTCATACAATATTGATAAGAAGACTCCCTCTTCGGCTGGGCACGGTGGCTCACACATGTAATCCCAGCACCTTGGGAGGCCGAGGCAGGTGGATCACAAGGTCAGGAGATCGAGACCATCCTGGCTAACACAGTGAAACCCCATCTCTACTAAAAATATAAAAAATTAGCCAGGCGTGGTGGTGGGTGCCTGTAGTCCCAGCTACTCGGGAGGCTGAGGCAGGAGAATGGTGTGAACTCGGGAGGCGGAGCTTGCAGTGAGCCGAGATGGTGCTACTGCACTCCAGCCTGGGCAACAGAGCAAGACTCCATCTCAAAAAAAAAAAAAAAAAAGACGACTCCCTCATCATTAAAAAAAAATATTTCAGGCCAGGCACGGTGGCTCATGCCTGTAATCCTAGCACTTTGGGAGGCCGAGACGGGTGAATCACCTGAGGTCAGGAGTTTGAGACCAACCTGGCCAACATGATGAAACCCCGTCTCTATTGAAAATACAAAAATTAGCTAGGTGTGGTGGCAGGTGTCTGTAATTCAGCTACTCAGGAGGCTGGGGCAGGAGAATCGCTTGAATCCGGGAGGTGGAGGAGTGAGCCGAGATTGCGCCACTGCACTCCAACCTGGGTGACAAGAGTGAAACTGTCTCCAAAAAAAAAAAAAAAAAAAAATGCAAAATTTTTACACATGATTATTTTGAATAAAATTTGGTTACAAAACTTTAAGAACAAAGAAACGATATAATCTTCAAAGTAAGTTATGGTGCTTGAAACTGAGAATAAAATAGTTTCTAAATATACAAATTTAGAAGATGTTATTATATTAGCTTAATTACAGAATCAAGAGTGATTTTGAATAAGAACTTTTACAGCAAAGAGATTACTGGCCCACTATACTAACAGAGGTTATAAAGTATTTCTTTTCAGTTAGGGCATTAGGTATAAATTGAGAACTAAATTGCCATAAATGTTGGCTATATGTGAGAAAAAGAAAATTGAACACAGGAAGTTTACCGTAATCATTTGACTATAGTAGGAAAGGGATTACTTAGCCAAATACCCACAACATAGAGCCAGTGCTGGGTGCAGTGGCTCATGCCTGTAACCCCAGTACTTTGGGTGGGCGGATCACAAGATCAGGAGTTCGAGAATACCCTGGCTAACATGGTGAAAACCAATCTCTACTAAAAATATAATTAGCCAGGTGTGGTGGAGGTGCCTGTGATCCCTGCTACTCAGTAGGCTGAGACAGGAGACTCGCTTAAACCTGGGAGGCAGATGTTGCAATGAGCCAAGATTGTGCCATTGCACTGCAGCCTGGGTGACAGAGCAAGATTCTGTCTCAAAAAGAAAAAAAAAAGATAGCCAGTTTCTTGCCTAGGTATTCCAGGGAGATGGAATTTCTGATAACCTTATAGTCTAAACAGATCAAAAGATGCAGGCATGAATTTAGTATTCACTGAAGAAGTACATGGGGGTTGTTCTAGAAGTAAAATATACTTTAAAGCAGTTTATAGTGACGCTAGTTATAGGATGATTAACAGTCTTCAAAATTTTGCAGACATACTGCTTTTAGAGAATTTCTTATTAAAGCATACATAATTATTATATGAACATGAGTTCTAACTGAATTCAAGAAGCCCTCAGTTTTGGAATATATAAGGTAAGATAAGTCATTCATACAGTTTCTCAATATTCAAACTATGTACCAATGAAACCAACACATTTCTACCACTAATAATTTACATTACTGCCTTGCTTGGGAAGTTTGACAGAAGGATTATTACTAAACAGCAGGGATTTTTTTTTTTTATTCTGTAGTTTATGATTTCAGAAAGATCTATATTTTGACCACCTAAAGCCAAATCCAAATATTGGCAAGACTAACAACACAACAGAAATGCTGTGAGGATTTAAAAACCAATCAGTTCTTAAACTCATGCAAATAATGTCAAACGAGCAACAAAATAAGTTCAAAGGCAACTAAACACAATTTACAATCCAAGTGGACCCCTGATTTTAAAAAACAAACAGACTCAAAGGACAAATGGGAAAATCTGGGTATGTATATTAGTTATTAGTGACATAAATAATAGTATTATACCAAAGTTAAATTTCCTAAGTGTGATTATTTTGAGAATGAAGGATAATAGCCTTGTACTAGGAGATACATACTGACATATTTAGGCATGAAGTGTTATGATTACTGCAATCAATTTTTCAAGGGTTTGGTTAAAAAAAAAAAGATGTGTGGACAGAGAGGGAAATGATTTTAAAAAGATTAAAAAAAGGATGGGTGAAGAGAAATTTTTGAAAAGAGACTAGTAGGTAAAACATAAACAAACAAAAACTCTTAATCGTTAATTTGGGTTAAAAGAAAGATAGGTTCCAGAGAAGCAGGAAAATGTGAAGTCTTAAAAAGATCAACACACTAACTGGGAAACACTGCTTTGGTGGAGAGAAGAGACAAGAGGGATGGAGAACAGAAAGAGACAAGAGAAAGAAATGAAACTAACATTTTGAAAACACATTCAGTTTACTGGCCAGGCTATCTCAACCAATCCTTACAATATTAACTGTATTTCTCTTTATTTTATTTTGTTATACAAAAGGAAGATAGTAAGTAACTTGCTGAAGGTCATAACAACTAATAAGGTAGAGTCAGGAGCTCATCTCTGGTTTATCTGACCTCAGAGATCATGCTCCTACTGGCATACCGAAGTTGCCTGCCTAGTGCTTTGTACTATGAGTTTAAAAAATTTAGATTCTAGTTCTCTCATTGACTTGTGGTAGTAGGTTTTGCAACTTACCCTGTGTGAAGTTATCAACATGCACACCTCTACTTAATAGAGATAAAGGATATAAAACCTGAGCTTCTCAAAATAAAAGTTCAATAGAAAAAAAAACTAATACAATCATTGATTTTAATTACAAAAATTTTTATCTTTCTGCCATTTATTAACTATCAACTGTATGTAATATTTGTTAACTACCAACTATAATATCAACAGTAATATCAATTGCAAAAAGGATAAAAAAACATGATTCAGAAGAAATCTCATTCAACTTAGAAACATAAATACATATTTATATTCTGAAATCTTACATATTTTTGGAAGAGACTATAAAAATTTAGAATTACTTTAATGAGTTAGTCCAAGTGGTATATAAATAGAATACACGTATTTTGAGCAAATACAATTTTGGCTTACCTTTTTAACAGGTGATGTAGGTGTTGCTTGACCTGATGACACAGAAGGTGTTGTAACAGCTACAGGAGCTGCTTGTGTACTAGAAGTGTTGGCATTAGTTACAGAAGCCAGGGGTTTTGTCTTATCTATTAAAGACAAACAATTAAGAGTCAAGATTCCATATAAATTTGTTCTCAATGGCTGGGAAAAAATCATTTTATATTCCATTTTTGTTTAAGGTTTTGTTAACTAAAAGTCTTTCCCCACTGTGATTCCTTTATGCAAGTCAGTTTTTCAGGGAGCTTCTAGATTTGTCTCTATATATATGCTGAAATAAATAGTTAAGATAATAAAGATATACAACAAAACTTCTGACAATAAAACGCACAAATAGAATCTGACTTCTGTACTTTTAAACAAGGAAATCTAGAAGTGCTTTTGTCAATAATTACCTTACATTCCTGTCAAACAGTACAGTTAAATGTCCCAAAGAGCATGTCTTTCCACTCCTAAAAAGTCTAAAGTTAAATGGGCACAATATCATCTTCTTGGAAAATAATCCACCTAACTGTATAGAGAATCAATCAACAAATAGTAAGTGTCCCCATTCTTCAAGTAGTGCCCTAGGTACTAGGGATATATCAGCCAATGAAAAGACAAAATACCTTCACTTACAGTCTAGTAGGAGATATAAATAATAAATAAGATAAACCCCATGTACCACCATCCAACTTATTTATTTACTTTGAGACAGGGTCTTGTTCTGTTGCCCAGGTTGGGGTACAGTGGCATGATCTTGGCTCACTGAAGCCTGTTACCTAGGCTCAAGCGATCTTCCCACCTCAGCCTCTTGAGTAGCTGGGAACTATAGGTGTGCGCTACCACACCTACTAATTTTTGTATTTTTTGTAAAGACAGGGCTTCCTCATGTTGCCCAGACTGGTCCTGAACTCGTGAGCTTAAGCAATCCTCCAGACTTGGACTCCCAAACTGCTGAGATTACTAGCATGATCCACAGCACCCAGCCCCACCATCCAACTTATTTTATAAATGTTATTAATATTGCTATAGTCTTTCTATCCATTTGATTTCAACAAAGAACAAAAAAATCCTAGAAGAAAGAACCCTAAAAGCAAAAAAATGGACTTCTCTTTCTCATTTTCTCAACTACCTTTCACATTTGTAAATTGTTTGAAAGGTAACTAAAACTTATGGTTGCACCTCATTTTTATCTGCTTTATGAGAAGAGAAAGAACACTGAAGAAAAACTGTTTTGGCAAATAATTTATTTTACAAAATCCAGCAAAATAGTTATTTTACGTCAAATAGTTTCCCAAGGAAATAACCTTACAAAAAGTAGAAAGAACAAATGGTTTACAAATTGTCAAATTAAGCTGTAGCTCTACCGGGAAATGGCTGCTTTCTCAAGCTTTCCAAATAAAGTATGATAAAGCCTAGCTGATATTAAAAGAGTGAGAGGAAAGGAACCACACAGCGTTTACATGGATTAATTCTTGAGACAGTCAAATTTTCCTGGCACAACTGACCACTAGCAACAGGAAGAACAAAATTATCATAGTACAATGCTTCAGAGGAACATTTAAGGTTAGCTCAGTGAGAAACTGAGAGCAATTAGTACGTTTCAGTTCCAAACTGGGAACAAATACAATGCAATTTGATGGTAATTAGTTATATTTAATAGAATACTAGAGTTTTAAGAACGATCCAGGTCATATAGCCCTATTTTTCTCATTTTATAGTCAAGGAAATTCAACCAAAAGATAGCAGAAGATTTGCTGGTTAGTGGTAAAACTGGCCTAAGGTCTCTTGTTTGTTTTAAATACTTCCTTGGTGTCTAACATTGAACAGTGACTTGTATACAAACAAGGGCTAATGAAGAAAAAATTTAGTGAACAAAAACCTAGAAATCTTTGAAAGAGATGCCTGGACTTCTAGTTCTTGAATTATACTACATAAGTAGTAAAGACTTAAAATACAAGTTAGGAGGTCTGGGTGCAAGTCTTGACGCTCTTGTGCACAAAGTTTAATTTGTAATGATATACTTGACTACAGACTGAGAGCTAAGTAATGTCTCCCAGGGAGATTAACTGCATAAAAATAACTTTAGGCTATAGGTTGAGCACAGTGGCTCATGCCTGTAATCCCAGCACTTTGGGAGGCTGAGGTGGGAGAACTGCTTGAGGACAGGAGTTCAAGACTAGCCTCAGCAAAATAGTTAACCCTACAAAAAACAAAAATAAAATTAGGTGTGCATGGTGACATGTGCCTGTTGTCCCAGCTACTGGAGAAGCTGAGGAGAATCACTTGAACCCAGGAGTTTGAGAATAAGGTAAATGTTCATCAGAATGGAAACAGACATATTTAATATAACATATAAAATAGCTAAAAAAAAATGCAGATAAAGTTATAGAAATAGATTTATGGACAAATATAAAAAACAACTTTTGAGTGAAAAAAAACAAGATGTATAATAATTCCTACCATATTAAAAAAAACAAAACAATATTATAACTGTTATATGTTACATATGAATACACATATGTAAGAGTATAAAAATGAACTAGAAGATTACAGGAAAAAACTCATGATAGTGATTGCCTTTGAAGGAAGGAAAGGGAAGCAGACTAGGGTGGGTGACTAAAAAAGACATCTATAATGTTTTAACTTTATTTTAAAAATTGAAGTAAATATGATTAAATGTCACAGTAGTTAAAGTCTTAAGTCTAGGTTGTTGGAATATGAATGTTTGTTTATTATATTATACTTTTCTGTATCTTTAAAATTTCTCAAAACAAAGCAAACTCCCCCACACCCTCACAGGAAAGAGTTTTTTACTCCATTCCTACTTTACTATTTCTTAGGGAAAATTTGGGATGCTGTTGGGACCGGCATCCTGGACGTTTGGACCTCAGAAGGAACAGGAGCATTTCTGAATTGCTGAGAACCCACTCACAACCTATCTGTACCTAAGGAGTCTTAGAAGCCTCTGCAACTTCTTTAAATATAGGTCCGCAAAATGCAGAGGTGAACAACAGCCTCCAGATAATTAAATAATAATAAATTCACAACTATATGTAAGTTCTAGCATTCACTGAAAGATAATTTAGTAGCGTGGCAGGTATCTAAACAAGTAGCAAATCAGTCTGAAAAATTTAAAAATTACGTCTGATCTTGTCTTATTTTACACTCCCACAAAATTCAACGAAAATGCATTTATCTTTTAACTTTACCTGTTTCAGCTTCTGATTCCGAGTCATCTTCCTCATCTTCTTCACTAGAGCAGCTAGACTCATCCTTCTTTCCTTCTTCTTCTTCATCGACCTTTTCTTGTTCCAGAGATTCAATACGGGATGCGTTTTTCTCTGGTTCAATAATCAACGTCTCTTTGCTGTTAAAGGAAAACAGTGTTCAAATGATTAGAAACACAAAAGGTTAAAATATATTCATTCTTCCCAGATCCACAATAATCATGCCTGTGGCCACTATGCCAGCTCATTCACAAAAGTAACAAATGTACTTCAATATTTTACTCACTTTTTAAAGGTCTTCTGTGACTGATTATTGTCCATATTTGCTGTTGATTCAATTAGTGGAGATTTCTTGTCCCGTTTTTCACTATGGAGCTTTATACAAAGTTATGCAAAGGAAAATAAGAAAACTATTAAAATACTATTACTAAGATGCAGAGTTTAAAATAATAACAAAGTAGTTTTTCAGACATTAAATAAGACAAAACAAAGAAATAAATAAATTAAGTTTTACCTGAAAAGGAAAGAGCTTGAATAAAGAATGAAATAGACTAGACAATTAAAAAGCTCCATGCAGGACTAAGATGGATTTTTTACATCCCTCCAACTTTACTGAAAAAGTTGAGATAACCACTTAGGCTGGCTGAGGATATTTTACTTAAAAAACTGTTTCTGGCTGGGCACAGTGGCTCACGCCTGTAATCCTAGCACTTTGGGAGGCCGAGGCGGGAGGATTGCGTGAGCTCAGGAGTTCAAGACCAGCCTGGGCAACACGGTGAAACCCCATCTCTACTAAAACACAAAAAATTAGCCGGGCATGGTGGCGTGTACCTGTAGTCCGAGCTATTCAGGAGGCTGAGGCAGGAGAATTGCTCAGACCCAGGAGGTGGAGGTTGCAGTGAGTTGAGGTCACGCCACTGTACTCTACCCTGGGACAGAGTGAGACTCCATCTCCAAAAAAAAAACAAAACAAACAAAAAAAAAACCAACAAAAAAAACTGTTTTCTAGTGACATAACTCCTTGCTTATCTAGGATCTGCTATTGGATATATGAGATTTTATAGATTCCATCTTTTAAGTAAAACCCTCTAATGAAATTATAAAAACATGTTATTCTTGAGGACATATGTAAGGATGCATTTTGAGAAGGGGAGGAAATAAAAATGGGGATAAGCAACACAAAAGGCTAAATATCACCACCCTTTATTCTCTTTCACTATCATTTAGTGAAACTTAAGGATAACTTAAAACCAAAAAGTACAAAACATCACAAGAATACTTTTGTAATTGTCTCAAATTCAAAGTTATTGAGATAAGTAATATAGGCAATTATTAGACAGTCATCAAACATACCAGATTTTGTTTCTTTTGCAACTCTTCTAAATATCCTAAAATGTCTTCATCTGCTACATCAAAGGCTGTTTGGCCCTACGTAGGAAACAAGGGGGGATGGATGGTGATGGTCAAAAGTCAATAAATCATAAAATGCCTTCAGTAATTCTGTATAATTTTATATAAAGAAGTTGGATAACATTTTTTACAGTGGTTATAAATGATACAATAACTACGGTAAAAACATACAACTCTAAGGCAATGTATGTGAAATTTATGTGAGACAGAAGCTGAGAATATTTCCCCTTATTTTTTTGGTAACAGCTTTATTGAGATATAATTCATATATCATACAAATAACTCATTTAAAGTGTACAATTCAGTGGTTTTATGGATATTCAGAGTTGTACAACTATCAAAATAATCAATTTCAAATGTTTTTATCACCCTAAGAAGTAGGAACATACCCTTTAGTAGTCACTGTCTGCATCCAGCCCAAGGCAACCACTAATCTACTTTCTGTCTCTATAAATCTGCCTATGCTAGACATTTCATATAAATGGAATCATACAATATATGGTTCTTTGTGACTGGCTTTCACTCTACATGTTTTCAAGGTTCATCTATGTTATAGCATGTATCACTTCATTTCTTTTGATGAATAATATTCCATTGCATGATATATACAGTTTGCTAATCTAGTCATCAGGTGGACATCTGCATTTTTTTTTTTTTTTTTTTTTTTGCCGATGATGAATAATGCTATGAGCATTCATATACAACTTTTTGTGCGGACACCTGTTTTCATTTTCTTCAACATACAGTTAAGGGCGAAATTACTGGGTAATTTAACCTTTTGAGGCCTTTTTCTTTTTGATGACTTCCTAAAACTAAATTAAATTCTTGGTAGAGTAATAAAATTAAAAATATATATATATTTAAGCTGTTTAACATTCAGCCAGCCACAGGTATGGCTTAATTTTTAAAATTAGTCCAGATGAACATGTGTCAATCCATTTTAATTCACTATGAAAGAGAAAATTTCAAAGAGCTGTTGACTAAACATAGTAAGAATGTTTCCTGCTGCCTGCATTAGTCCTTATAATAGCCCTACTGTACAAGTTTCCAGGATGCTCACAAGTTCATTATTTAGAATATAGTCTTCTTTGTATGTTATCTAGTATATAATCCTTTCACAGAAAAAAAATGTTTCTAGCAACAAAAAATATAATTCTGAAAGAAAGTTAAAATTTCTTAATAGTATTCCTATATCCACAACAAGATCAGAATGGATAAGAAATAATAGCTTCTAAAATCACATTAATTTTTCCGTTTAGAAACAACAACCCTCGTTTCTATACCAATATCAGGATGTAAACATCTATTCAGAAAGGAGCTAATTTCCAAACACTATAAAACAAACTATAAGCTAGCCAATATCTGAGCTAGTTTTCCCATTGTCTGTTAATAAAATAAAAAGCCATTGTCTATGAAAGACACCGTTTTTTTTTTTTTTTTTTTTTAGATAGGATCTCGCTCTGTCACCAAGGTTGGAGTGCACCGGCATGATCGTGGCTCACTGCAGCCTCAACCTCCTGGGGCTCAGGTGATCCTCCCACTTCAGCCTCCTGAGTAGCTGGGACTACAGGTGCACACCTCCATGCCTGACTAGTTTTTGTATTTTTCTGTAGAGATGGAGTTTCACCATGTTGCCCAGGCTGGTTTTGAACTCCAGGGCTCAGGCCCACCTCCACCTCCCAAAGTGCTGGGATTATAGGTATGAGCCACTGTGCCCAGCCCTATGAAGTATATATCTTCAAAGTATATAAAATACTGCTTTTTCAAAATAGGTGAGTATGTATATAAATTTACAAGATTCAAAAATACTTATCATACTTGCCTTTTCTTGCTAGAAAGTCTTTCCAGTAGGAATTTAAGAGACAATCTATCCTTTCCCACTCAGTCCAAGATAAAAAGTTTTAGTTTTAATAAACTTTCCTCCCATTTCAATCTTGGGAAATAGAAGCCAAGATTTAAATTCCTGAAGAATAAATAGTTCTGAAATCAAATAACTGGCTCAAAACTTAAGGTGCCCTTTAAATTAGAAATACATATTAATTCTAGTTTTGCTATATCATATGCTTTATATAACTGATGTTATAAAATGATAATAATGCTATACATTTAACGTAAAGTGTGTTTAAGATTGTTATGTGGAAATAATTCAGTGACTTCTTTTTAAATATCATTTTAAGCATTATCAACCCTTCTCATGAATGAACTACTCCACCTTGAAAATGTTTGAACTGTAATTAAATTTTTGTAGCAGTTAAATGCAATGGAGTCACTTTAATAATCAAGGAACTCTCCCCTTTAAGCATAAGAAATTGGATCACCCTACTAACCTATATTTTCACTTTCTCCCTTGATAAATGAATCTACTTTGCAAACAGCAGCTGATACAGAATCAAACTAGAGTAAAATATGGGCTATTAGAATTTCTAATTTCAAAAAAAGCACACTCATCAATTTAACTCAGCAACTTAAACATGCTCTTTAAACAATCTGCAGCACAATTATAAAGCTAACGGTCGTGAAGTTATAAACATTATTTGGTTCTTAACTACTATAAGGCTACTATGCTTCACTGATAAAACACATTATAGTATATAAGCAGTGTCACTTAAAGCAACCAGGCAACAAATGAGGACACAATGCTGAGGTATGAGAACATAAGAACTCTATCAAGAGAACTATCTTAAAAATAACTGCTTAAAAGAAAAATCAGTCCAATACATCTACTGAGTCACAAACACACTAGAGACATTATAAGTCTAACTTCATAGCTTCTTCATTTTTCTTTATTCACTTATTCTAACCAAATTTTTTTTTAGGTACAACCTCTTCATCTTCACAACAACGAATAATGTAGCTGGGACAAGTATTAGAATGATTCTCACTGTACAGATGAAGAAACTCAGTCTGAGTGCATGGTATTTGCCCAAGGTCATACAGGTCATTAAGAGAAAGTGGGAATACAATTTACGTCTCTACTAGTGTGTCATTCTGTCTTTATCAAAAATAAAAATAAATTCAGATGGCATTAGGGTAAAAAAAATTCTTGTGTCCATTAATAGCAGAAATAGCTTTGTTATTCATTTAAATCTTTATAATGACAGTTATATTAATCTAAAAACTTGTCTGCTAACCACTGTATTAATTCGGTAACAGAAATTCCAACCAGAAAAGCATTCTAGTCAATATTTAAAGAAGAACAATATTTAGATACATTCTAGTAAAGCGATTATTTTAATAAAGAAAGCAAATAAAAACCTTTATATTTAAGGTCTGTATCACATAATTTATAATAATGAATTAAAATGACAGTAAATATGTATTACAGTTTGCAAATAAAGAAATGAGACTGAAATCTCAAAATATTTTTAGACCATTTCTCCCACTTCCATGTAGAGTTTCAGATTTTCCATATATTTGTTACACTTACTATATTATACATTATTTTCCCAAATCATGTTTTCTATTACTAAATAATTCATCTAAACTCTGGTAGTACCTTAAGTGCACATCTTTAATATCATTTTTAAAACAATTTAGTAATAATCTTCAATCTGTAAGTACTAAGGAAGGTATCAAATGACAATGTCAATTCACATAGGCAGGCTTACATAATTAAAGTAATTTATTTTGATTGAACATGATGTATGACATTTTTAAATGTAGACAATAAAAAGTCTAATTCATACATGCAGTTATGAAATTAAAATTTTAAAAATCAAGGTCTTAAAATAGAACTTCTCAAATGAAAAAAGGGCTTGTATTTGGATATATTTATGACACAAAGTCCTTTAGAATGCTGTAGACATTATGTAGCTCCTCACTATAAAAAGCAGTCTTTAAAATCTTGATTTTTTAAAAAAAATAATATTTTGATTAAAATTTATATTTTTATAGCTTAATAGTATCTTGAAAAATAAAAGATGAAGAAACTAAAACGAAAAGAAGTTATAGAGGAACTTAGCAGAATAAAAAGAAAAAACAATTATCAGGGCTTTAGGAAAATATACTTGACTTCTCTGATCATGTTCCTGAACCCAAAAAACTTAATTTCACAGGGTCGTTAAAAGAATTGCATTAGGTAATATGTGTAAAAAAGGTTGAAAACCTTTAAATTCTATGTAAATATGCGGCACAACTGTTTCGGTTTTTTTTTTTTTTTTTGAGCAGGGTCTCCTTCTGTTGCCCACTGCTGTGCAGTGGCACATCCATGACTCACTGCAGCCTTGAACTCCTGGACTCAAGCGATCCTTCTACCTCAGCCTCCCACGTAGCTGGGATTACAGGCACACACCACAAGGCCTGGCTCACAATTCTTTTAAGATCACATAACGATCTACTGAAATATCGAATGACAGATAAGAGAATAAATAAAATTTAGAGTGACATGAGGAGCTGCTACTATAGTAATGTTTTAAAAAAGGATATAAGGCAAAATAATTTTACATGCACTCCTTCTCTGATAGCAAAATTATGATAAATTGTATGGCACAGGAATTAGACAACTGTTGGCCAGATGCAAATAAAATAATTTTTCTCATACATACTATATATTGTGTATGTTTCACTAGAATACTGATTCAGTAGGGGAAACACACCATGTTTAAACTTGTAAGTGAAATAATCCTTTTTGGAAACCATTTCAATTAATAAGCTTCTCTCACCTAGTTCTTATCTGGAGGCTACTGCTACTAAATGAACCAATTATCTGCACTGCCCATATGAATGGACACGTGGTAAAAGGCTCTCCCACTGTTTGAGAGAGAAGAATGCAGACCAGAGTTCAGAGGCTAATAGATATCCGCTAATCTTTTCAGAAAAAAATTTCTGAAGGGGAATTTCTACATTGAAAGAGAGGTAACACGACTTGTGAAGCTAAAATTAGCTGGCTTTTACTTAAATAGTATCAAAATTTATTTGTCTTCTAATGCTGATTACAAAACAACTATTATGATGAAAAACAACAGAGAAAGTAAATTATTGAAAGTTTTAACTAAAAATTCAACCCAAAAAGATTTTTGTATTTGTATATAAGTGCAAACCAATCATTCCCCCAAATTTTTTCTTTCCTTAAGACTTTTACCAATTCCTATGATTTTCATGCCTGCACATTTCTTATATAAAATATATTTTTAAATCAGTTAATGAAAATAAGATATTTAGAACTCTACTCCAAAAACAGCAAAAGAATTAGATAGCCCTATTTCGAATAAAGATGAGATTTTATGAATCTCTGCTACATAACCTATGATATTATCCTATAAAATGCAATATACAAGGAACATTCTATGGAAAGGTAATTAAACTCACTAGCAGAGACATGTTTTGAGTTCTCCATGATATTTATTATCTACCAACACAGAGCAGGAAGAGACTAGCAGGAATACTGGTGACTGGCTATTGACTGATAGTGTATCTAAAAAGGAGTAGAAGAGAGAAGTCTAGTTTAACAAGAAACTTGATAACTTGAATCTTTTCATGATTTTGTGAAAAACGCTTGTATGACATTTTCTCCCTCCCTCCTTCTACATAATTGTGGTATTAAGTATATCATTTACCTCACTCAACTGAACTATTTTCTCATCTACAAAACTAGAAGACTAGATGATGTTGCATCTCAATGATCCCCTTTGGCATAAAACTTTATAGTTATATTCACTGTCATCACCTGCTGTAAGACCTCATTATTCATGTCACTTAAAGAATTCTATAAGCAAACTAAAAGACCATCAGCTAAACAATTAGAAACACACTTCTACATGTGTTCCAACTCAAAGGGGTGGCAGAAAACATTCACATAGGAATTCAACATTTTCTTAGCTTCTGAATTCCTAAGAACATAGTATCAATGCAAGTATCCAAATCTACTCTACATGTATGGCAATCTGATTACTGAAAGAGTAATACTTCTTTCTTTGCAGTACAAGGCCAGAACTACCTCATACAGTAGCTGAAAAGACTTAAACCATTAATTATTAAGTCAGTTGGCTGAAAAAATGTTTTACACAGTTGATAAAAATACAATTATATAATGTAATCCTTATAACCTTTTGAGACTATATTTCTAAATATACTTTCTAAAACTATTATTTCTAAAAGTTAAAGTATTAAAATACATTTAAAAGGCCTACCACTTTGTTGACCATCTCCATATCACACAGATTGTCCACTAAAATTCGACATGCTTCTTCTTTACCCCAATGAGCTGCAGCATGAAGAGGTGTCCAGCCATCATAGTCTTTAATATTAACATCATAGCCTGCCTGTATTAAAAGTCTAAAGAAATTGCAGTGAATTAGATAATCATTAAAATCTAGAAATAAACGATCATGATCAAAAGCTATCTACCATGCAATTTAACTACAATTTTCAATTAATTTATTTTCAGAATTCACATCCTTCCCCCTCAATGAATTAACTGTGGCAAATACAAAGTAGTTCTCAGAAAAAACTCGGAAAAAGAGGATCTTGAGTCATTGCCATAATAATGCAGTTTTAATTAATTCCTAATGACTCTAAGTCTTATGGTTTGGTGTGACACTGATTAATTCTTGTTAATATGACTTGTAAGTGAAATTTTCACAGAACAGCCCATAATTTTTCAATGTAAAATCGAAAAGTGATGAATCACTTTGTATGTAAAACTGATTTATTGCGGGAACTATCATCTTCAGGTTTCCATATAATATACAATCTCGGGCTAAATGTGTTCTAAGAATATACTGGAATCAAAGAAACTTGTTTTGTAATGTTTCTGTTGCCTTGAAATTAAGGAGTTGAAAATTTTCAAAGGAAAATGACAATCTTTAAGAACAAAACAAAGTAAAAAACATATTCTAAGGAGTTGGATCTATTTTTCTGAGCAGTAGAAAGCAGATACTCCAATCATCAACAAACTAAAACAGAAACACATTTTAATACAATGCAAAGGGTTGCATAAATTATGTTAGTATGCCCTTCTAACTACACATTGACAACAACCTTTATTTTATTTAGACATTAAGCTCACAGAGAGCAAGGATGGGTCTATAAATTGCACATAGCATAGCCCCACACAAACAGGTGAACGAACACTAAATACAACTCATGAAATCTAGTTAACCTTTACCTTACTTTCCAAGATGTTGAGCTTGAGAAGGACCTTCTTTTTACCTACAGGAGGTGGTAGTGACAGCTAATGTATAATCCCCCTTTATTTATTTCAGAACAAATCTGGTGTTTCCTAACAATAATACAGCTGTTTCTAATCCCGCCTCCATAACGGAACCATCTGAAGGGCTTGTTTTTTAAAAATAGATTCCCCAGCTCACCCCAGTACTACTCAATCAGCATATGGGGAGATGGGCCCTGCTGATCTATATTCTTAATAAGTCCCCCACCCATATGATTTTCATATCATTGCCTGTCACCTGCCTGCAGACCAACATTTAAGAGCCATTATCTAAAGAAAAGCTGAAAGATATAAGTCCAAAGAAATATCTCCACTGACATATATTATCAGAAACCTTATTAATAGAGGCAGAAACAATACTGGAATATAAGAGAAAAATGCTGTTCCCCATTAGGAAATATGAACTATAATAATGTTAAATATGCTGAGCAACATTTTTAAGTACTTAGAAGTCTGTGTGGAGAGAAAAAAGAGGTAAATTTTTTCAACATAAAGACAGTATTTATATTCAAGGAGCTTTTACTGGAAGTGAAACAACAACCAACTCTCAAGGATAGGTTCTGTGAATAGACATGCAATGGGAGTACAAAACTGAAAAGCATCAAAATCAAATTGAAAGGAGTTGTGTGTGTTTGGGAGGGAGAGAAAATGTGAAGAAGGTTACATTTGAAACAGATCTTTTCTACTGATTTTTATTTCATATATGTTTTAATTAACTTTCATAAGTAATATGTTCACAAAGTTAAAAAAAAAAAAAGAATGAAAGGATACATAGGGACATCACTCTCTCACTGCTGACCTTTAGCCAACTAGTTTGCCCTTCCTCAAAATAACCATACTATTAATTTTTATTGGATCCTTACACAACGATTTCATGCATATATAAGCAAATACAATTTTAATTTTTTTTACAATAAATACAAATGATACATACTTGGATCCTTGACTTTGACATTTCATAATATATCCTAGTGTTCTTTCTATAACAGTATGTAAGGAGATTTCTCATTCTTGTTTTAATTGTTGCAGAATATGCCAGTGAAAGCGTATACCGTAATTTATTAAACCATTCTCTTATTCCTATTATAAACAATGCTGCTAGCATGTATCTTACTTCCTATGTGAGTGGGAGTATCTGTAAAAAACCAAATTCCTAGAGGTAGAATCAGGGAACTAAAGAATAACTGTTACTTTGATTGAATTTGCTCAATTGTCATTTCTACTAATAAGAGTGCCTTTTCCTACACCCTGCCAACAGGACGTCAAATGTTTTGATCTTTGCCACTTGACAGATGTAAAAGTGTAACTCATTGTAGCTTTATTTGCACTTAATTATGAATGAAGTTGAGCATTTTTTTTTCACATGCTTAAGGGCCTTTAACTGATTCAAAGGATTGAGCAGAATTTGCCTCAAAGTTGAAGAGATGGTGCATAAAAGCATCTAGACAGAAACAAGGGAAGGCATTAAGACATCATGACAGAACTTCAATAGATATATATAACTGGCACAATTCATGCTTTAGGGGCAATGGTGGTAGCTTAGCTTAAAAGGGAAGACAGTGGCCAGATAATGAAGAATCTATGTGCTAAGTTGAGGAGTTTAAAATTTATCCTGATCCCCACTAAGAACTAATAAAGGATTTTGGGAGCTTGGATAACCTAATTACAAAGATCATTTGGAAGCCATCCAGAAACCTATTTTGCAATATAACCCAGTACTCATATACATGTTTACAGAAACAAGTGCTTTAAGAAACAATTCTTACCTTTATGTAATACTCTTTAATACCTTCTATTCTCAAAAAAAAAAAAAAAATGCTGTTTGCAACTCACAAAAGTTTTGGATTAGAGAGAAACAGGTGGACAAGCAAACTAATAAAAAGGCAACACTGCCATATTATTCTTAGGAAAAAGGTCTAAATTATTGAGGTTGAATAGAGATTGAAAAGAGGAGGCTGGGCGGTGATGGCTCACGTCTATAATCCCAACACTTTGGGAGGCTGAGGCAGGCAGATCACTTGAGCCCAGGAGTTCAAGACCAGCCTGGGAAACATGGTAGAACCCTGTCTCTACAAAAAATATGAAAATTAAGTGGGCGTAGTGGCACATGCTTGTAGTCCCAGCTACTAGAGAGGCTGAGGTGGGAGGACTGCCTGAGCCCCTGTCACCCAAGAGGAGGAAACTTGGGAAAGGTGACTCATATATTCTTTACTGCTTTTACTAATGAGTGGGAATAAGAAAGATTGATATTAGAAGCTCAAGTGAATTAGAAGCAATATATTAATAAAAGGTGCAGTAGATTTTGCTAACTGCTGGTCTTCCTTTCACATACATACAAGAATAATTTTATATATTGAATAATACACAGAATAATTTTCTTCATATAGTTGCCAACGTTTGCATTGCAGAAGTAAAAATATTATTGCAACATAAAGAAGCTTTGTTCCAAGCAAATTTGCTAAACAATATACAGCCCTGTAGAGTCAAAGTTGCTTATGGCTTAATATTTTATAGTGTGCTAATAGTACTAAGTTCCAGTGTTCATGTAGTAAAAAACAAAATTGTATTTAAGATAAGTTACATGTAAATAAATATTCTGCAGGAATCAAGCTCTCAAAATTGATAGTATGTTCACAGGACATTGTTCTTAGACTCACGAACCAGTTATCAATCTGGAACCTCAAAATGACTCTCTGTAGTGATTTATTAGGCCAAAAGGTAACAGAGAATAGGTAACTGACACTTAAATTCAACTTACTGGAAAATCACAACTGATTAAAAAATAGTAATAATTAGAGAGTTGAAAGAATTTTAGAACAAAAGCAATCATATTCAAAGTAGTTTTTCTTCCTGAAAACAGGCATTAAAGAACTCTTTTATGTTGCTTCAAAATAACGTTTGCAGGTATTTTAAGAAAAGGAACAATGAATAAAGAAGACAAACTAAAATAGAAAAACAACTCTATAAAAAACAATACTTACTTTAAAACTTCCGTATAGCCTTTCGCAGCTGCAACGTGAAGTGCTGTACCTCCAGATTTTGCATGCCGGACATCATTTATATGACCACTATTTAGCCACTGCCTGGCATCTCTAAGCATGATCCGTTCTTCTTCCTTTCGAGCTGCTTCTATATCAACCCCTGATAAAATAAAAATAATTGTTTTTATTTTTGCTTAAAAATTGTTCTATGTTGGGAAATAAAATTATCCAAAACATGTCAAGTCTAAATAAAATTAAAAATGAAAGTATGTCTTTTTAAAATGGGCTGCTTATAACAAGTTGGTTAAACTAAAAAATGTGGGGATAATGTAGACATTGTATTAACTTTCTCTACTTATTACTTGGTTTTTGCTCCACAATACTATTTTGATCTTATTTTTCCTTTCTGATTATTCTTCTTGTTTTTTAAAAATTTGAACATTTCCTAAGGTATAAGCACCCTTTGGGCTAAATTTTTTTTTAACAATTATAATGAATAAGTCTCAAATTTCTATCTACTGTTTTGATCTGTTCTATGAAATCTAGCCTAGCAGGTACAAATGTTTACTGAACGCTTCACCTTGGAGGTCCTGTCTTCATCTAAAATATATCATACCTTAAAATAGATTATTTCTCTAGCAAACTCCCTTCATTTCCTTTTCCATCATAGTACATTCTTCATACCATTAAAGTTATTTTCACAATTTTAGTAAGTTCTATAAATGTTCATTCATTTAAAAGCACTTACTCTAAGCACTACCCTAGGTTGAGGTGATAAAAGTGGAAAGAGGCCAGGAGAGGTGGCTCACACCTATAATCCCAGCTACTTGGGAGGCTGACGTGGAAGGATCACTTGATCCAGGAGGTCAAGGCTGCAGCGAGCCATGATCATGCCACTGCATTCCAGCCTGGGTGAGAGCAAAACCCTGTCTCAAAAAACAAACAAAAAAAGGGAAGAATACAAAAATGAACAGGATCCTCTAATTCCTACCTTCAAAGAGCTCAACACCTTGGAAAAAAAATTAAAGAAAGATACTCTTGAAATTCCGGAATGATTTCATGTGGTCTTATGGCTTTGACTACTTGCTATTTAATAAACAGCACACACCACAATGCATTTACAATCTGCCTTACTCCACAAGTCTATGAGCCTTTTTATCTTTTATCCCCACTGTCTGGTAGAACACCTGATACAAAGCAAAGGGAGATCAGAGCCAGGTGCGTTGGCTCACACTTGTAATCCCAGCACTCTGAGAGGGTGAGATGGGCAGATCATTTGAGGTCAGCAGTTCAAGACCAGCCTGGCCAACATGGTGAAACCCCGTCTCTACTAAAAATACAAAAAAAAAAAAAAAATTAGCCGGGCATAGTGGCAGGTGCCTGTAGTCTCAGCTACTTGGGAGGCTGAGTCAGGAGAACTACTTAAGTCCAGGAGATGGAGGATGCAGTGAGCCAAGATCACGCCACTGCACTCCAGCCTGGGCAACGGAGTGAGACTTTGCCTCAAAGAAAAGGGAAAAAAAAAAAAAAGCGAAGTACAGGAAGATCAGTAAATGTTCACTAAATGAACAATGAATGAACAAATATAAAACAAGAACACACACACACACACACACACACACACATACTTCCTCAGCTAAGATTCTCCTATAATCCATATCCATGTATACAACTGTTTGGTCAAGATTTTTCATTCATCCATCCATACATTTAATATATACTGAGCACCTACTATTTTGCCAGGTATATCATTAGATGCTACAGGTATAGATGTGAACTTATTATATGGCAGAAGATGATTCATTTGTGAAGAAAAAGCAAGGAAAGGAAACAGAAAGGGTAATGAGAAGGGGTGTTATTTTATATAGGTTGGTAAAAAATAGTTTCTTTGATGACATTACAACAAGAAATAAAGTGAGTGATAGCCATACTACTGGGAGAACATTCCAGGCAGAGGGAAGTACCAGTAGGCTCTAAAGTGGGAGCCTGCTAGGAATGTTCTGTTTAGAAGGACAGGGTCTCTACAGAGTAGTAAGGACAATGAGCGTGGTGACACGATCTGACTTAAGAGGATCACTTAGGATGAAAAATTGAGTAGATATTGAGATACCCACTTGGAGGCTACTGCAATAATCTAGGCAAGCAATTATGGTAACTTGAACAAGGGTGGTAGCAGTGAAGACAGTAAAGTGGTTGAATTCTGGGTTTTTCAAGGCTTACCAAGAGAATTTGCTGTTAGTTTAGATACAGAAGAAAAAGAGAGGTCGAGAATCAATCAGAGGTTTTCAGTCTGAGCAACTGAAAAAATTAAAGCTTCAATTTCGGAAATGTGAAGTTTAAGATGCCTAACAAATATCTACTCAGAGATATCAAGTAATCAGTTGGATATCTAAGCCTGTAGGAGAGAGAACTAGGGAAATAATAAAATAATATGCCATGGGCATCTCAAACTCAATGCTAAAATCTTAACCAAATTTTTCCCCAACCATTCTATTTGCTGCCTGTTTTGTTTTCCTACACTAAGTGCCCTCACTTACCTAGCAACCTGAAAGTCATCTGAATTTCTCCCTTTACCTTACTCTTACCCCATCTGTGATTGTTAATTGTGTCAACTTAACTAGACTGAGAGATGCCTAGATGGCTGGTGAAGCACTGTCTCTGGGTGCAGTTGAGGATGTTTCCAGAGGAGACTGACACGGGAGTCAGTGGCCTGGGAGAGGAAGACCCATCCTCAATGTACACAGGCAAAATCCAATCACCTGGGAGAAACGGGCTGAAAAAGGAGGATTTGCTCTTTCTGCTTGCTCTCTCCCTTCAGGAGGAGGATACCTTTTTTCCTCCTGCTTTTGGATATCAGACTACAGGTTCTTCAACTTTTGGACTCTGGGACTTGCACCAGTGGCTCCTTGAGGGGCTGTCAGGCCTGACAGGGACTGCGGTGTCAGTTTCCCAGCTTCTAGGGCTTTGAACTTGGACAGAGACACGCTACTGGCTTTCAGCCAGCCAGATAACCAGCTTCTCTGGTTCTTCATTTTGCAGGTGACCTATTGTGGGACTTTGCAGTGATTCTGTGTCAGTTGCTCCTAATAAATCCCCTTCCATATATCCTACAGGTTCTGTCTCTATGGAGAAGCCTGACTAATACACCATCCTATTAGTTACCAGATTTGGAGTTGCCACTTCTAGACTGTCTTCTAAATGGCCCCTATCACTATCCTAGTTCATAGCTTATGTCTCACACTTTGACTACTACTACCAGCCCTTAACTCATTCAGTCTTTAGTCCCTTCTAATTCATCCCTCAATCGACTGCTGGACTCGAAAAAATAAAATGTGATGTCATTTCTTTATATAAAATTTGTCAATGACTGCTTCTGTAAGACAAAGCTCAAGCTCTTTAGTATACAAGACAAAGCCTTTTATGACTTGGTCTCAGTGCATTTTTAACTTCATCTATAGTCTTTCTCTCTTACCATCATCTAGTGTTCTAACCATCTAGACCTCCACATAGGTCCCCAAGTACATCATGGTCTGTGCTGTCGTGCCAGCTACTATCTTCTACCTGAACTGTGTCTTTATTTTGCCTGCTTATTAGCACATTATCATTTTTTCCAAGACAACTAAACTGCTCATTACTCAACTGAAGCTCAGCTTTTAAAAAGCAGGCAATAATTCAGAAATATTTTTAAAACTCCAAGATTACACATGTATAGAAAAAGTCATCTTCAAACTAGAGATTATAATATCCCATTACTGCATTTGAAGGAAACTTGCAATAAGATTTTCCAAATAGAACTTATGAAAACAATAAATTGTATAAACTATATATGTAATGAACACAAACTATAATTTGTATAAAAATCAAATGCCACCATTTCTACAGTAAATCAGTTTTACATGTATCAAAAATTTCCTACCAAAAGATAATCAGCCCATTTTATTTAAGATATGCCTAACGTTAATAACCTTTCTATTAAGTGATTTATCTTAGATTTGCTTTTTTAATGTTATTCTCTTACTGTCTTTTAAAACAGGTAGATTTTCATTATTTTTATCCCTCCTTTCATTACAATCTTAAACATTCTGATTTTTATTGCCTTTTACTATTGTTTCCTTTGAACTTCAAGTTAAAAAAAAAACCTACTTCTTTTGTATTTATCTAATTTCATGCTATCTTTATCTAATGACAAAGCAATTACCCTCTTTAGCTTCCAAATCGTGCTCACATCTGATTCATATATAAAAACAATCCAAGTGTAAAGTTAACGTGAAGGGCAATTCCTTATGCTTAAGAAAATTAAATTAGAAAAGAAAAACCTTTCTTTTGTTCTTAAATTTTAAAAATACTACCGATTAGAGTATGTAGACCGTGCTTAGCTCATCGAAAACTTGAGGAAAAAAAGTCTAATTGTACTATGTATTAGGAGACTTGCTTTCTAATTTCAGTGCTTTGACTAACTACCAGTGATCCTGAGAAAGCCATAGCTTCTTTGGATATTAGTAAGATAGGTTAAGAAAACAGATACCGAACCGAGACTGGCTGGATTTGAATCTCTGATCCACCACTTACTAGCTGTACTACCTCAGGGTAGACAATCTATGCTATGCTCTGGTTTCATTTGTAAGATGGGAGTGATGACAGTATCTATCCTATATGGTTGTTCTGAAAACTAAATTAATTAATACATATAAAGTGTTTAGATCAGGGATAAACACTAAGGTGTTAATTATCACTATCAGTTTGAAAAGTCTATGATTCTGCTTCTCTTTTCTTGATTTCTGTTTTAAATGAAAAAAAATCTAATAATGCATTTAACTGGTCCTTAACCCACCTACTATACCTGCAAGGTTTTTAAACAATGAAAATAGTACATAATAAAACTAAATTGGATATAATAAAGTGATTAGACTAACATCTGTCACTATGATTTAAGAGCAGTAAATATTAGATTAAAATATAACCAAATCTCTTAGATTAAAATAAATAAAATTAGATTGGAATTTAGTCAGCAACAGATTCAAAAATTAATTTGTCCCTAGATAAAGAAAATAATTACAGCTACTGTTCAATTATTACTACTTTCAAAGGCAATTTACTTAAGCATAACTAGTTACTGATCAAATGTACTAGAATAAGAAAAGCCAAAAGAATGATTAAAAAACTTAAAAATATTAAACAATAATTTTCATACCTAGATAATTTGAGAAATGTTACCACTACTAATGATATGGTTTGGCTGTGTTCTCACCCAAATCTCATCTTGAATTGTAGTTCCCATAATCCCTACATGTGGTGGGAAGGACCCAGTGGGAGGCAACTAAATCATGGGGACAGTTACCCCCATGCTACTGTTCTTGTGATAGTGACTGAGTTCTCACAAGATCTTATGGTTTAGGGGCTTTTTCCTCTTTGTTCGGCACGTCTCTCTCCAGCCGCCATGTGAAGAAGGACGTGTTTGCTTCTCCTTCCACTATGATTGTGCTTCCCCTTCCACTACGATTGTAAGTTTCCTGAGGACCCCCAGCCATGTGGAACTGTGAGTCAAACCTCTTTCCTTTATAAATTACCCACTCTCAGGTACTTTTTCATAGCAGCATGAGAATGGACTAATACAGTAATTTGGTATCGGGTAGTGGGGCGCAGTTGTAAAGACACCCAAAAAATGTGGAAGCAATTTTGAAACTGGGTAACAGGCAGAGACTGGAACAATTTAGAGGGCTCAGAGGAAGATAGGAAGATGTAGGAAAGTTTCGAACTTCCTAGAGACTTATTGAATGGCTTTGACCAAAATGCTGATAGTGATATGGACAATGAAGTCCAGGCTGAGTTGGTCTCAGATGGAGATGAGAAACTTGTTGGGAACTGAAGCAAAGGTCACTCTTGTTATGCTTTGGCAAAGAGACTAGGGGCATTCTGCCCCCTGCCCTAGAGATCTGTGGAACTCTGAACTTGAGGGAGGTAATTTAGGGTATCTGATGAAAGAAATTTAAGAAGCAAAGTGTTCAAAAGGAAGCAGAGCATAAAAGTATGAAAAATTTGCAGCCTGATAATGTGAAAGAAAACCCAATTTTCTGGGGAGAAATTCAAGCTGGCTGCAGAAATCTGCATAAGTAACGAGTAACCAAATGTTAATCGCCAAGACAAAGGGGAAAAGGTCCCCAGGGCATGTCAAAACTTTCAAGGCAGCCCTTCCCATCACAGGCCTGGAGGCCTGGGAGGGAAAAATGGTTTCATGGGCCGGGTCCAGGGCCCCCTTGCTGTGTGCAGCCTTGGGACTTGGTGCTCTGTGTCCCAGCTACTCCAGCCCTGGCTAAAGGGGGTCAAAGTACAGCTCAGGCCATCGCTTCAGAGGATGCAAGCCCCAAGCCTTTGTGGCTTCCATGTGGTGTTGGGACTGTGGGTGTGCAGAAGTCAAGAACTGAGGTTTGGGAACCTCTGCCTAGATTTCAGAGGATGTATGGAAAGGCCTGGATGTCCAGACAGAAGTCTGCTGCAGAGGTGGAGCCCTCATGGAGAACTTCAGCTAGGGCAGTGTGGAAGGGAAATGTGAGGTCAGAGACTCCACACAGAGTCCCCACTGGGGTACTGCCTAGTGCAGCCATGAGAAGAGGGCCACCATCTTCCAGAGCCCAGAATGATAGATCCACTGACAGCTTGCACTGTGTGCCTAGAAAAGCCAGAGACACTCAACACTGGCCCATGAAAGAAGCCAGGAGTGAGGCTGTACCCTGCAAAGCTGTCCTGCAAAGGGGCGGAGCTGTCCAAGGCTGTGGGAGCCCACCTCTTGCATCAGCATGACCTGGATGTGAGAAATGAAGTCAAAGAAGATCATTTTGGAACTTTAATATTTAATAACAGCCCTATTGGATTTCAGACTTGCATGGGGCTTATAGCCTCTTTGTTTTGGCCAATTTCTCCCATCTGGAACAGGTATATTTACCCAATGCCTGTACCCCCACTGTGTCTAGGAAGTAATTAACTTGCTTTCGATTTTACAGCTCACAGGCAGAAGGGACTTACCTTGTCTCAGATGAGACTTTGGACTTGGACTTTTGGGTTAATGTTGGAATGAGTTAAGACTCTGGGGGACTGTTGGGAAGGTATGATTGTGTTTTGAAATGTGAGGATGTGAGATTTGGAAGGGGCCAGGAGTGGGATGATATGACTTGGCTGTGTTCCCACCCAAATCTCCTCGTGAATTGTAGTTCCCACAATCCCCACAAGTCGTGGGAGGGACTCCGTGTGAGGTAACTGAATCATGGGGGCAGTTACCCCCAGTGCTGCTGTTCTTGTGATAGTGAGTTCCCACGAGATCTGATGGTTTTAAAAGGGACTTTGCTTGGCACTTCTCTCTCCTGCCACCGTGTGAAGGATGTGTTTGCTTTCCCATCTGTCATGACTGCATGATTGTAAGTTTCCTGATGTGTTTGCTTTCTCTTCTGTCATGACTGAGGCCTCCCCAGCCCTATGGAACTATAAGTCAATTAAACCTCTTTCCTTTACAAATTACCCAGTCTTGGGTATTTCTTCATAGCATCATGAGAATGGACTAATACAACTAGAGATATATTTAGGGTGCTTTTTTATAATTATTAAAATCTGTTAGAGATGCCCCTATACTTTTGTTTCTTTGGAATTAAGATATGCTGTATAAATTTATGCATTCCCATTATATGTATCAAATGAACATCATGAAGTATTTTCTAGGAGACATTTTAAATAAAATGCAGTATGGTACAGTGGTACAGAATGTGAGCTCAAGATATCTGTCATACTGTTTAGGACAGACCTATAGCACTACCACTTCCTACCTGTACTATCTTGGGTAAATCACTAAGCCTCAATTTTCTCATCTGGAAATGGGGCAACAGTAGTATAAACCTCACAGAATTGCTATGAGGATGAAATGAAGAAATGCATGTGAAGCTCCTGGCTCAACGCCTGGCATATAATAAGCATTTAATAACAGTTAGCTATTGTCATTACTACTATTATCAGTGTTAGCACTTAGCTTTTCATCTCCAGGGTCATCTCATCTACTAGTTCCCAGAATTCCCCCTCCTTATGGTTCTCCTAGATTTACTTTTCACATCTTTACATATCCTAAGTTCTAACAATGCACCAACCACTGTCATCTAGATGTCCTTTAGTACTACAAACCCAATATATACTCATGTAGTCCCTCAGTCTGTTTCTGTCTCATTTCACACTTTCCTACATGAACTCATCTAATCATCACTTCTTCAACTGGAAACTTTAGTGAGTTAGCCTTAATTCTTCCTTCATATCTGCATTCAATTCTTTACCAAACTGTTCTAATTTTACTTCAACATTTCCTCAAGACAGCCTTGTTCTTCATTTCAAATGCAACAGGTTTTGGCTCTTATCATCTTTCACCTGGACTAATTTGAGAATCTTCTTCAAAGAATGCGTGTCACCATATATCCTACATTCTATTTCATCCTCCAAGTTGCCATCAGCTTTATACTAAAAACCAAATCCAATCAAATTAATTTATTGCTTGGAGATATTTGTTGCATCTATCCAATGCCTACAAAAATAGATATCCTTCACTATCTGGCTCTGACCTATCTTTTCGGGCCTCATCTCCTACAAATCCCGCCCTGACTTTGCATCTCAATTCCAGTCCAAAGGAATGTGTCTGTCTTCCAGTCCACATATGCTATGTATGTCTCCAAATCCTTTTTTTTTTAAGTGATTTTAAAAAAAAAGAGAGAGAGAGAGACAAGGTCTCACTCTGTTGTCCAGGCTGGAGTGCAGTGATGCAATCGTAGCTCACAGTAAACTTGTACTCCTGGCCTCAAGCAAGCCTCTCATCTCAGCCCCCCAAAGCAATGGAATTATAGGCATGAGCCACTGTGCTTGGCCTTCCAACAACTTCTTTTCTTTGCACGTTTTGATACCCCACCTTTTCTGTCCACCAGTTCCCTTCTTTGCCAAGCCAACTCCCTCTAAATGTCATCACTCTGAAACCTTTCCTCACCACAGCTTTTTCTATTCTCACAACATTCTGTTCCTATATATTTTAATACATAGCACACTGTATTGTGAAGCTCTCTTCGTTTGACACTTCTGCTAGACTGTGAAATCCTTAAGAAGGATTGTCTTGCTTTTTTTATTGTTAACACCCAGCACATAGAACATTTGCTGGCACATTAATCAGTACTAAATGAATCATTAAAACTAAAATCAGCCCTGCTTATAGTTATGCTAACAATTTCCCTTATACAGAAGGAAACAAAACGCAAGAAATTTTCAGTACAACTCCATGCCTTTTCTAGTTTATAACAATTGCTAATATCAGATAAAAAATAGGAGCCTTAAACTTTTACTTTAAAGAGTTACCATTGTTTGACAGGAAACTGTTATCTGAGCTATCTGAGCACTCATCACAGCAAAATGGGCAGGGAAGTTCTTCTTGCTAGGTTGTGATGCTTTATACCTAATTCTTTAGTTTACTCAACTCTAGAAGATCCCATGACTCTAAAACACTTGTCTAGAACATGGCTGTTGAAAGCTCTTCTATGTGCTTATTCAGGCTCCAGTTTATAACCACTTTTATACTGCATTTCTTGTTTTTCTTAGGCTCTAGTTATCTTCAATCACTTTTTATAACACCTCAATTCTATTTTAGGTATTTATTTTCTCAGTTTTCATGCTTAAGATAGTTTTTTTTAAAACAAACCCACAGTTGGCTAGATGCGGTCGCTCATGCCTGTAATATCAGAACTTTGGGAGACCAAGATAGGTGGACCGCTTGAGTTCAGGAGTTCAAGATCAGCCTGACCAACACAGTAAAACCCCATCTCTACTTAAATACAAAAATTAGCCAGGTGAGGTGGCATGCGCCTACAGTCCCAGCTCCTCAAGAGGCTAAGGTGGGAGGATCACTTGGGTCTGGGAGGTTGAGGCTGTAGTGAGCCATGATTGTGTCACTGCACTCCAGTCTGTCTCAAAACAAACAAAAACAAAACAAAACAAACCCGCAGTCATTAGGAGTTTTCCTAATCCCAAGGAATAAAAATCTCCTTTCATGGAATTTATTTACCTTCTATTCCTTTCTAATCCTTAGTTTCTATTTTCTGATGAAGCACATTTCAGCAGGAGTCAGCCCTCTACATCAATATTTTATACCATTCCTCTATCATTTGACCTCAGTAAAACACAGCTCTAATAATACCTGTTTGGTCACTGCCTAATGGACTATAACAAAAATCACATGTGGCATTTTGTGTGTGTGTGTGTGTGTGTGTGTGTGTGTGTGTGTGTGTGAGTCCTGCCCAAAGGTACTGCAGAAGTAATCCACATATATACATTAATTTTTAATTGTAGTAAAATAAACATAAAAATAAAATTTACCATCTTAACTTTTTTTTGTTTTCAGAAAGGGTCTCACTCTGTCATGCAGGCTGGAGCACAGTGATGTCATCAGATCACTGCAGCCTGGAACACCCAGGCTAAAGCGATCCTCCCCCCTTAGCTGGGATTACAGGTCTTAACTATTTTTAAGTGTATAGTTCTTAAGTACATTCACATTGTTGTGTAACACATCTACAGAGCTTTTTTCATCTTGCAAAAGAAAAACTCTGCCATTAAACAACTCCCTTTTCTCTCCTCCTTCCAGACCCTGGCAGCCATCATTCTATTTTCTCTATGAATTTGACTATTCTAGGTACCTCATATATGTAGAATCATTTGTTTTTGGTTTTTTTTTTAATCACTGGCTTATGTCACTTACCATAAAGTCCTCCATGCTGTAGCATATGTTTGATTTCCTTCCTTAAGGCTGAATAATATTTCACTGTATATATATTCCACATTTTGTTTATTTATTCATCTATCAATGCACACTTGGTTTGCTTTCATCTTTTGCCTAACATGAATAATCTGTACACCCATGTTTGTACAAATTATTCAATTTCAAAGAGTTGAGTCGTTTTAAATTCTTTTGGGTAGGCTGGGAGTGCTGGCTCATGCCTGTAATCCCAGCACTTTGGGAGGCCCAGGCAGGGGGATCACCTGAGGTCAGGAGGTGGAGACCAGCCTGGCCAACACGGTGAAACCCCATCTCTACTAAAAATGGTGGCAGGCCTGTAATCCTAGTATCGGAGGTGAGGCAAGAGAATCGTTGAACCGAGGCAGAGTTCAGTGAACCATTCCATGATCCGCCTGGTGACAGGCAAGATCTGTCTCAAAAAAAAAAAAAAAAAAAAAAAATATATATATATATATAATGATATTACTCTAGGAGATTGTGGACAGAGTCTCACTCTGTTGCCAAGGCTGGAGTGCAGTGGTGCAATCTCGGCTTACTGCGACCTCCGCCTCTTGGGTTCAAGCAATTCTCCTGCCTCAGCCTCCTGAGTAGCTGGGTTACAGGTGCCCGACACCACGCCCGGCTAATTTTTGTATTTTTAGTAGAGACAGGGTTTCACCATGTTGGTCAGGCTGGTCTCAAACTCCTGACCTTGTGATCCGCCCGCCTTGGCCTCCCAAAGTGCTGGGATTACAGGCATGAGCCACCGTGCCCAGCCTGGATCATATTTTATATATACACACATGTATATACGGGCACACAGCCTTATTAAGATATAATTCACAGCATTTACATAGCATTTAAAGTGTAGAATTCAATGGTTTTTTTAGTAAATGTGAGGAGTGGTGTAACCATCATCACAATCAACTTTAGAATACTCATCACTCTTGAGTAATGAAACTCTGTGCCCATTAGCAATCACTCTTATCTATAAATGAACACCTTCCAAATTTACATATCCATTTTGTAACTGCAGACTCGCATATTCAACAGTTTGGATATCTAACATGCAAAACAAATTTAACATGCCTGAAAAAGCCCTAATATTTCCCTATAAAACCTACTCTTCTTACAATCTTCACATCTCAAACAGGAACTTCATCTATACATTTGTTCAAACCAAAAACCTTAGAATCTTCTTTTTTTCACACCTTCTAGCTAATGAATGACTCAATAATCCTCTTGGCCAAACCTTCAAAATATATCCATAATCCAATCTCTTCTCATCACTTCATCTACTACCAGTCAAAAATAAATCACTTTATTTTGTCTGGATTATGGCAATTATTTCCTAACCCTTCTCCTACTTCTGTCCTTGTCTTCCTACAATCTATTTTCAACACAAGAGCCAGAGAGATCCTTTCTAAAAGTATATCAAATCATGTCAATCCTCTGCCTCAATCCCTCCATTGGCTTCCTATTTCACTCAGGTTAAAAGCCAAAGTCTTCCCAATGGCTCACAAGGCCTTGTGTGATATGACCTCCTGCTACTTCTGTGACCTCATCTCCTTTCTGCCTCTTCCTCTGCTCTGCCTCTCGCTGCTTCTCTGCATATACAGGACACCCTCCCATTCTTGTATTCATTGCTCCCCTTGTCTGGAATGCTCTTTCCCCAGATCAACATGACTCATTCCCTCATTGTATTCACATCTCAGCTTAAATGACCCCCTATCAGTGAGCCTTCTTGACCACACTATTTAACTTTGCAATGTGCCACTTACCCTGTGCACTTTCTATCCCCTTTGCCTGCTTTATTTTGCTCCAAAACTTTTACTTACACATAATTTTATGCCTGATCCTGCTGCTTCTAACATTTCTTTTAACTTTAAAAATACTTACAGAGTGGAGAATATTTTAGAAAACAGAATCATACTGTACTATTGTTTTGCAAGCTGAATTCATTTTTTTCATTAAATTATGATTGTCCTTCGATGTCAACAAATATTTTTGCTGGAAAAGTATCATATTCTTTCTAAAACATTTTTTCCATTTAGGTTGCTTTTTATTTTACCTTGCCGATTAACTTCATTTTGAAGTAGCTCTTCCATTGCCTCCTCCTCCGCAATATCTAAAGGTGTATCTCCTTCACTGTTGACAGCCCCTACATGTGCCCCTTGACCAATCAAAAACCTGTAAAACCAAAGGGAAAATAGTTAAGCAAAAGCTATTATCATCGAAATAAAACTAAATGCATAACCAATGAAGAAAGTTCTTATATAAAGCAGAAATAAAGGACAGTATACACATTATTTAAATTTTAAAAAACTATCAGGCCAGGTGCAGTGGCTCATGCCTGTAATCCCAGCACTTTGGGAGGCCAAGGCGGGCAGATCACGAGGTCAGATCAAGACCATCCTAACAAGGTGAAACCCTGTCTCTACTAAAAATACAAAAAATTAGCCAGGCGTGGTGGTGGGCGCCTGTAGTCCCAGCTACTCAGGAGGCTGAGGCAGGAGAATGGTGAGAACCCGGGAGGTGGAGCTTGCAGTGAGTTGAGATCAAGCCAAAAAAAAAAAAAAAAAAACAAAGAACAAAACTATCTAGAGCATGTTTCTTTTTTAAATTTATATTTCCTAATTTTTCTATAATGTACACGTTGCTTTACCAATACAAAAATTTTAATTTTTAATAATTAGAAAGTATTTCATAAAAATGCTAATTTTTAATAATAATTAGAAAGTCTCATAGGATCCACCTCCACTGAGACTTCTCATTATCTCCATATGGACTGGTTTCCTTACTGGTCTCTGTGCTCCCAATCTCATCCCACAAGCAAGAGTTCTTAAGCTGGGGTTCATGGGTAAAATTCAGAAGGTTCATAAAAAATTCAATTGACACAGATACATTAAATTATTGCTTATCATTATTTTAAAATTAGAGTAGTTATTAAACCCACCACTAGGTCTTTTTATTTAATATTTTACTAAAGAAGCAGACAGATAATTATACTACAAATATATTTTTTAAATATTTTGATAAGTGCATTCCAATATAAGTGGCTTCTGTGTACTCTGTATTTATTTTAAGCATCCAAAACACAATTCTAAGAAAGTATCTATAGGCTTCATCAAACCTGCCAAAGGTATTCAGATACAAAACGGTTATTCATCTCTTTAATCATGTCAACAGCACATCTCCCAGAGTCATCTACTGAACGATGTAACTAACCATCTATTACCCAAGTCAATTTCTTTTTTCTCTCTTTTTGTTTTTTTTGAGACAGTGTCACTTTGTCACCCAGGCTAGAGTGCAGTGGCGTGATCTCTGCTCACTGCAAGCTCCGCCTCCCAGGTTCATGCCATTCTCCCGCCTCAGCCTCCTGAGTAGCTGGGACTACAGGCGCCCGCCACTGCGCCTGGCTTTTTTTTTTTTTTTTTTTTTTATTCTTAGTAGAGACGAGGTTTCACCGTGGTCTCAATCTCCTGACCTCGTGATCCGCCTGCCTCGGCCTCCCAAAGTGCTGGGATTACAGGAGTGAGCCACCACGCCCGGCCTACCCAAGTCAATTTCTAACTTAAAAAATGTTTGGATGGCTCTACCATGCTAGGAGAAAAGATAACGTACAGCCCTCGGTGATCTGGCCTTGTCTTCTTTTTCAGCCTCCTTCTTCTTCTGGCATCACACTTTAGGTGCCAACAATTTAGAACTACTTGTAGTTCTAGATTAAACCATTTTCTTTGGGTATCCCTGGTTTTATTTTTCCATATATAAAGAATGGGTCTTTTTCTTTATGTTCCTAACCAATTTAGCTCCTTCATATTTAGACTACATAAAAATATTCTAATTATAAAATAATTTTTTTTTAAAAGTACACGTTCACAGAGGGAAAAAAGAACTTCTTTATTCCTCTCCTACTATTATGTTCCCTCCCCCCAGAGATAAAAATACCATCAACAGTAGGGCAAAAATCTTTCCAGTACCTCTGCCATAAATTTATATGTGTGTAAACATATATACACCATCACTTTTGGGGTTCTTTTTGTAAAGCACAAATTAATGAGATTATTCTAAATGAAGTATAATGTAACTCTTCCCTTCTAACACCTGAAAAATATTCCGTAGTATGTCTGGTTCATACCTTCATTTAATACTATTCTCTTAATAGATGTGCACTTAAATAGACAGTTGAAATTAACAATTTTTTAAAAATTTTCCCAACATCATGAAGATAAAATATGTTGTCATTGCTTTAATTTATATTTCCTGATTACACATGAGACTGAAAATATTTAGATATATTTACTGGCATTTGTATTTCTCCTTTTGTGAACTGCCTATGTACATTCTTTGCTGGTATTTCAAACGTATTCATTAATTCAACCAATATTTATGGAGTGTCTAGTATGCATCTGGCACTATATTACATACCAGGAATACAAAGGTAAACAAAAAGAAACACAGAACTTCCCTTCAAAAAGTTTATAGTCTAGTAAGACAGTCAGATTAAATGTAAAGCTGTGGTAGGTCCTGAAACAGAATTAGGTGGTGTCTAGGATTAATAGGAAAAATGGATTTAGTGAAGTCAGAAAAGGATTCTCTGATGATTATGTAGGTGCTAACAGAAGAGAACAGAAGGGCAATGTGCTGTAGGTGAGAAAGAACAAAATAAAGTCCTGTGATAGGAAGTATGTATAGCTAGATGGAGGCCCAGTTCATTTTCCTTAGAATAAACGAAATAATTGATCAATCTCTATATCTTTTACACACACACACACCCCCTCCCTCTAACAGTGGTTACCTCTAAGAGATAGAGGAAGAGAGATTTGTATTGGTTGTTTTGTGTGTTAACCAAGTTTTCTGTCATAAGTTTGTTCTGGACATGTGTATCTCATCATAAAAATGGCTACTGTATCATTTTGTAGTTTCATGTTTTATATTTAAAAATATGTTGTAAAAGTTTTATCATCTTTATGAAAATTCTACAAACAGAAGTTAGACTTGAGGTAATTTTTTCTGTTTTCTTAGTTTTGAAAATGTATATAAAACTAAAAAAAATTTCCTCATATACTACAAATAAATAAATGAGTCTAAAGCAGAAAGGTAAGATATAGTGGAGTCTTGCTGTGCTATGCTCTGAGAGAGTATATAATTATTCTCCTAGGCAAAATTCCAAACAATTAGGAATATTTACATAAAAATACATCTATTCTGCTTGGGTATCACAAATCATTCAAAGGACACAAAGATTGAGAATAAAAGGAATATCTCAGACTAGCTGCAGCTTGAAGTACAGGAAGCAGAGTTTCAAGGAAATACCAGGTCAAAGCCAAATACAGACAATACAGAATTTATATAAACAGGAAGGATGTTAAGAGAAACTAACAGAGTAAAGTACCAAAACTGCTGGCAGGAAGCAGGGCCCAAAGCAATCCTTGAGCCAAAAGATTAGGTATGTGTGTATGTACGTATGTATGTATGTATTTATGCATGCAAACACACAATTCACAAACTTCTCCTGCACTCTAGAACTATTACTTGCAAATGTAAATGTTACAAAGGCACATTTGAAAAAACAATAATAAATAATAATAAACAAAATCTCACGGATTGATTAATCCTATGGTGGATTAATTCTTAGCTACCATAAATAGTCTCCAAAAGCAATTCAAAGGTTGGATGGGTGAAAAAAGCAGAAACTTTTATGCTCTGCAGACTTCGGGTTCAGTTCCCACCTCTGCCTGTTGACACCTGTATGACATTCAAAGATATAGTTGAGTATAATACATTGTAGTTATATATTATTTAGTTATAAGTTATATATATATATATATATAACTTAAACAACTAAAATCTAATTTATAAAATTTTACAGGGCAATGTGGTTTAAATGAGCTAAAAATAAAGTACTATCTGTTGTCATATGCAAAATTATCACATTTAGAAAGCAATGTTTCACTCTGGTAGGCCAAGGTGGGCAGATCACCTGAGGTCAGAAGTTCGAGACCAGCCTGGCCAGCATAGCAAAACCCCAACTCTACCAAAAAAATACAAAAAAATTAGCTGGGTGTGGTGGTGCATGCCTGTAATCCCAGCTACTTGGAGGCTAAGACAGGAGAATCACTTGAACCCAGAAGGTAGAAGTTGTAGTGAGCTGAGATTGTGCCATTGCATTCCAGCCTGGGTGACAGGGCTAGACTCCATTTCAAAGGTGGGGAAAAAAAAAGAAAGAAAGCAATGTTTAAGATAATGTGAAACAAACTACAGGCTATCTGGAATGAGAATTTCACTTTGAAAGACCCTGGAGATACTGAAAACAGACATCTAGATTTCCTTCAGAACAAAAGCTGGGGTATTAGAAGCTACTTGTGTGGCTGTTAATTAGGAAAAATATGCCATACTTATTCTAAGATTCCTTGGAAGAAAAAAAAAAAAAAAAACAGATTTTTCACATAGGCGTTCCAAACTGAAAGTTAGAAGATTGGGCTACTTTTCAAATGCACAACCCTATTGAGTGCTTCAGGGTAAAGAAAATCAGGCCTATATTTTCTTAACAATAGTTAACAATTTCCTTAAGCAATTCAAAGGTAGTCAACATAAGAGATGCCACCTAGTACAGGATGAAATTCTTTTTTTATCTTTATTTTTGAAGAGACAGTCTCATTCTGTTGCCCAGGCTGGAGTGCAGTAGTGCAATCATAGTTCATTGTAACCTTGAACTCTTAGGCTCAAGCCATCCTAACTGCCTCAGCCTCCCTAGTTGCTAGGAATACAGGAACATACTACGACACCCAGCTAAATTAAAAAAAAAAAAATTTAGGGATGGGGTCTCCCTATGTTGCCCAGGCTGTTCCCAAACTCCTGGCATTATGCAATCCTCCTACCTTGGCCTCTCAAAGTGCTGGGATTACAGGTGTGGGCCACCGGGCCCAGCCATGAAATTCTTAACAGATTGTAGAAACGAACAACAGTAATCTGACAGATTTAATTGAGATTTATAATACTCTAGAAACTCTGATTTGATAATTTTAGATAGATAAATGAGTAAGCTTCCAAATCAAGACATGATCCAAAAGGATTTTTACAAAATTATTTATGTGCTAACTGGAAAATCTAACAAAAGGTGTAAAGTTAACAAAGCTATTGGTTGCAATGTGAATACGGTATATTAGATAAACGGTAAGATTCTGGGTTAACTGACTTTGGAAGACAAATTTTGATAGTCTCCACTATCTTCTGAGTTTTGTCAAAAACCAAACCACAGAAGCAAATATTTAAGAAAAGGAAACAGCTCATTTAAAAATTTTGATCTTTTAAGAAAAAATTTAAGGAAAACTTTGTCTTTAAATTAGAAGCTAATGAGAACTTAGTGAAGAGAGACAAAGAAAGCAATTATCAGCAAGAGATAAATATATTTAGTGTCCAAATTTAATGTATATTTTCTTATTCAGTTGATATGGTTTGGCTCTATGTCCCCACCCAAATCTGATACTGAATTGCAATTCTCAGTGTCGCAGGTGGGGCCTGGTGGGAGGTGATTGGATCATGAGGGTGGTTTCTAATGGTTTAGCACCATCCTCTTAGTGCTGTCTTTGTGCTGATAGAGTTCTCACGAGATATGGCTGTTTGAAGTGTGTAGCACCTCCCTCTTTGCTGTCTTTCTCTCTTCTTGCTGGCCATATGAAGATGTGCACACTTCCCCTTTGCCTTCTGCCATAATTCTAAGTTTCCTGAGGCTTCCCCTGCCATGCTTCCTGTACAGCCTGTGGAACTGTGAGTCAATTATATCTCTTTTCTTCATAAATTACCCAGTCTCAGGTAGTTCTTCATAGCAGTGTGAGACTGGACTAATACATTATTGTAGAAAAAGTAGTATCAAAAAGTTATTTTAACCAATATACAAAGTTTTAAAAATCAGAAGGTCAACAAAATAGCACTGTAATAGTTATGCTTCTTGAAAATCTGAATAAATTACTCAAAGCCATCCTAGGAGAAATTATGAAAACTAAACTATCTAAACTATTCAAAGATTAAGCAGAACATTATACTATTCAGAAATAAATGCTATTTTCATTAGCAAGTCTCTGAGCAACAAAATGCAAAATAGTAAATAATCTTATGATTATTTCTCATTAGTAGAAATGCACCTTCCCATTTTCTTTTGAAAGTTCTATATCCCAATGAAAGATACTATGTAACATTATGAATACAAACAAAAGTTCTGACCTCAGACCTTTGAAAGTTTTCTTAAAAATAACAGTTCTTTTCTATCAGTACTTAACAAATGTGACATGTGGTCTCCATGATTTCTGATGAGAAATCTGCTGTCATTCAAACTATTTATCCCCCCTCTGGTATAGTTTCTAATTTCTTTCAAGATTTTTTAATCTTCAATTTTCAAAAGTCTGCATATGGCATATCTTGGTGTGGACTGCTTTGGTTTACCCTGTTAGGAGTTTGCTAGGTTTCTTAAGCCTGCAGGTTTATGTCTTTTGCCAAATTTGGGAAAAGTTTTCAATGATCATTTCTTTTAATACTTTTCCAGCCATGCCCTCTTTCTCCACTTCTTCCGAGAGATCTGATGGCATAGATGTTTGCTCTTTAGTTACAGTCCCTGAGGCTCTGTTCATTTTTAGCCTATTTTCTCTCTGCTGTTCAGATTTGGCAGTTTCTATTGTTCTATCAGTTTACTGATTCATTCTTCTATTTCCTCCATTCTGCTAGTGAGCCTATCATCCATTGAAGTTTTTAATTTAGTTACTGGATTTTTCAGCTCTAAAATTTCTATTTGGTTCCTCTATTTATTTCTTTGCTAAGACTTTCTATTTTTTCATTTGTTTCAGGCATGCTCATTCATAATTGCTTGTTGAGGCATTTTAAGATAGCTGGCTTTATAATCTTTGTCAGATAATTTTAATATCTGTTATCCTGGTGTTCACCTCTATGAATTGTCTTTTTTCACTCAATTTGAGGTCTTCTGGGTTCCTAGTATGACAATTTTTTTGTTTGTTTGTTTGAGACAGGGTCTCACTCTGTTGCCCAGGTTGGAGTGCAGTGGCATGATCACAGCTCACTACAGCCATGACCTCCCCAGCTCAAGTGATCCTCCCACCTAAGCCTTCCGAGTAGCTGGCATTACAGGTATGTGCCATCACGCCTGCCTAATTTTTTTTTTTTTTTTTTTGGTAGAGATGAGGCTTTGCCATGTTGCGCAGGCTGGTCTCAAACTCCTAGACTCAGGCGATCCACGCACCTTGGCCTCCCAAAGTGCTAGGATTATAGTTGTGAGCCACCACACTCAGCCAGACAATTTTAATTAAAATCTGCACACTTTGGGTATTATAAGACTCTAGATCTTACTTAAATTTTCCGTGTTAGTTGGCTTTGTTTGATCTTGCTCCAGCAGATGAAGATGGGGAGGTGCCATCTCATTTCAGCAAGTTGGGGGTAGATGTTCAGGTTCCCCACTTGTCCTCCATTTACACTACAGATGGGGCAGCTTCTTGATTCCCCTGGGCTGGGTGGGAATCCTGACTCTCCACTCTGCCTCCACTGACATGTCTCTGGCTGAGAAGCTACTGCTCCCATGTAGCCTCTACTAATACCCCTGGGTGCTGGGGGTTGGGGTGCGTAGGTAGAGAAAGGCTTTTTTAGTGCTTAGAAGTGGTGGAAGTATTCATTCTCCAATAGGACTCCTCTGATGCCACTTAGCAGGGAAGGATAGAAGCTCCTCTTTACTCCCAAATAATCGTAGAAGTTTTGGCTTCCCACATGGTCTCCAGTAACACTACAAGTTGAGGAAAGGCTAGTTAACCATTCTACGGGAATTAAAGTCCCAACTCTGTACCTGGCCTAATCTGACACAATTCTAGTGGAGGAGGTGTTAGGGTGCCTCATAACAGCTTGGTGAGGATGGAAATCTAGGATCCCTACTTGGCCTTTGCAGGTATGAGTGTGACCAAGGTTTTTTTCCGTGGTGTTTGGTTGAAGTAGAATGGTTATTCTCAAAAAGTTTTCTGTCTTGCTAGGGTGTCCCTCTACTAGTATTTAAAAGATTGGGCTTTTGCTGGTGCTTTCTTTGTCTGTGGCCATCGCACTTCTGGGTTATCAGCTTCTTCAGCTCTAATTATGGAATATATAAGGCTAAAAGAAAAGGCAGGGAACTACTGCTGTGTCATTATTTGGGTCCTGAGATCCCTAGCTCCTCTGCCTTATTCTCTCCACCTTGCAGTGTCTTCTTGTGTTTTACATATAATATTCAGAGTTTTTAGTTGTACTCAGCATACAGTATAATTAATTTTACCAGTAACAAAGACCAGGCTAACACTTATGAGAGAAATTAATCTATTTGTGATACGTAGCACCCAGATTGTCATTTATAAAAGACAAATTCACAATTAGGGGAAGTATTTACATTTTCTTCATAAAGTAACTCTTAAACATAGGAAACGCTCAAGACAGAATCTTTCTCTTAGTTTTTCCCTAGAGAATTGATTCTAAACCTTTTCAATCATGTATTAACCTTGAAAACCACGTATTTATTAAAAACACTTACATGCCTTAGCATCTTACTTTATTACTGCAACTTCCAATTCTCAGAGGCAAAAGTACTACTTATTGTTTAACAATTCTAAGATGCACATTTCCTACACATTTTAATGTCACTGAAATCTTCTACAATCAATGAATCTTAAAATCAATGACGTTGTATAATTGATGTTGGCCAGGTGGCAGACATGACTGGGTTGTCATTATCATCCACATGTGACACCAGTCACAGCTATTTATATTGTTTTCACTTCAGTTGAGTTATGTGTGTTGTTGGAATCGTATTTGTTGACCTTAACTATTATACAAAATTTCTTCTGGATGTTGTCTGAAAACTTTATGTTGATACTTTATGGTAAGATCAATAAAGTGCCAAAATCAAAGCTTGCAGAATGCCTATCAGTGATGCAGAAGAAAATCCCAAGCAAGCAATGTTATATACTCTAAGCAGCACAGAGAATGACACTGTGTGTGTGTGGCTGGCGGGGGGGGGGCGGGGGAAACTTATGGGATAAAAATAAATACTGCACCATAATTTTATTTAATTTTTAAAATCGGTATTTATGATGTTACAACGATGGCACCTTAGATCTGCTGAAATCCAATATGTGCATTATAAATATATTCAAAATATTTCTGGCTTCCTACTGTACTTTTTCCATTGATAGCTCAAATTAGACCAATCTAAATTAATATTCTACTACACTGTCTCCCTCTTCTTCAGCTTCCCCTAATTCTGCTCTTTAGATCCCTTAATAAGTTTAATGGTATAATTTTCCCAATGACAAAGGCTAGAAAGAGAGGCAGAATAGTGTAGTGTCTAAAATGCACAATTGAAAAGTTAAGACTGTGTAGGTTCAAACCCTAGCTCTGACACATATTTTGTGTGATTTCTCTCTATGACTCAGTCTCTTCATCTATAATTTTATTTTATTTATTTTTTTTATTTTAGAGATGGGGTCTCATTCTGTAGCTCAGGCTAAAGTGAACAGGTGCAATCATAGTTTACTGCAGCCTCAAACTCCTGGGCTCAAACGATCCTCCCACCTCAGCCTCCCAAGTAAGTAGGCCTACTGGCATGCACCCCCAGGCCCAGCTGATTTTTTTGTTGTTGTTGGTAGAGATGGGGTAGTTATGTTGCTGAAGCTGGTCTACAACTCTTGGCCTCAAGCAATCCTCCCACCTAGGCCTCTCAAGGTGTTGGGATTATAGGTGTTGGCCATTGTGCCCAGCCAAATAACAATTATTATTATTATTATTATTATTTTGAGATGGACTCTTGCTCTGTCGCCCAGGCTAGAGTGCAGTGGCGCAATCTCTGCTCACTGTAAGCTCCGCCTCCCGGGTTCACGCCATTCTCCTGCTTCAGCCTCCCGAGTAGCTGGGACTATAGGCACCCACCACCACGCCCGGCTAATTTTTTGTATTTTTAGTAGAGACGGGGTTTCACCGTGTTAGCCAGGATGGCCTCGATCTCCTGACCTCTTGATCCACCAGCCTCGGCCTCCCAAAGTGCTGGGATTACATGTGTGAGCCACCGCGCCTGGCCCCCAAATAACAATTATTAATACAGGTCTATTATCTCTCGCCTAAACCCAAATTTCAAAATTGTTCATATTTTTTTTCACTCTAAGAGGTCTGAGAAAAACAAACAGAAAGAAAATTCCATGTCTTTGTTACTGTGAATAGTGCTGCGATGAACATATATGTGCATGTATCTTTATGGTACAAATTTATTTTCCTTTGGGTATATAACCAATAATGGGATTGCTGGGTCAAATGGTAATTGTTTTAAGGTTTTGAGAAATCACCAAATTGCTTTCCACAATGGCTGATCTAACTTACATTTCCACCAGCAGAAGAAAAGTAAAAGTTTTTCATATTTTAGAAAGATAATATTATGGATTATGTAACACTCCCACCAGGTCTGGGGCAGCACTCCATAACCAAACACAAAAATATTTCTGGAAAAAAAAAACAAAAAAAAAAAACGCATTTACAGTTAAGTGAGATAAAGACTACAAATAGCCTCCCATCAGTGCAGGTCATGATCTGTTGCCAAGTGTGCCTATAACAAACTTAAAATTTATGTTTTCATTTTTTGCAGTTTTGGAGGTTTATGCATAAGGACCTGTGGGTAGTAGTACATTTTTATGTGACTGTTAGGATGACTGAAATTATGTTATTTAAAGGACTTAGAACGGTAAAAAAAAAAAAAAAAACAAAAAAACACACAGTAAGCACTTGGTAAATGTTAGCTATTTATCATCATTAGCACCACCTTTGATTTTTCTTCCTACCTCAGTACTTAGATCCAGTAAATCACACCAAGACTTATCAATTCTATTCTCCAAATTTCTTTCAGATCTGCTATACTTCCAATCTCACTGCCACTGCCCTAGTTTTCTTGCCCAACCTCTCTAATTTGTCAAGAATCTTCCAAAGAAAACAGTCTGAAGGGTCATCACTTCCCTAAAACTGCATCACCATCAAAGGACAAACTCAGCCTGGCATACAAATCCTTTACGTTGTAACCCCAGCTCACTTTCCCAGTCTTATCTGCTACCCTCTCCATATTCCACTAATGCCTTCTCTCCAAGAAATTATGGCTCCAATAAGGCCCTTTTGTTTAATGCAATCAGAACCAGTATTTGCTTGGTTAACCAAAAAGGCTGACTGAAATAGGTAATCATAAAATATAACACATACGCATAAATAATGCATTTATTTAATCATACAAGACATAAAAGCATATTTATTTATCCATCCTTTAGTGAAGACTAGTCTATTTCTATGTCTTCATGACTATAAATCCATGCTGTCTTTCTTGCATAAATGATATCCGTGATGTGTTATCTAAGACTTCAAACTGTCTTTAGAGTGAACCAAAAACTTGAAGTCAACAACAAAGCAATTTGAGTACACAATCCTTTTAGTTTTTTTTTTTTCTTTCAGTCTTTGAGTTGTCTCACCCCCATCTAATTAAACAGCAACCATCCTTTTAGGGCCATTGAGTCTTTCCAAAGTATTCAACTTTGTTATCTTAGCAACAATATTTCTGGTTTTGCATATGACAGGCATTAATAGGTAGAAAACACATACAAATAACTTTCGATAGGTCTGCAATTCAACGCTGGAAACAGAACTGTGAGCTTGGTAGAAGTGGCCTATTAGCTGCAATGTTTAGGCATATGGATATCAGTCAATAAGTTTTAACAAAGAAATGGTAAGTATAAATACAGTGGTAGCCAGTTAAAAGAACTTTATCGTATATTATTTCTCATTCGTGAATGACATGACTTTCCTCAGGCAGCTCAACTCGCAGAAGCAAAACTTATGCTCATCATTTAAAATAAACGAATGTTACCTCCTCCAGAATCTTTCTTTAATTGGCCTAGACAGAATTAAGCACTTCTTCCTCAGAGTTCCTTATATACTGGTCCATTTAGTCTACCAAGTACTGTATACGTGAAGTATACAAGTGACTTCATGTGTATCGATCTATAAGCCTGAAGATGAGAATCTATGTTGCAGTCATTTTCAAATCTCACAGTGCCCAATGCTACTATCAGTTATGATATAAAGGAAAAAATATCATCAGAATTTAAGTCTCAAGAATGAGAGTTCAGTTCTGACTGTGAAATAGGAGTAACAGTGAACATTCCCATAAATTTCCATGAAAAACCGAGTAAGAATGTATATGGGAACATCTATAGCTTTTAGCAAATGTATCTCATTATCATTATACAAGGATATAAATACCCCAAATAAAATTTTAGTATTTTCCTAAGATCTTAATTTCTCCAAGACTTCTAATCAAAATACATGATATGCTTTGTAATAATAAAGTATTCTTGACAAGAAATATATAATAAAATTGAAATTCACGGATTTGCCAACTTTCCTATGGCCCACATAACAACATATGAATGAAAATATGGCAAATTACTACTTCATTCTCCTCTGCTCCTCTTCTAGATAAGTTTGCCCTAAAACCAAGAGACAAAATGATAGTTTCCTTTGTTAAATAATCCAGGAAACCCAAGAGCTTACCTGTTTTTCACTGAAAAGTGGTAACCAAAAATTGTATTATAAACAATAACAAATAATTCAGCTAATATTTACTGAATAGAAATACTTGCCACATATTGTGTCAAGTGTCTTATACACATGATCTCACTTAATCTTCACAATCTTACGAATTACGTACAAGTATTAATATTTCCATTTTATGGATGAAGAAATGGAGGCTTAGGGAAGCTGGTAATTCATTCAAAGTTGATGAGAATTACTTAACAGAATTAAGATTTAAACAGAGTTGCCTAACTCCTGAGCCTGAGCTCTTAACTCCTATACTATAATATTTCTTGCTGTGGGGAGGTAACGTTTATTTTCTTAGATTTGGCAAGAATTTCTGAAATTCCTGAAATTTCTGTTTTCAAAGCACCAAAAATAACAGCATTATTGAATTCCAGACAGAGGAACCAGCAAATAGATGGAAAGGCCGTGAGGCAAGATGCCTAGTCTGTTTAAAGGCTCAACCAAGGGACAGTGTAGGTTTAGCACAAAGCCTAGAAAAGAGTGGAGGATGGAGTCAGAGAGGTGACAAGTCACCAAAACATACTTCTGTAGGCCACCAGAACTCTGGCTTCTACCCTGAATGCAGCATAAACCCACCGATAGGCTTTCAATAAAACTGTCATGTTACCCAACGCAAAATAATTTAAAACGATCATTACAGCTACTGTGAAAAAAATAGATGTGGGAAAGATGACAGTTATGCCTACAAGGAGGCAACTGCAATAATTCCAGTGAAAAACAACAGTGGGAGGCCAAGGCGGGCAGATCACAAGGTCAGGAGATTGAGACCATCCTGGCTAACACGGTGAAATCCTGCCTCAACTAAAAATACAAAAAACATCAGCTGGGCATGATGGCACATGCCTGTAGTCCCAGCTACTTGGGAGGCAGAGGCAGGAGAATGGCATGAACCCGGCAGGTGGAGCCTGCGGTGAGCCGAGATCGTGCCACTGCACTCCAGCCTGGGCGACAGGGTGAGATTCTGTCTTGAAAAAAAAAGAAAAAGAAAAAAAGAAAAACAACAGTGCTCAGGATCAAAGAGAGATGGAGAAAGGTAATGAGAAATAGATATTGGATATATTTTAAAGCTGAGCCAACAGAAATCTTAGGATTCTGTTGGATGTTTATAAAATAAAGGCTATAATGCAGAAGAAAAGCCAAGCCATAAGTAAGTCGCCACACATATTTCAAAGTTACATCCTTAAATAGCTAATTATTTAATGATCAAGTGACAAAGCTAATGAATTTTTTTCCATGCTGAAAACGTCACTGGGCCAGGCCTCATGGTTGATTCCTATAATCCCAACACTCAAGGAGGCCAAAGCAGAAGGATTACTTGAGGTCAGGAGTTTGAGACCACCCTGGAAAACACAGCGAGACTCTGTCTCTACAAAAATAAAAAATAAAAATAAAAAAATTAGCTAGAAGCAGTGGTGCAAGTCTACAGTCCTAGCTACCCCTGCTGAGGCAGGAGGATTGCTTAAGCCCAGGAAGTCCAGGCTGCAGTACGTTATGATCACCCCACTGCACTCCAGCCTGGGCGACGGAGCAAGATGCTGTCTCAAACAAACCAACAAAATTCTATGAGTATTTTATAATAAGATATGAAATCTCCAACAGCAAGGTCTTTAAAATTACTCTAAACAAGAAGAAAAATGTGTTAAGTGCACCAATTAGTAGTCTACTCCATGAACTGTGAAGCCATATAATGCTAGGCTAATATAGGGCTAATTTCCCTCTTACACTGGAAAACTGAACACTAAAGCTATTCAAGATAAAAGTGTGCCTTAAGTATTTGTAGTGGAAGCCTAAAAAACAAATGTGGTGACAAAATTAAATAACAGAAAAGATTATATCCAAATAATTACACCAGAAACCAAAATGTTAATTAATCATTAGATTTTCTTATTCATATACAAAATATTTTACAGATAAACATAAAATTCCTATAACTTACAAGAATACAAAAAAAGGGACAACTCCAAGACTAAAATTACAGTCATTCAATTAACCAACATTCATTGGTCAATTAAGAGGGACACACCAAATAAATGATAAACTATAATGAATACTACACAGTGGAGTACTACAACTGAAAAGAACAATGACGAGTATCTCCATACTCCACTAGATAGTGATCTCCAGAATAGACTGTTAAGTCAAAAAAGCAAAGTGGAGAAATACGTGTGTGATATTCTATCATTTATTACAAAAGATGGGGGGGTTTAATACTTTAATAAAAATAATAATTTTATTAGCAAACTAGAAGATAGTTTTTTAAACTTTTTTTATAGGGTATGGGATGAAATAGGGTGGTAGAGCAGGTATTGCCATTGGAACTAGTATTTTACATAAATTATAAAACAAAATTAAAATTTTTAAAAGTAAACTCAAGTGAATTCAACACATAGTAACCTGATGGTATATCCCAAGTTGAATATATTAAGGACAAAAAGATATGCCAATAAAACAAAACCCTCAAAAACAAAACTTTGAATGATTTCAGTAATCATACTGGTGGTGGTGGTGGTGGCATTATTATACTCAGTGTAATGTATGTGTAATACATGATGAGGCAAATTAGTAATTATGCGTTACTTTAATCCTGTGCTTCCCAGCAATGTATGAGAGGAAAATCAGTGACACGGGTTAGAAGTTAAAGAAAAAAACACTTTGGTGCTGATTTCGACCTGGAAACAATGATCAACCCAATAGCAATGAGCACTCTCAGTAGCCATCCTAAGGAACAGGGTTTCTTGGAGAAATGAGGACTCCAGGCCTTGGGCAGGAATATAAAAGATTAGTCTGGAAAATCTTGCAATACCAGAGAGTAAGGAAACTTTTAAAGACCACTTTATTTGGTCATGTCCCAAGGTCTTAGGAAGCCAACTTCAAGAGCCTCTCAATGATCAAAGATGGTTCAATTTGCCAACTGATAAGGATAATAGCTACAATGGACTGAAACACATCAATATGTTCAAATGGGAGTCACTTCCAAGATGTCCAAATAGGAACAGTTCCAGTCTGCAGCTCCCAGCAAGATCGACGCAGAAGACGGGTGATTTCTGCATTTCCAACTGAGGTACCTGCTTCATCTCACTGGGACTGGTTGGACAGTGGGTGCAGCCCACAGACAGCGAGCTGAAGCAGGGCGGGGTGTCTCCTCACCCAGGAAGCACAAGGGGTCGTGGGATTTCCCTTTCCTAGCCAAGGGAAGCCGTGAGTGACCGTACCTGGAGGAGCAGTATACTCCTGCCCAAATACTGCACTTTTCCCATGGTTTTTGCAACCGGCAGACCAAAAGATCCCCCCACCGTGCTTGGCTCGGCAGGTCTCATGCCCTTGCTCGCTGCTAGCACAGCAGTCTGAGATCAATCTGCAATGCGGGAGCTTGGCGGGGGGAATGGGCATCTGCCATTGCTGAGGCTTGAGTAGGTGGTTCTAGGCTCACAATGTAAACAAAGCGGCACGGAAGCTAGAACTGGGCAGAGCTCAGCAAGGCCTACTGACTCTCTAGAATCCATTCTGGGGGCAGGGCATATTGGAACAAAAGGCAGCAGACAGCTTCTCCAGACTTAAACGTCCCTGCCTAACAGCTCTGAAGAGAGCAGTGGTTCTCCCAGCATAGCATTCAATCTCCGATAATGGACAGACTGCCTCCTCAACAGGGTCCCTGACCCCTGTGTAGCCTGGCTGGGAGACACCTCCCAGTAGAAGTCAACAGACACCTCATACAGGGGGGTGCCCTTCTGGGACAAAGCTTCCAGAGGAAGGATCAGGCAGCAATATTTGCTGTTCTGCAGCCTCCACTGGTGGATGCCCAGGCAAACAAGGTCTGGAGTGGACCTCCAGCAAACTCCAACAGACCTGCATCTGAGGGGCCTGTTAGAAGGAAAACTAACAAACAAAAAGGAATAGCATCAACATCAACAAAAAGGACATCCACACCAAAACCCCATCTATAGGTCACCAACGTTAAAGACCAAAGGTAGATAAAACCACAAAGATGGGGGAAAACCAGAGCAGAAAGGCTGAAAATTCCAAAAACCACAGCACCTCTACTCCTCCAAAGGAACACAACTCACCAGCAAGGGAACAAAACTGGGCAGAGAATGAGTTCGACAAGTTGACGGAAGTCGGCTTCAGAAGCTCGGTAATAACAAACTTCTCCGAGCTAAAAGAGCATGTTCTAACCCATAGCAAGAAAGCTAAAAACCTTGAAGAAAGGTTAGACAAATGACTAGCTAGAATAACCAGTGTAGAGAAGAGCTAAATAACCTGATGGAGCTGAAAACCACAGTACGAGAACTTCGTGAAGCATGCACAAGCTTTAATAGCCAATTCGATCAAGCAGAAGAAAGGATATCAGTGATGGAAGATCAAATTAATGAAATAAAGGAAGAAGAGAAGTTTAGAGAAAAAACAGTAAAAAGAAACGAATAAAGCCTCCAAGAAATATGGGACTATGTGAAAAAACAAAATCAACGTTTGATTGGTATACCTGAAAGTGACGGGGAGAATGGAACCAAGTTGGAAAACACTCTTCAGGATATTATCCAGGAGAACTTCCCCAATCTAGCAAGGCAGGCCAACATTCAAATTCAGGAAATACAGAAAACACCACAAAGATACTCCTCGAGAAGAGCAACTCCAAGACACACAATTGTCAGATTCACCAAGGTTGAAGTGAAGGAAAAAATGTTAAGGGCAGCCAGAGAGAAAGGCTGGATTACCCACAAAGGGAGGCCCATCAGACTAACAGCAGATCTCTTGGCAGAAACCCTACAAGCCAGAAGAGAGTGGGGGCCAATATTCAACATTCTTAAAGAAAAGAATTTTCAACCCAGAATTTCATATCCAGCCAAACTAAGCTTCATAAGTGAAGGAGAAACAAAATCCTTTACAGACAAGCAAATGCTGAGAGATTTTGTCACCACCAGGCCTGCCTTACAAGAGCTCCTGAAGGAAGCACTAAACATGGAAAGGAACAACTGGTAGCAGCCACTGCAAAAACATGCCAAACCGTAAAGACCATCAACACTATGAAGAAACTGCATCAATTAATGGGCAAAATAACCAGCTGGCATCATGACAGGATTGAACTAACACCTAACAATATTAACCTTAAATGTAAATGGGCTAAATGCCCCAATTAAAGGACACAGACTGGCAAATTGGATAAAGACTCAAGACCTATCAGTGTGCTGTATTCAGGAGACCCATCTCACATGCAAAGACACACATAGGCTCAAAATAGAGGGATGGAGGAAGATCTACCAAGCAAATTGAAAGCAAAAAAAAAAAAAAAGAGCAGGGGTTGCAATCCTGGTCTCTGATAAAACAGACTTTAAACCAACAAAGATCAAAAGAGACAAAGAAGGTGATTACATAATGGTAAGGGGATCAGTTCAACAAGAAGAGCTAACTATCTTAAATATATATGCACCCAATACTGGAGCACCCAGATACATAAAGCAAGTTCTTAGAGACCAACAAAGAGACTTAGACTTCCACATAATAATGGTGGGAGACTTTAACACTCCACTGTCAATATTAAATGGATCAACGAGACAGAAAATTAACAAGGATATCCAGGACTTGAACTCAGCTCTGGACCAAGAAGACCTAATAGACATCTACAGAACTCTCCACCCCAAATCAACAGAATATACATTCTTCTCAGCACCACACGGCCCTTATTCTAAAACTGACCACATAACTGGAAGTAAAACACTTCTCAGCAAATGTAAAAGAACAGAAATCACAACAAACTGTCTCTCTGATCACAGTGCAATCAAATTAGAACTCAGGATTAAGAAACTCACTCAAAACCACACAACTACACGGAAACTGAACAACCTGCTCCTGAGTAACTACTGGGTAAATAACGAAATGAAGGCAGAAATAAAGATGTTCTTTGAAACCAATGAGAACAAAGACACAACATACCAGAATCTCTAGGACACATTTAAAGCAGTGTATAGAGGGAAATTTATAGCACTAAATGCCCACAAGAGAAAGCAGGAGTGATCTAAAACTGACACCCTAACATCACAATTAAAAGAACTAGAGAAACAAGAGCAAACAAATTCAAAAGCTAGCAGAAGACAAGAAATAACTAAGACCAGAGCAGAACTGAAGAAGACAGAGACAGAAAAAAAACCCTTCAAAAAAATCAATGGCTTTTCGAAAAGATCAACAAAATAGACAGCTAGCAAGACTAATAAAGTAAAGAGAGAAGAATCCAATAGACACAATAAAAAAATGATGAAGTGGTCATCACCACCAATCCCATAGAAATACAAACTACCATCAGAGAATACTATAAACACTTGTATGCAAATAAACTAGAAAATCTAGAAGAAATAGATAAATTCCTCGACACATACACCCTCCCAAGATTAAACTGGGAAGAAGTTCAATCTCTGAACAGGACAATCACAGGTTCTGAAATTGAGGCAATAATAGCCTACCAACCAAAAAAAGTCCAGGAACAGATAGATTCACAGCCGAATTCTACCACAGGTACAAAGAGGAGCTGGTACCATTCCTTCTGAAACTATTCTGATCAACACAAAAAGAGGCAATCCTCCCTAACTCATTTTATGAGGCCAGCATCATCCTGATACCAAAGCCTGGCAGAGACACAACAAAAAAAGAGAATTTCAGGCCAACATTCCTAATGAACATCGATGTGAAAATCCTCAATAAAATCCTGGCAAACCGAATCCAGTAGCACATCAAAAAGCTTATCCAACACGATCAAGTCGGCTTCAGCCCTGGGACGCAAGGCTGGTTCAACATACGCAAATCAATAAACGTAATCCATCACATAAACAGAACGACAAAAACCACATGATTATCTCAATAGATGCAGAAAAGGCCTTCGATAAAATTCAACAGCCTTTCATGCCAAAAACTCTCAATAAACTAGGTATCGATGGGATGTATCTCAAAATAATAAAAGCTATTTATGACAAATCCACAGCCAATATCATATTGAATGGGCAAAAACTGGAAGCATTCCATTTGAAAACCGGCACAAGACAAGGATCCCCTCTCTCATCACTCCTTTTCAACATAGTATTGGAAGTTCTGGCCAGGGCAATCAGGCAAGAGAAAGCAATAAAACGTATTCAAATAGGAAGAGAGGAAGTCAAATTGTCACTGTTTACAGATAATAAGATTGTATATCTACAAAACCCCAACGTCTCAGCCCAGAATCTCCTTAACTTGATAAGCAACTTCAGCAAATTCTCAGGATACAAAATCAATGTACAAAAATCACAAGCATCCCTATACACCAAAACAGACAAACAGGAGCCAGATCATGAGTGAACTCCCATTCACAGTTGCTACTAAGAGAATAAAATACCTAGGAATACAACTTATAAGGGATGTGAAGGACCTCTTCAAGGAGAACTACAAACCACTGCTCAAGGAAATAAGAGAGGACACAAACAAATGGAAAAACATTCCATGCTCACGGACAGAAAGAATCAATATCGTGAAAATGGCCTTACTACCCAAAGTAATTTATAGATTCAATGCTATCCCCATCAAGCTACCACTGACTTTCTTCACAGAATTGGAAAAAATTACTTTAAACTTCATATGGAACCAAAAAAGAGCCAGCATAGCCAAGACAATCCTGGGCAAGAAGAACAAAGCTGGAAGCATCACACTACCTGACTTCAAACTTTACTAGAAGGCTACAGTAACCAAAACAGCATGGTACTGGTACCAAAACAGATATACAGACCAGTGGAACAGAACAGAGGCCTCAGAAATAACACCACACATCCGTCAACATCTGATCTTTGACAAACCTGACACACACAAGCAATGGGGAAAAAGATTCCCTATTTAATAAATGGTGTTGGGAAAACTGGCTAGCCTTATGCAGAAAACTGAAACTAGACCCCTTCTTTACAACTTATACAAAAATCAACTCAAGATGGATCAAAGACTTAAACTAAGACCTAAAACCATTAAAATTCTAGAAGAAAACCTGGGTAATACCATTCAGGACATAGGCATGGGCAAAGACTTCATGACTAAAACACCAAAAGCAATGGCAACAAAAGCCAAAATTGACAAATGGGAACTAATTAAACTAAAGATATTCTGCACAGCAAAAGAAATTATCATCAGAGTAAACAGACAACCTACAGAATCAGAGAAAATTTTTGCAATCTATCCATCTGACAAAGGGCTAATACCCAGAATCTACAAAGAACTTAAACAAATTTAAACAAAAAAGTAAACAACCCCATCAAAAAATGGGCAAAGGATATGAACAGACACTTCTCAAAAGAAGACATTTATGCAGCCAACAGACCTATGAAAAAATGCTCATCATCACTGGTCATTAGAGAAATGCAAATCAAAACCACAATGAGACACCATCTCACGCCAGTTAGAATGGCGATCACTAAAAAGTTAGGAAACAACAGATGCTGGAGAGGTTGTGGAAAAATAGGAATGCTTTTACACTGTTGGTGAGAGTATAAATTAGTTCAACCATTATGGAAGACAGTGTGGCGATTCCTCAAGGATCTGGAACCAGAAATATCATTAGACCCAGCAATCTCATTACTGGGTAGATACCCAAAGGATTATAAATCATCCTGCAATAAAGACACAGGTACACATGTTTATTGCAGCACTATTCACAATAGAAAAGACTTGCAACCAACCAAAATGCCCATCAATGATAGACTGGATTAAGAAAATGTGGCACATATACACCATGGAATATTGTGCAGCCATAAAAAAGGATGAGTTCACGTCCTTTCAGGGACATGGATGAAGCTGGAAACCATCATTCTCGGCAAACTATCGCAAGATGAAAAAACCAAACACCGCGTGTTCTCACTCATAAGTGGGAGTTGAACAATAAGAACACATGGACACAGGGATGGGAACATCACACACCAGGGCCTGTGGGGGGTGGGGTGTCAGGGGAAGGGTAACACTAGGAGAAATACCTAATGTAGGTGACTGGTTGATGGGTGCGGCACACCATCATGGCATCTGTATTCCTATGTAACAAAACTGTACGTTCTGCACATGTAACCCAGAACTTAAAGTATAATACAAATAAAATAAAATAGAAAATATATTCAAATGCATGAGCTTCTAGTATTATTTAAACTAGAAAAAAAAAATTAGTCCTTACTGAAGGTAGATAGCAAGGAAATTCATTATTTAAAAAGCCAGTACATAAGGAGAAATAATAAAGAATATATTCGGTCTCCCCTATAAAAATTGTACTGAGGTAATATGGTTTGGCTGTGTCCTTACCCAAATCTCATCTTGAATTGTAGTTTCCATAATCCCCACGTGTTGTAGGAGGAACCCAGAGGGAGGTAACTGAATCATGGGGGTGGTTACCCCTATGCTTCTGTTCTTGTGACAGTGAGTGAGTTCTCATGAGAGTTGATGATTTTATAAGGGGCCTTTCCCCCTTTGCTTGGCACTTCTTCCTGCCGCCATGTGAAGAAGAATGTGTTTGCTTCCCCTTCCACCATGACTGTAAGTTTCCTGAGGCCTCCCCAGCCCTGTGGAACTGTGAGTCAATTAAACCTTGTTCCTTTATAAATTACCCAGTCTTGGGCAGTTTTTTACAACAGCGTGAGAATGGACTAATACAAAGGGTAACCAAATAGTAGACATGAGAAAGTTTCTTTTACAAAAATATTCCAACTAATAAATAAAAAAGAATGACAATTAAAATGTTACCATTGTATAGTTCCTATGTGTTCATCTAATTATTTCTTCAGTCAGAGAACTTGGTTATCAATGCTTTGCACATAGTAATTCAATTATAATTTATGCCACAGATGTATAACGAATTGATAATTCAAGATTGGAACAATAAATTGCATACATGGGTTCTTGGGCTCTAAAATCGTTTGCCTTTTCTAGTATGTCCAAAGTTATACTGTTCCATTTTATTTTTGATCCATAGCCAATGACATTAACACTGTAATTTTTAAGGAAGAGTATGCCTTGATGTGATAGTGGAAAGTTTATACTGCTTATATTAGTTTGCTAGGACTACCATAATAAAATGCCACATACTGGGCGGCTTAAACAATAGAAATATTATTTTCTCACAGTTCTGGTGCCTAGAAGTCCAAGATCAATGTGTTAGCAGCTTTGGTTTCTTCATAGGCCTCTCTCCTTGGTTGGTAGATGGCTGTCTTCTTGTTTCTTCACATGGTTTCTTTCCTCTCTATGAGAGGGGCCCTGGTGTCTGTCTTCTTGTTTCTTCACATGGTTTCTTTCCTGTCTATGAGAGGGGCCCTGGTGTCTCTTTTTGTGTCCAAATGTCTTCCTCTTATAAGAAAACCAGCCAGACTGGATGAGAAACAACTCCATCAGCCTCATTTTAACTTAATCATCCCTTTAAAGGCCCCTTCTCCAAATAGAGTCACATTCTGAAGTACTGGAGGTTAGGGTTTCAACTAAGAATTTTGGGTGACACTATTCTGCCCATAATACTGATTCAGCATCCCAAAGGAAAAGAATGATGTTAATGCATACATTTTAGTATCTGACCTGATATATACAGTAGGGGCTTAAATACTAACTACATAATTTTTAAAACATGTTAATCAAAGTAATAATATTCTTAAGAATTAAAAACTCAAGGCAGTGAGTATTTATTAAAACAATGCATATGCTGAGCATAAAATCAGGCTCCACAAACTTACCTCATTTATTTGTCCTCCATTGCATTCTGGAGAAAGGACATTACTAAACAATCTCTATTTTTAGTTTACCCTAGGACTTCTACCTTGTTAAGAATAAGCAAAGGTTGAGGGTAATTATTTTGGTGAAAAGGTGAGATAATTGAGCCAGTGTATGAAGAGCCATCATTCATCTACCTATTCACTTGGCTTCTATTACGCTACAGACCAAATGCAAAATTGTTAAATGCCTAGAAATGAAACTGTAATCTGACATTCTTTGTTCTACTATTTCCAAAAGAGGTTAAAAATTTAGAACTCAATGTATCCTAATCATCCTCAAATCCTCAGAGTAAACTAATCTAGTCTTCACTGTACATATCAATAGGCATGAATTACTACTATTCTGTGCATAAATGCAGTTAGTAAAGAAGCATATAAACAAACAACTGATGTGTTAGAGATGATGATGAATTTGCCAAGAACATCAGAAACACTTCCTGGAAGAAATGACCCTTATACAAACTGCATCTTGAGAGTTTGGTAGAAGCTGTTCAAGTAATGCAACAGCAGGCAAATAAATTATTATGAAGACAGACACACTGATGTAAACCAGTAGGGAATGTTGGGGAACTAAAAGTAGTCCAGTATTGACAGAGTGAAAAATGTGAAGTGGAATGCAATATGAGAAAAAAGACATAGGAAGAAACTAGATCTTTCCAATTTTATAAATAATCTTAAGTTACTGAGACTAAGTAGATTGGTCAAGCACGCAAAGCTAGTGAATGGCAGAACTAGGATTTGCAACAAATTTAACTCCAAAATACTTCAGTTACCACAGTGACCATATGCCCCAGTTTCCTATCCCCTGGTTTATAACTATTGTGTCCATTATTATTAAGTGCTTTCTTTCATGCCTATAAAACATTGATCTGTGGACTATCTTCACCCTATCAATTAGGCCACCAGACTATTATTTTTCTATACCCAAGAAAACTAGGGTTTCATTAATTTCACTTAATCATTAGTGAAATTAACCGCTGAAAGAGGTGTTTTTAATGTACTTCTTTTTTTTTATTATTATTATACTTTAGGTTTTAGGGTACATGTGCACAATGTGCAGGTTTGTTACATATGTATCCATGTGCCATGTTGGTTTGCTGCACCCATTAACTTGTCATTTAGCATTAGGTATATCTCCTAATGCTGTCCCTCCCCCCTCCCCACACCCCACAACAGTCCCCGGAGCGTGATGTTCCCCTTCCTGTGTCCATGAGTTCTCACTGTTCAGTTCCTACCTATGAGTGAGAACATGCGGTGTTTGGTTTTTTGTCCTTGCGATAGTTTACTGAGAATGATGGTTTCCAGTTTCATCCATGTCCCTACAAAGGACATGAACTCATCATTTTTTATGGCTGCATAGTATTCCATGGTGTATATGTGCCACATTTTCTTAATCCAGTCTATCGTTGTTGGACATTTGGGTTGGTTCCAACTCTTTGCTATTGTGAATAGTGCCGCAATAAACATATGTGTGCATGTGTCTTTATAGCAGCATGATTTATAGTCCTTTGGGTATATACCCAGTAATGGGACGGCTGGGTCAAATGGTATTTCTAGTTCTAGATCCCTGAGGAATCGCCACACTGACTTCCACAATGGTTGAACTAGTTTACAGTCCCACCAACAGTGTAAAAGTGTTCCTATTTCTCCACATCCTCTCCAGCACCTGTTGTTTCCTGACTTTTTAATGATGGCCATTCTAACTGGTGTGAGATGGTATCTCACTGTGGTTTTGATTTGCATTTCTCTGATGGCCAGTGATGATGAGCATTTTTTCGTATGTTTTTTGGCTGCATAAATGTCTTCTTTTGAGAAGTGTCTGTTCATGTCCTTCACCCACTTTTTGATGGGGTTGTTTTTTTCTTGTAAATTTGTTTGAGTTCATTGTAGATTCTGGGTATTAGCCCTTTGTCAGATGAGTAGGTTGCAAAAATTTTCTCCCATTCTGTAGGTTGTATTTTTTTCTTTTTTTGAAACAGGGTTTCACTCGTCACCCAGGCTTAAGTGCAATGGTGCTATCTCAGCTCACTGCAACCTCTGCCTCCCAGGCTCAAGCAATTCTCTTGCCTTAGCCTCCAGAGTAGTTGGGACACATCATTGTGCCTGGCTAATTTTTTTGTATGTTTTGCAGATATAGGGTTTTGTCATGTTGCCCAGGCTGGTCTCGAACTCCTGAGCTCAAGTGAGGCCTCCCAAAGTGCTGGGATTACAGGCATGAGCCACCATGCCCAACCTGCTAAAAGAGATTATGCTGAGTAACTGGGCATTTGGAAGGATTTTGGGCTATCATCACCTTAACAAATTATCCAGTACATGCTAGAGTTAAACTGCCTTTTATAAAAACAGTCATTATTTTAAAAAAGAATCTTGTGGCAGAAAGAATAAAAAGGAAAACTTATTCTTCTAATTTTAATCTGGTTCAAGGAAACTCCATAGTTTATAGCACAGTCATAAATTCAAACTAAAGTAATTAGATTAGCAACTATAGTCAACCTTGGCCAAAAAAGGTCACTTTTGTTTGCACAAGTCCTGTAAAGCATATATTCCATATCCCACCCTCCAAAAACTGAAGTCACCCTACTGATAACACTAGCAACTGCAACAAACAGCTTACCTCATACTTCTTATATACCAGCATGTAAAAGCTGAATATGCCAAGATATTTACTTTTCCTAGCTACAACATGGACAAATGACCAGGACCAGGCCAAAAGAAGTCCCACTGTAGGATATCTTCAGCAACTGGAGGGCTCTCTGGGAAAGGTTTTCCTCTTTGATGTACACAGAATACAGAGAGGATATTTTCTACTTGCAATCCATTTTTTTAATTTGCTTTTGGATGTGGATATGTAAAACACAATTCTAGAGTTGTGGCAATCATCTTGTAACCAAGAGGGGAGAAGGCTAAGAATAAAGTCCATTTTTGGGAAATTCAGAAGAAAAAACTGAAAGATCCCAGGTCCTTGCTGACATCACTGAGTGGCTTAATAAACCTAAATGTCCTTCCTCTAAATGATATTTTATCCTGTATAACAAGTACCATTATTCTTTGGGTCATTTTAAATTGGGTTTTCTATTACTTGCAGCTAAAAGCATTCCAACTGACACAATAGGTCTGTGACCTAATCAAGTCTATGCAAAGAAATTATTCAAGACAATTAATATTGTCTTTTCAAACTCAGAAACATGAATACAAAAAGGAAACATAAGAATTAAACATCTGAAGAAAGAGGTTGAGTTTTCATTTTCCCAGTGTAGACACAAAAGGTAATGGTCAAAAGTTAATATGTACTACTTCCTATGAGCCAGGTCCTACGTTTGATGAATTACTGCAGTTAATCCTCACAACAAACCTAGGAAATACTACTTTATAGAGGAGAAAACCAAAGCCTAGAAAAGTTAAACAACTTGTCAAGGTTATACTCCTTGATAGTGATTGAGGCAGCATTCATATTCTATATCAATTAACTCCAGAGCCTAATCATTAAGTATAGTTAAAGATAAATGCACAATTATCTGTTTTTTTTTTCCTATGAAGAGATCTAAGTCTTCCGTTGAGCAGGAAAAGTCCAAAAAGGAAGTAAAGAACTTGAGCATCATGATTGTTAGGTTTGAACAACCACTGCTGTTTTGCAACGGGAAAAAGACTTCCTCAGTTTATATACAAAGAAATCATGGCAAAGAAAGAGGAAAAACATTATGGAAAGATGTCATATAATTAGTGGCAGAGTCAGTAATAAAATTCAGGTAATTCAGACCTTATTGTTCCCAGGCCGGAGCACTTTCCATCTCACCATACAGTTTCTGCCTTGAAATTGAGATATTGTATCTCCAGCACAAGTGGGGAAAAAAAGCAAAATGTATAGAGATAAAACTATGAAGGCTTACTAAGATATTTACAGAGTAGAATTCCCATATTCAATATTTATTCATTGATAAGCTTTCATATATAAGCAGAGAGACAACAAAACCGTTTACTGTGTGGATAGATAGTAGTAAGAAAAATAATTTAATGAAAAAATTATTTTTCAAGATATCTATACTTCCATTGTTAAATACTTTAAAAAAATCAGAGGTTCTTAGTATGTATCCACACATTAAAGGTAGTAGAGAATACAATGACTATTTCTCATTGAATTTTCTAAAAAATGTATTTTTTAAAAAAGACAATCTTCAGAAAAACTAAGTAAACAGGCTCACTGAAGAACTATGTATCATATTCTCCCTATAGCAATGTAAGCCAGTTGCCAAATTTATGATTATAAAGGAATGAGTTAGACTGCTAAGTATTGACCCTCAATCATTTGACAATGCTCTAGCTCTAGCTGTACTCAAAAGAAAAAACATGGAGACAGAGAATGTGTACAATTACTAATGTTAATACAAAGTACCAAAGGCCAAAGAGGGCGGGGAGACAGAAAGAAGATCTGATTCTGAAAATATATGGATTCCCAATAACCACTTATTTTCTTTCTTGGAAAGAATAACTTTCATGAATTAAAGTAATATAAGAGTTCACTCATTTATCTTTATCATTTCAATAAACACTCAGGTCTGTCAAACAGTATCAGAATAAAATTAAAACACAGAACTGGCTTACTCTGCAATATCAAGATATCCACAGGAAGCTGCTGCATGTAGTGGTATCCAGCCTTCATTATCAGGTTGATTAATATTTGCTCCATTTTCTACCAGAAACTTCACCATATCAACATTGTCATCAATGCAAGCCTAAAAACAAAACAGAAAGCCAGATTGGAAAAAATACGAATTAACACTCCAAATAATACATCGATAGAATAAAATTCCTACTTTGTAGCTTTTATAATATAAATATTCTCTGTAAATAAATCTGCTGCTATCTTGACTATAATCCATCAAACACACTAATGACACTAAATTGTAAGGGTCCTTGCTTAGGTACACATATAACAGTAGTGTATGTGCCTAGACTCTTTATGGCAACCCAATTTGAATAACAAGTACCTATTGAAATGAAGACATTATAACTAAGTACTAATAATAATCTCTACAGCAGTGGTTCCCAAAAATGTTGTCTGCTGGGGGAAGGGGGAGTAGATTCTTTCAGGGAGTTGATTAGGGTAAAACTGTTTTCAAGATAAAACTAAGATGTCATTTCCCTTTTTTACTTTGTTGACATGTACACTTGACGGTATAAAAGTACCAGCTGTAAAACTGCATGCGCTTTAGCACAAATAACGGCAGTGGCCAAAAAAAAACCCGCCTCTATTAACAGTCACTGTTTTGACCACTTTGTACTCATAATTAAAAAAAAAAAAAATTGCCAAGCACAGTGGCTCATGCTTGTAATCCCATCTACTTGGGAGGCTGAGGCAGGAGGATCCCTTGAGCTTCAGTTCAAGGCTGCAATGAGCTATGATCACACCACTGCACTCCAACCTGGGCAACAGAGTGAGACCCTATCTCCAAAAAAAGTGGTGGTTGGGGGGCAGCAATTTTTACTCATACATGTCTTTGACAAAGCAGTACGCATTAAATCTTGGCCCTTGTATACAGGTCTTTTTTATATTCTCTGGAACAAGATGGGAAGTGTATGTTAAAGCACCTCTTCCAAGTATGATGGTTGTCTTGATGAAAAGCACTTGTGACATTGAGATGCAAGCTGACTTAGCCACTTTCCCATGCAACATTATGTCTACTTAAATGACAAACTACAGTTAGTCTAACTTTGATTTGTGGTAGATCTTTTCTTGCAAATGAACAAAATGAGCCTGTCACTTCAAGAAAAGCAATTAACGCCACGCGCGGTGGCTCACGCCTGTAATCCCAGCACTTTGGGAGGCCGAGGCGGGCAGATCACCTGAGGTCAGGAGTTCAAGACCATCCTGGCCAACATGGTGAAACCCCATCTCTACTAAAAGTACAAAAATTAGCCAGGTGTGGTGGAGCACGCCTAGTCCCAGCTACTTGGGAGGCCGAGGCAGGAGAACTGCCTGAACCCAGGAGGTAGAGGTTGCAGTGAGCCAAGATCATGCCATTGCCCTCCAGCATGGGCAACAGAGCAAGACTCCGTCTCCCAAAAAAAAAAAAAAAAGAAAAGCAATTAACAGTATATTTGTTGCCAATGATAAACTTTCAAGAAAAAATGAATTAGTTATTTTAATTTAAAAATGTCATTTGGTAACAGGGGTAAATCATTGTTATTTTTAAATGAATTAATAGCATTTTAAATTCCTGGTTTTAAACTCTTAAGACTACAAATATTAATACATATAACCTACAGAAACAAAAGCTCATGGAATCTTCAATAATTCTTAAGAGTATCAAGAAAATAAAAAAAGTGTATCAATAAAATAAAAAAAAAGTTGAGAACTATAGTCCTAAAATAAATAAGAAGGAACTTTTATCAAATGCTTGCTTTGTGCCAGGTAGTATGAGAGGTGATTTACATACATTATTCTCACAAAAACCCACTCCAAGGTACTCATTGTTCCCCACAACTGTTCCTAAAATCACTGTGTTCCAGCCACAATAGGGACCTTACTATTCCTTGACCAGGTACCTCAGAGCCTTTGTTCTTGCAGTTCTCACTGTCAGGAATGCTCTGCCCCCAGATCTAAGCATGCTGATTCCTTCTCATCAAACAAATCTCAATGCAGATGTTTCTTCTTCAGGAAGGCCCTCCTGGACATCCTTTTAAAGTAATTCCTAGTACTCTATCACATTATCAATAATATCAATAGCCACAATTTTCTTATTTATACCTATGTTCTACCCCTACTAGAATGTAAACTCCATAATTTTCAGATTAGGGATATATCTGTACATGAATATAAGTACTTTATACCTGTCCTATGAGACAGGCGGTATTCATAAACACACTCCATTTACCCTGGGGAGGCTTTCTGGAATTGGCACTATTCATAATCATCATCATATTGTCCCTCCTGCGATGCAATCCCCATGTATTACCAGGACCCCTGCCCAAGAATGTAAAGTCTGTGCCATGTTCTTGACTTGGGGGATTGGGAAGGTGGGATGAAATCCACTCAAGGAGCCTTTAACTTGGTGAAAGGTTTTTTCCCTCCTAATTCACACAAAGCCATTATTTGCCCAGAGGGCAAGTGACCTTTTTTTTCTAATGTGGGTAAAACTCAGTAAATGAACTAATTAGCTCCTATTTCCTATCTATGATAAACAACTAATACACAACTAGGAGTATGTGGGCTGATGACTATTATCTCTGTACTCTAAAAGTGTTTCTAATAAACTGATCAGTAGACATATTAATTTACACTGTCATCTTTGGTTTATTGCCAAAAGATCTTTGTTGGAAAATTCATGTGCTACTCATTTAAATGTATAAAAATCCCAAGTTTATTAAGAATCCGGAAGGATATTTTAAGTAGCTGTTGAAAGTAATAAATATTGATGTGTCATTTAAAAAGTGGTTCTAATACATTTTGCTATACATAGACCATTACCTTTATCTACCCATCCCCTTAAAAGAGGCTTAAACACCAAGACAGTACTTAACCACCAAAGGAAGTTCCTGTTTGTTCATATTTGGGGAAAAAAACTATTTTTCAGGACTGAAAACACATCAACAACAACAAAAAAGGATATTAATGTCAAACTATAACTCATGGAGAAAACGAAAGAGCTTCTTAAATGCCACTTCAACCTAAGAAAGAGCAGTTTGGGGCTGGCTGATGAGATATAATGGATCAGCATTATACATAAGCAATGAATAAATAAGGTATGACTGTATCCACATTTCATAAATGAAGTCTTTGCTCAACTCTCACCTTTTTGGTATCGCCTTTCTTGGACAGCATACTAAAATTACAACCCCTTCCCTACCATTTTATATCCTGGGTATCTACTTTATTTTTCTCCATACCATTTATTATAACATACTATATATACTTTGCTTATTTACCATCTCTTTACCCCACTCCCAGCATAAGCGTTTACTGAGAGCAGGAATTCTGCTGCATCCTCAATACCATGCACAGTTCTTGACATGCAGAATTTGGCTGCTTCCACAATACCTTAGTTCTTGGGCTCAATAAATGAATTAATGAATGTAGGAGGAAGCTAAGATTCAAAGAGATTAAGTAGCTTGAATAAGTCACACAGACAGGAAATGATAGGGCTGGGAATCTCACAGAGATGCTCAGGTTCCAGAAACTAAGCTTTTTCCACACTTAACACACTGCTTTCCACAGATGTTCCTAGTTTATCAACACATTTCTCACCTGCAACAGGATATCACGCATTCTAAGGGCTAAGTATTACTTGTATAAATGAAATAAATTTTCCTTAACTACCACAGAAACAAAAGAAATGCTTTTAGCAGCATTTCCCTAAGGAAGAAAATGACAAAGTTTCTATCAAGAAAAGCACTATACAGTGTACCTAAAAAGTTTTAAAGCGGGAGGCTGAGGCAGGTGAATCATGAGATCAGGAGATCAAGACCATCCTGAGAAACACGGTGAAACCCTGTCTCTACTAAAAATACAAAAAACTAGTCAGGCATGGTAGCACACACCTGTAGTCCCAGCTACTCGGGAGACTGAGACAGGAGAACCGCTTGACCCCGGGAGGTGGAGGCTGCAGTGAGCCAAGATCGTGCCACTGCACTTCAGCCTGGGCGACATAGCAAGACTTCATCTCAGAAAAAAAAAAAGTGTAAAAGCATTGAGAGGGAATCACAGCTTTTGGTTTTAGGTTCTAGTTCTGGCTCTGCCACAAATTTTGTGGCTGTGAACAAGTAATTTAATCTTTTTGGACGTTGGTGTCTTCATATTTCAAGTGGAGGGAAGAAGTGTGAGGGGGTATTTATCTTAAAAATTCCCTATCATATTTAAAATTATTATGTATCTTCCCTCTAGAACAAGTTATAAGCAAGCTGACAGCAGTTTTCCAAAGTGCCTAGAACATATCTTACATATAAGAGATGATACAAGAATACATAGGCAATGTTGATATAGATATTGCTCAAGAAAAGAACTATTTTTCATAGAGCAGTGGTTAAAAGAGGTTTGAGAATCACAGCTATTTAATGACGAAGAAACATAAAAAGTGGATTGTATTAGAAAGTAGTTTATAGAATGCTGAGATAAGAGACTGACTTACTGTGACTTGCATAATCATTCACTTTCCTTGAGAAATCATACTGATTAAATTCTTTCTTTTCAGACAGAGTCTTGCTCTGTTGCCCAGGCTGGAGTGCAGTAGCGCGATCTCGGCTCAATGCAACCTCCGCCTTCCGGGTTCCACCGATCCTCTTGCATCAGCCTCCTGGGTAGCTGGAACTACAGGTGTGTGCCACCATGCCCAGCTAATTCTTGTATTTTTAGTAGAAATGGGGTTTCAACATGCTGACCTGGCTGGTCTCAAACTCCTGACCGCAAGTGATCCACTCAACTTGGCTTCCCAAAGTGCTGGGATCACAGGTGTGAGCCACCACACCTAGCTGATACTCATTAAATTCTATTCACCTTTCTTCCTCAATCTCTTTTAAATCCCATAGGCTCCAAAACTGTATCCTGATTTTTATCCTCAGTATAAAAATATAAAACCCTACTTGATAATTATATGTAATACAAATATGATTATTCTTTTAAACTGAAAAATATCAACAAGTAAATAAGAAATGATTCTTTATAAAAGAATATGGGGAAATGCCCAAAATATATTAAGAGGGTTTTTTTTTTTTTTTTTTTTTAAGCCTACAACACTACAAAATTACACATCTTTGTTGGGGTGTTTTTTACAAATGGATATACATATGTGAAACTTCACCAAATTGTATACTTAAGAGTCATATACTTTACCAATGTAAATTATGCCTCAAGTTAAAAAGTTAAAAAAAAAAAGGCTACCATTTGAGACTACTATGTATCACTTAAAATATGTATTCCTTTAACTTCTATGCCTTGCCTCCTCAAGCTCCACATACCAAATGCAGCTGGTATTCCTAGTAGTCTCCCATCCAAGTACTAACCAGATCCAACCCTGCTTAGCTTCCTAGATGAGACGAGACCAGGTGTTTTCAAGGTGGTATAGCAAGTTAAAAAGGATGCAAATATGGAAATGGAAAAGGATAAAAGAATATAGGAGAAAACACACAATGTATTTTTTTAATGCCTAATATGATTTAAAGTTTTATATTAGTCCATTCTTATGCTGCTAATAAAGACATACCAGAGACTGAGTAATTTATAGAGGAAAGAGGTTTAATTGACACAGTTCCACACAGCTGGGGTGGCCTCACGAAACTTACCATCATGGTGGAAGGAGAAGCAAACACCTCCTCCTTCACATGGCAGCGGCAAGGAGAAGCGCCGAGCAAAACAGGAAAAGTCCCTTATAAAACCATCAGATCTTGTGAGAACTCACTCACTATCATGAGAACAGCAGCATGGGGGTAACTGCCCCCATGATTCATTCAATTACCTCCCACTGGGTCCCTCCCATAATACATGGGGATTATGGGAACTACAATTCAAGATGAGAGTTGGGTGGGAACACAGCCAAAACATACCAACTTTACTAAAAAAAAAATTCACTCAAGACTAAAAGAATACATCCTGAAGGTTAAAAATAATGGTTGTGAGACCCACTTTTATTTTCTTCCTTAATTTTTCCTTTCTTTTCAAAATGTCTACAATGAATAGACAGTGTTTCAAGAAAAAAATTCAAGAAGTTATTTCTTAAATAAAAAGCATTAAATGGTAATGTGGAAAAACAACCAAGGCTGGGTGTGGCAGCTCATGCCTATAACCCCAACACTTTGGGAGGCTGAGGTAGGAGGATCACTTGAGGTCAGGAGTTCAAGACCAGCCTGGCCAACATGGCAAAACCCTGTCTCTACTAAAAATACAAAAATTAGCCAGGCACGGTGGCACATGCTACTTGAGAGGCTGAAGCATGAGAATTGCTTGAACCTGGGAGGCGGAGGTTGCAGTGAGCCAAGATCACGCTACTGAGCTCCAAGCCTGAGCAACAGAGCAAGACTGTCTCAAAAAAAAGAAAACAACCGAATTGCTGGTGAAAGTATGAAATTCACACAACCACTTCAGAAAACTATCTAATAGCACCTACTAAAGTTATGTGGAATGGATAAATATACAGGGTGGGGTGAGGTGTAGGAAGGGAGATCCTATTCACATAACAGAATCCTATAAATTGAAAAAAAAAAAAAAGAACATTGAACAAAAAGAACAAAATACTGCTATCTTCAACAACATGAATGAAATACATAAATGAGTAAAGAAGGCAGGTACAAAAGGATACATACTGCAGGTTTCCTGATAAAATAAGATCTGGTGATAAGACTCAGAACCAGGGTTAAATCTGTGGGAGAATGACAGGAGGGGCATAAGGGGGCTTTCTGGACAGTTGGAAATGTCCCTATCTTTGTTGAGGTGATTTTTACATAGAGATATACATATGTGAAATTTCACTGAATTGTCTACTTAAGAGTTGTATACTTTACCACTGTAAATTATACTTCAAGTTAAAAAGTTAAAAAAAAAAAAAAGCAGGCTACCATTTGAGACTACTATGTATCACTTAAAATACGTATTCCTTTAACTTCTATGTCTTGCCTCCTCAAGCTCCACATACCAAATGCAATCCGTCTTTTAACTGATAACCTCTAAATACTCTGAAAACATTTCTTCCCCAAGAATTCTAGCATATTCTCTGTTTATGGCTAAATATCACTAATTCCTTTAGCTACTCTTCATATTATATATACTAAAAAGTATATATGCCAAGATCGTATGAAAAAGATCACATTAAAATATACTTGGATAGTCCATAAATAACAATGATCACATAAGGGCCATAATAGCAGTGGGTAGAAAGTACTAAAATATCACTGAGAACATAAAGAGATCTTTTTGTGACTAAGAGGGTCCATATGGGTCCCTACATATTTGAGAATAGTTTTGAAGATTCTGTAAGAGTTCAAGTACCAAATCAACTGGCAGGAACCTCACTGAGCAAAGACACTGCTGATTTTAAAAGTTCATGGAATAAACAAAAAGTAAGTCAACCAGTGGTAGACAGTATCTGTAAGTTATAAAACAGGATAAGGCTAAGTGGTAAAAGATCTGAATATAATGCAAAGACTGTAGTTGTACTGCAGATGATTTTCAACCTCTTTTTACTTCAACACACGAACAGAATCTGCTATGTTCCCATCAGTAATGGTGGCTCAAGTAAGCAGCAGGAGAAACTAGAAAAAAACACTTTAGAATTTCAAGATGATGCTTGAAAAAGCTATTTAGAGTTTTTAGGAAGAGGGGTGACATGATCAGATCAGTATTTCAGAAAGATCATAGAAGCAATAAGAAGAGGAAAGAGCCTGAACTAAACAACAGCAGATATCGGCATACCTAGTTTTACTGTGCCTCGTGGATACTGCATTTTTTTGTTTGTTTGTTTACAATTTGAAGGTGTGTGGCAACCCCGTGTCAGGCAAGTGTATTGGTGCTACTTTTCTAAACACGTGCTTACTTCATGTCTGTGTCACATTTTGGTAATTCTCACAATATTTTAAATTTTTTCATTATTACTAGATCTGTTATGGTGATTCATGATCAGTGATCTCTGATGTTACTATTGTTTTGGGGCGCCATGAACCATATTCATAGAAGACGGTGAACTTAATTGATAAATGTTATATATGTGCTTTGACCACTCCACAAACCGGCAGTTCCCATCTCTCTCCCTTTCCTGAGGCCTCCCTATTTCCTTAGAAATAACAATATTAAAATTAGACCAATGAATAACCCTACAATCACCTCTAAGTACTCAAGTGAAAGGAAGAGTCATGTGTCTCTCATTTTAAATCAAAAGCTAGAAATGATTAAGCTTGGTGAGAAAGGTACGCTGAAAGCCAAGGTAAGCCAAAAGCTAGGCCTCTCGTGCCAAACAGCCAAGTTGTTAATGCAAAGGAAAAGTTCTTGAAGGAAATTAAAAGTGCTACTCTGGTGAACACACAAATGGTAAGAAAGCAAAGCAGCCTTACTGCGGACATGGAGAAAGTGTTAGTAACCTGGACAGGTCAAACTAGCTGCAACATTCCCTTAAGTCAAAGCCTAATCCAGAGTAAGGCCCCAACTCTCCTGAATTCTACGAAGCCCAAGAGAGGTGAGGAAGCTGGAGAAGAAAAGTCTGAAGCTAACAGGAAGTTGATTCATGAGGTTTAAGGTAAGAAGCCATCTCCATATCATACAAGTGCAAGGGGAAGCAGCAAGTGCTAATGGAGAAACTGCATCTGGAAGATGCAGCTAAAATCACTGATGAAGGTGGCTACAACTAAACAATAGCGTTTCACTGCAGACAAGGCAGCCTTCTACTGGAAGAAGATGACATGTAGCACTTTTATAGCTTGAAAGGAGAAATCAATGCCTGGCTTCAAAGTTTCCACGGACAGGTTGAATCTCTTTTCAGGGGCTAATGCAGCTGGTGACCTTAAGTTTGAAGCCAGTGCTCATTACCCATTCCAAAAATCCTAGGTCCCTTAAGAATTAGACTAAATCTACTCTGCCAGTGCTCTATAAATGGAACAACAAAGCCTGGATGGCAGCACATCTGTTTATAGCATGGTTTACTAAGTATTTTAAGCTCACTATTGAGACCTATTACTCAGAAAAAAAAGATTCCTTTCAAAATATTGCTGCTAACAACAATGAACCTGGTCACCCAAGGGGTCTGATGGGAGATGTACAGGATTAATGTTGTTTTCATGCCTGCTAATAAAACATCCATTCTGCAGCTCAAGGAGTAATCTCCACTTTTATGTCTTATTTAAAAAATACATTTTGTAATGCTATAGTTGCCACAGATAGTGATTCCTCTGATGGATCTGGGCAAAGTAAATTGAAACTTTTTGGAAAGAATTCACTATTCTACATGCTATTAAGAACATTGGTGATTCAGGGAAGGAGGTCAAAATATCAACATCAATGGGAGTCTGAAAGTTGATTCCAACCCTCATGGATGACTTTGAGGGATTCAAGACTTCAGTGAAGGAAGTAACTGCAGATGTGGTATAAACGGCAAGAGAACAAGAATTAGAAGTGGAGCCTGAGGATGTGACTGAATTGCTGCAATCTCATGATAAAACTTGAATAGATAAGGAGTTATTTCTCAATGACAAGCAAAGCAAGTGGTTTCTTGAGAGGGAATCTACTCCTGGTGAAGACGCTGTGAACATTGTTGAAATAGCAATAAAAGGTTTAGAAAATGACATAAACTTGGTTGATACAGTGGCAGGGTCTGAGAGGATCGACTCCAATTCTGAAAGAAGTTCTACTGGGGGTAAAATGCTATCAAATAGCATTACATACTACAGAGAGATCTTTCATGAGAGGAAGAGTCAGTTGATGAGGCAAACTTGTCTTATTTTATGAAATTGTCACAGCTACTCCAACCTTCAGCAACCACCGCCCTGATTAATCAGCAGCCAACATCAAGTCAAGACCCTCCACCAGGCCAGGTGCGGTGGCTCACGCCTGTAATCCTGGCACTTTGAGAGGCCAAGGCGGGCGGATCATGAGGTCAGGAGTATGGGACCAGCCTGACCAACATGGTGAAACCCTGTCTCTACTAAAAATACAAAAATTAGTTGAGTATGGTGGCACGCACCTATAATCCCAGCTACTCGGGAGGTGGAGGCAGGAGAACTGCTTGAATCTGGGAGGTGGAGTTTATAGTGAGCCGAGATTGTGCCACGGCACTCCAGTCTCGGTGACAGAGCAAGACTCCATCAAAACAAAAACAAAAACAAACAAAAAAAAACCCTCCACCAGCAAAAAGACTATGACTGGCTGAAGGCTCATATAATCACTAGCATTTGTTTTTAGCAATAAAGCATTTTTAAATTAAGGTACGTACTACAGCATTATGACTTTTAAAAGATATAATGCTACATTATATTTAATAGACTGGTGTAGCATAAACACAACTTTTATATGCACTGAGAAACCAAAAAAATTTGTGTGACTCGCTTTTTTGTGGTAGTCTGGAACCAAACCCACAATATCTCCAAGGTATGCCTGTACTCATGAAACTGTATAAAGGAAGCTTAGGAGGAAATATGCAAGGTTTAATGAAAGACACGAAGAGTGAAGATGCAGGAAGAAGCCATTCATGAAGATAAACACCACAGATTCAAGGAGCAGATTGGGAATAGAAAGATGACGATTTTATTTGTTTTGGATATGCTGAATTTATAGGTGTCTGTACATCTATCTAACCATATAGATTTGGAGCTGTGAAAATAAATGTGGGAAGAAAATGTCAATTTGGGAATTATCTGCATTGAGGTAATAAAACAATGGGACTTGAAATCATTCAGGGAAAGAGTGTAGAGAAGTGATTTTGAAAACAGTAAGGAAAGGGGTAAGATTAAATTATGATTAGGATATTCTGCTTGGAAAACAAACATCTGTGATACCTTAGTCAGTAGACAGCTAGAAATAGAAAGTTCAAGACACCATCTAGTACAGAAGACAAATACAAAAATAGATGATTATATCAAAAGGAATATGGTAAGACAATTTCAGATTATGTCCATTGGTTTTTATGAGAGCTGAGAAAAGGAGAATTAGGAAGGAATGGTGGTCGTCAGGGAATATTTCCTGGAGGTGACTCATATACTTGAGTTTAACGTAAGAACAAGTGAAAAACAGGTCTGGTATATAAAGATGCAAAGCCAAATACGGTGAGGTAAGCAAGATCCAGAATAGGGTCTTATCTGCCATCTGTTGAGCAATCCTTTGACACTTAAGGTAAAAGACTTTCATGACAAATTGGTAATTTTTAAAGTTTCTCCATTTGAAGAAGGTGATTACACTGGCTCTTTGAAAGACATTAACACACAGAAATAGCTGTTCTCCAATAAATGAAACACTGCTAATTTTGATTTTAAATGTATATACTTTTAAGTCGACATAAGAAACACCAACAAAATATCAATACCAAAAGCAATTAATGTTAAATCTGCTTGTTCTTTTGTTTATAAATGTTTTTGAAATATTTTAATATAAATTAAATGCTAAAAGCATTGCCACAAAATATACATCATGTATCAATCTCAAGTTAGTGGTGTAAATTGTTCAAACTGTTGTCCTCAACATTTATAAAGTACATACAAGAAACTGGCAAAGCATGCCCATAAACATATTGTTGCTAAGAGAATCAAAAGCTAACACATGTAGCACATTAAGAAAAGCAAGACTTGCTGACTTAAATTTCTGACTAAATTTGGTCAGTTTATTGAACCATGTAAGGAAAGAAGCAGAACGGCTCAAATACACTTTCAAAATCTTATCTGACATGGTTTACCTTCAAGTTTTTCTTGAATGTGAATGCAGAAAAATTACCAATAATAAATGGCTGTGTGAAGACACTTTTGTCATTTAATTCTAGGTACAGGCAGCTTCATCAACTTGAGTTGTAAACTAATTCAAGTACATAAAACTTTTGTTTTTATTGTTCCACACATGTTCATAAGGAAAAAATTGAGAAGCCTGCTAACAAAGAGTTAACAAGGTGTTTATACAATGCTCAAAGCAGACAGAGTCCATGACTTCAAGACAGATCTTCAGACATGTGTAGCTTGAAAAAACATTAAATTTCATTCCTAAAATAGAACAACTATGTTTAAACAAACATAATTAAACTGAGTAAACTTGCCATCACAAAACAAGTAGCATTTGAAATAAATTCTAACATTGTTATATTCCTTTTCTTGAAAGTATTTTTGTTAAAAGTACAAACTCTAGAGTCGGACTGTCTGAAATTAATCCAGTTCTGCCATTTACTGGTTGGGTGTTCTTGGGTAAACTCCCATCTTGTGTGCCACAGTCTCCTCCTGAAAATGAGGATAATAATAGAACCCACTGCCTCAAAAGTTTACTATGAAAAATACATAAATATATACGGCGCATAAAGTAGTACCTGTCAAAAAGTTAAACACTATTGTTTATATAGTCCATGCTAATTCTTCCCCATTTAAATTATTTTCTCCTTTTTATATTATTATTCTAGAATGCATTTTTATCCCACTATGAATTATGAAACAGTTAAATGGCAAAGAATTGTCAAATATTCCTTTTAGTGCCACTTTTGGTAAGAGTCCTACCTGCCAAAAGTTTCTAAGAGGATGGTTAAGTTTTAAAAGATGCCCTAAGAAAATCTTAGGGATTACAAACATCCTTCAAACAAACTTTTCTGCAAACTCATTCATGAGTTTATATACGATTCAGAAGAGCAAAGCAAAAGAAAAGAGTTGCATAAATGTAATTATAACAATTTAGGTGAAAATGAAATTACAGTCAATAACCCGAAATGCTTGCAATTTGTGCCTAATCATTAGGAACAGCTAATTATTGATAGGTAATAGGCAAATTAGTTTGAATTACTTTGAATACAGAAGTTCTCTTAGCCAATTTCCTCTTCACAGAAACAATTCCTTTTTGTTTGTTTGTTTGTTTGTTTTTTGTTAGAGATAGTGTCTCACTATGTTGCCCAGGCTGGTCTAGAACTCCTGGCCTCAAGCAATCCTCTTGCTTTGGCCTCCCAAAGTGCTGGCATTACAGGTGTGAGCCACCACATTCAGCCAAACAGAAACAATTCTTTATGACTCTTAGGACAAGCTCAACTGGTACAAGCAGAAATTTGTGTATATACTAGAAAATATTTCATGCCCCAAGCATTCAGGGCGACATAAACGTCAGTATGTTTAAAGAGGAACTGAACTGGATACTGTCCAAGCAATGTTTTTGTTCTATTTTAAAGAAAACTGAAGCGAGACATTCCAAAGGAGGAATTATGGGTGTGGTTTACACAAGAAAGACAAAGAAAAACTCCAAGCAGTACTCCTATACTAAATAATAAAAAAGAAAATCCTAGCTCTTGCATTAAAATACTGGCAAATGAAAAGCAAGTACAATTTTAGGAGGCCATCCATATTTAGTTATGAAAACAAAGAGTCCAGCATTGCATTTAAATTGACCTTTTCTCACCTTTCTACTATCTCAGGTGTGAAAATCTAGATGTAAAAACAGAAATCTATCCACATAATAATTAAATATTCAAATGAGATTCAAATGACAAGATGACTAGAACAAGAAATCCAAAACATACACAATGGCTAGACCATAGGGAACTCTTCATTTGGAAAAACAAAAGTTGAGGCTTATATATAGTATCTTAGAGTAATTATAGAAGAACAGTGTCTGACAAAGAGAGATCACAATATATATTTGTTGACTGAATGAACTAGACATAGCAAATACAGGATATAAAAAATCTGACAAAAACAATTCAAGACAAAAACCCACAAAAGTTTCTGAAGAAAAAGTAATTTAATTACTGTATAAATATTCATTCAACAAATACTATATATTTGAATGAGAATGCCAAAAACTAGAACCACAAATATCCAAAGATTAAAATATGCTCTTTATCTATTCTTGTTACATAACTCTGTTATTTCCTTCACTGACAAAAATCTATAAAGTAGTACATTGAACCTAGATTTTTAGAAGCCAACACTTTCATTTGGGGACTTAGTAAGGGAACAGCATTTCTTCTGGAGTTTAGTCATTAGGGATACAAAATAAATTGAACTTCAGGGTCATTCTTTCATGAATAATTTTTACTGATTGCCTACCACATACAACGTAATGCAGTAAGTCATGCATTTTGGTAGATACAAAGACCAACACTAGAGGGCATATTTTCCTTGCTTCCTTTGTGCACAATGCCTAGCATACAGCAAATACATAATACATACATAGTGAACCAAAATACTAACTTCTTAATAAGGAGTAGGCATTTATGACCTACTGTGTGTATGTATACATAAAACTGTATTAAGTACTGTGTAAGGCATGCTGACTTTATTAGTATTTTATGTATTTCTACTCTTCTCCTGGCTAGATTATAGTTCCTTAAGAATAGAAACTGCCTTACATATTCCATAATTCCTAACAGTGCTATTTCAATAAATTTTTGTTGATGAACTAAAATAAACAATCTTGTCCACAGGATGCCCAATTAAGAAAAAAAGATAAGCAAGGAAGTAGAAAAATGCTACGAAATTTAACAGTGATACAGCAAAATAAAGGAAAACTCAGTATGTGAATGGAAATAAGTTAAAGAAAACTTTTTGGAGAAAATAAATGTTATGCAGGTCTCATTACTGTCCGAGCTCTGGAGATAGGGTGGAAGGCAGATACAGAGAAAGGTTTCCTTGCTGAATTCTATCGTTTATCAGATGCGGTTCACAAACTGAGCTAGAGGGGTTTAATCAATAAATACACTCAATAAATATACTAATGTGAAAATTTTAGTTTCAGGGAAACAAAAGCTTCTACTTACTATTTACTTAAAAAACAAGTTACAAAAGAATACTCATAAAATGACACAATTCTTGCTGTTGCAATGTCTAATGAAAAGTGTGGAAGAATACACACCAAAGCGTTAATTAACACTTTAAGTCATTAACATCTTAAAGTCACTGAGTTATTTCCCAAAAACATCTCTATAGTAAGGATATAAAATTGTTAGTCTTCCAAAACAAAACATTAACATAGTTAATACACATAGTTGTTAACTAACTGTTTCTTGATGAAACAGTGTTCAGCAAAACAACTGGGCCATAAAGAGAACAGATTAATAATTCAACAATTATTTACTGAGTGTCTGCTACAGCTAGACACTATGCTGGCTGGTAGGAATACAATGTTGAAGTATACAGACCAGATATCTGAATTCACACAGCTTAGAGTCCAGCACAAGACAGGTAACTAAACACACAAGAACAAAAAGAGCTATGATAAACACTATGAATTTAACTACTTAACCAGTATTTGGGGGAGAGGGGAAATCAAAATCTCTGAAGGTGGTGCCCAGAAATTTCCTCTTTAAAGAAGTTGCCCATCTAACTTGTAAAATACATTAGATTGTGAACCACTGATACTCACAGTAACCAAAGCTAGAGGAATAAATAACAAGGCACAAGCAGCATGTGTAAAAAGTGATCAGAGAAAGCTGTGTCAGAACCCAGAGGGCATGAGTATTTAAGAAAGGGGAAACAACAGAGGGTTGAGAAGCAGTAACTTGAAGAGGCAGGAGGGAAAGAAATAAAGTGCAGTTACATAGAAGCAAGGGGAAAATGGAAAATAGAATTATAAGGAGTTAAGTTCTTCCTAGTAAAAATGGCAGAGTGAAGCCACATTTTACAGAATCCATGTCCTAAATAAACACTAACCCTTACTTACATAGCACTTTTATACGTGCCAGGGAACTGTTCCAGGTAGTTTACCTATACTAATTCATTTAATCTTCACAACAACCCAGTATGTAAGAACTATTACTACCATTTAACAGATAATAACTGGCAAAATTCAAGATTTTAACCCAGCAGTCTGGCTTCAGCATCTGTACCCCTAACCAACAGGCTACACAACTAAACAGCAGCAGCAAAAGGTAAAATAACACCCCAAAACAATTTGGTCCTATCAAAATTTCAAAGGCACATATCCCTTGATACTGCAATTTCATTCTAGGAATTTATTCTGCAGATACAATCACACATGTGCAAAATGACATGTACAGAATTGTTTGCTAAGTTCTGGTAAGTGTAAAACTGGAAACAATTTAAATGTCCATCAATAAAGAACTAACTTATGGACGAATATGAAACAAATTCCTGGATATTTTGCAAAGTGAAAAGAACAAATGTAAAACATGAGTAGTCTCTGACCAATGTGTTATATTTTGTGTGTGTATTTGTTCACATATGGATTATCTCTAAAAAGATACAGAATAAACACTATGGCAATTGTGACAGAACATGTCCAGTTCAACTGAAGGCCCTGTAAGGTAGTAGGAAATAGAGCCCTAGTAAATGAATGTCACAGCAAGGAATGGCCTACATAGTAACATGCAGAAGAGGAAGCTGATGGGCTCTCCCTTTGCTTCTTTCTCCACCAACCTAGTGATAGAAAAGACAACAAAATCTAGGCTCTGAGCTGCTCCCCACTGGGTTCCTCACGCCAAGTGAGCCACAATGACCACCAACACATGAGGTAGGAAGACACTGACTGGGAAATAATATCTCCCATATCCCTGTATCTTTATCTGGTTTACAACATTTGTACTGTTCACTTGCTATTTCGATACAATTCTGTACTGGGTCTAAACTTTTCTTGCCAATCCCTGAATACAAATCAGCCCTCTGTAGTCTAAACTAACTCAGCAACTATGAACAACACATACTACAGGAAGAAAAAATAAAAAAGAAATGATGGGGGGGGGGGGTTAATGTGCCTTGGTCTGTTTGAGCTGCTACTATTTTTAAAATATCATAAACTGGGGGACTCATAAGCAGCAAACATTTATTTCATAATTTTGGAGTCAGAAGTCCAAGATCAAGGCACTGGCAGATTCCACGTCCAGTGAAGGTCTGCTTCCTGACTCATATATGTATCCTCACATGGTGGAAGGGCAAGTAGCTCCCTTGGGCCTCTTTTATAAGAGCACTAATTTCAATTTAAAAGGATTCTGCCCTCATGACCTAACCACCTCCCAAAGGTCCCATCTTCTAATACCATCACCTTGGGGTAAGGAATCCAAGATACGAATTTTTAGGCATGACAGAAATATTCAAACCATAGCAGTACATAAGCATGTAAAACTTCAGATAGAGACAGCAGTGTGGATGAGGACATAACTTGAAAAACCAAAGGAAATGCCCTACATTTTGAGGCTGCTTAATAACATTGAATAAAATAAGAGATCAAAGGTGGATGATAAATCTTATTTAACAATAAAATCCAGTCAAAAGAACAAAATAAACTCAGAATTCAAAACAGGATGGTTGAAAAACTCATACAAAGTCAATTAGAAAGGATTTAAACATCATACACTCTAATAAGGTAGAAATAGTAACATGGCTAACAAAATGAGATGAAGATTAAAATGGATGAGTGCTGACTTCCTCATCTTCCCCAGTAAGCAACCAATTGAGTACGTCTAAAATTGAAATGTAGTTAAAAATTATCCTACGCAAAAATATCCACTGAAATGTTTTCAGGCTTATCTTCTAAATCTTAAAGAAATCCTTAAGAAAATACTCTCTCTAGTTGTAAAGGAAAATTTACCCAAATTTGAATCGTTACTTCAGTCTTCTAACATTTTTTAATTAAAATAAGCATATGTAATATGCATCCTTTGTTAAAAAACAAAAGTGTATCAAAGGATTTGTATAAAGAGATTCTGAAAAGATGCTTTCTAATTAAACAATGGTTTGTTATGGACAATCAACATTCATTGAACAACTTACTTTTTAACATAAAGCACGGAGGCCTAGCTCAAAACCTTTTTAAAAGAGAGCCAAACCTTGCCTGCAATAAACTCATAGGCCATCAGACATAAGCATACACATAGATAAATTTCTAATATTAACTCTCTAATCTCAAATTCTCCTTACTCCAGTATACATGGGTAACTTCAGAAACCTCAAGAATACACACACACACACACACACACACTCTGTCTCTCTCTCTCTCTTTCTCTCTCTCTCTGAGAAAAAGGGGAAAGGTTTTGGAAGGGGAATTTTTTTTGTCATGCCATGACATGGAAAGAAAAAAAAAGTTGGAGGGTGGGGGGGGGGGGGGAACTATATTCCTGAATCCTATTCAGAAAGAAAGAGCAAAGATATGTCTAAGAGAGACTGAGAACCTAGTAATTGTTCAGCTATATTCAGATATGTTTTTAAAAAAATAAATAATGAAGTTAAGAATATATAATTCTAGGTCCTGGGGATGATGAAGGATTGAAAAAATCTTATATGGTTATCTTAACTAAATAATATTTTCCATTTTAGACAACCAAGTTACTCGCATTTCTGGGATCACTGATAAGGGGAGTTGAGGAAACAGGAGTTAATACTTCGAAGTCACAAAATAAGAGGGGCACTGAACATTTAGATGGAGGGCAGAGGGGAAAGAAGCAAAGATAAAATTGATTCAAGTATCTTGTTGAATAGTGAGAAACGGAGATAACAAGCAGCTCTTAAGGCATAATAAATAGGAACCAACTGCTAAGTACATGGCAATATAAATTGAAGAATGTAAAATACCACAAATATTATATTAGTTTGCTTATAGTAGGTAGCCTCTAAGGTGGCAATGATCACTACCTCATGGTAGTCACACACTTGTGTAATTGCTTCCCCTAGACTGGGTGACTTGTTTCTTACAAACTTAATGAGACAGAAGTAATAAGATGTCACTTCTGAGATTACGTTATAAAAAGACCATGGCTTCCATCTTGGCATGCACCCTCCTCTCTTGCTCTCTCCTGGATCACTCACAACCTGGGATAAGCCAAATGTCATGCTGGAAGGCAGCCATGTTGAGAGACACATGTGGCAAGGAAGCAAGGCCTGCTAATAACTTAAGTGAACTTGGAAGCAGATCCCCACCCTACCCTACCCAAGCCTTCAGAGGAGATGGCAGTCCCAGCCAATAGCTCGAGGAAAATATCATGAGAAACCTTTAGTCAGAAGCACCCAGCTAAGTCATATCCATTCCTGACCCACAGAAAGTGTGAGCTAATGTTTGGTATTTTAAGTTTGGGGGTAATCTACTATGTAGTGATAACTAATGGCCATACTATTGGATTTTGATGAAGGTATAAAGTATTCTTACCAGTCTTCACTGCTTAAGCTTATGTGTATCCAAACATTATGTTCCCTTCTGCAACTTAAAATATCTGTCTTTTCTCCTGTATTTTCACCCTTCTTAAATGTCATCAAGTAAGAATTACCTAAACTTAGTCCTCTCTCTCCACTTCCACAAATTCAAAGCTCTAATAACACTAGACCACCCTCCATTTCCTAAACATGTCCAATCTGAAATTATAACTTAAGAACCAATAAATAATAATTGTCTGATGTGGCAGTACTCATGATTAACAAGTAAAAACTGTACAAAACAACAGTCTAACCAGAGTTATTCTAATAAATAATAAAAATTATTATTCCTTTAATATTTACTTTTGAGGAGACAGGGCAAATAGCAATAATTTTTTTAAAAAAGAAATGTCAACTTTTATACATTTGCATTGAGGGAAATATAAATTTTCTATTGCATAATTCATTCATTCAATCGTTTTCTTCAATGCTAGTACTTTTATATTTAAAATTTTAACACCTCTTCAAAGCAGATCACTATCCTGTCAAAAGGGGAAGTAATAGGGCAGAAATAAGAACACCTAAATTTTTAATCTGCCTCCTGAAACAACTGTCAGTATGGAGCCCTTCTGAGAGTAAAGTTATTTTTAAAAAAAATTATCACAGTATTTCCCAAACTGTTTCCATGAAACTACTGAACGAAAAATGTTAATAAATGCTCTTTGAGGTCAGGCGCGGTGGCTCATCCCTATAATCCCAGTACTTTGGAAGGCCAAGGCGGGCGGATCACTTGAGGTTAAGAGTTCGAGACCAGCCTGACCAACGTGGTGAAACCCCGTCTCTACTAAAAATACAAAAATTAGCTAGGAGTGGTGGCGAGTGCCTGTAATTCCAGCTATTCAGGAGGCTGAAGAAGGAGAACTGCTTGAACCTGGGAGGTGGGGTTGCCACGAGCCAAGATTGCGCCACTGTACTCCCAGCCTGGGCGACAAGGGCAAGATTCCGTCTCAAAAAAAAAAAAAAAAAAAAGTAATTAACTACAATAATTTAGGACTTTTGACTTCTCTGAAGGAAAATAAGGGGTGCCCTGAGTAATGGATGACACACTGTTAGACCCTACAGATTTCTCCTCAATGTAGTCTTTTACACCTTAAGCGTTTATTTCTAATGTCTTCTCCAGCCTATGTTAATGTAGCTAAGGTTAAATAACTGCCTCCCACCATTTTCTGTGATATTATAACATACCTGTCCTAACATACTTTAAAAATTGTATAATTATCTACTCATATGTACTATCTTTACATTCATCCCTTTTCTCCCCCTTCTGCCTCCACTATACTATGGGCTCTCAAAAGCAAGAACCCATCTTAGTTGTTACTGTATGTACAGTATCTAGAACACATTAGACAGTAATCAAATGCTGAAGGAAAGAAACCTTGTCTACAAGGATGATTTAGCTTCATTAGTAGGACTAGGAAATAGTTTGCCAGTACTTTGTCACCTGTAAATCACTGTGATCAAAGAAATTTTTCTGTATCATAGCTGACTTACTACAGAATGGATACATTATAAAAACCTTTTCCAATTTTCTTTTGTTAAACAGGCAAATAACACTTTCCTTTTTCCTACATGAAAAATGTGTAATTGATACTAAAAATTTTCTACAAACTATTAAACCATCTTGGAGTTAAATGTATAAATAAGGGATACTCATGACCACTCAGAAAAATCATATCCTTCAAGGCAAAAAGATAACTGTACTTAGAGCTAAATAAGAACATACCAGAGTAGAAGTAAGTTATCCTAGCATCGCTTTGTCACTTATCATTGCTGCTCCTGAATGTTCACCTCATTATCATCTGTGCCCTCTATTCAGATAGCAGGAGTTCCATGGCAGAAAGAGGCCAAGGAAGTAATAATTTTGCTTTCACCTTCCCTAGTATCTACCATCAATGAAACCTACACTTCCTAGTTACACCACATGAAGATCTAACCCCTCTCTACCCTTATAGTGACATAAAATAATGAGACTGCTTTTAAGTTTCCTTTAAAAAATTACATAACCAATAGCATATAATGTTCTGTTAAAATAACAGCACTGTAGCATAAAACTACTGCCACAAAAGGAATTCCTCCCTCTAGTAAGACAGACTACCAATGCACAGAAGGTTCTTAGTAATTTAACTACTGTGGTAATAAAGGCAGGCAAAAAGACAGAACTGAAGACAGAGTAAAAGCCAGCTAGTTAGTTTTTTTTCATTTCTTTCTTTTTTGGAGTGGTGCCTTGCATTTCACTAGAAATCTAAAAGCTAAGTCTTGACCATATAAGGCTTTGGGATTCCCATGGATGGAAAGATGAAGGAAAAAGTCAAATCTAATAATCTTACAATACACACACACAGGTACTAAGCTGTCACCCGAGAATTCATATTTTTAAATTCTAGTTTCACTTAAACATACTGTCATAGATCCCAAAAATGTTTCTATAAAATATTATGATCAAATTCACAAAAGGGAGTATGCATAAATCGTTGACACTGCCTTAAAAAAAGTCTTTTATTGGAAATCTTCCTAAAATCTATCACACACTCCTTTGTCATTTTAAACAAATACAAAAATGTAATTTAACTTTTTTCTATTAACTCATTATTGCATCAGTTATTACACTCTGCTGTTACACAACAATGTCCTTATAACCAATAGTTTTATGCAGCTAAAATACCTAATACGCTGTTTGGGAATTATGTTTGCTTTTAACAAGTTGTCTGCCTTTTGTCTTGCTTTCAGCTGTCTCCTCTTAAAACTATCTGACAACTTTTTATCTTCCATACTAATTTGCAGCTCTTAATTTGCCAAGATTTTTTTTAAAGAGCCTAAAATAAGAGTACAAAAAAATCATGTGAGGACTTCTCCTTAGTAAAATAAAAGTCCTTATGCTTACGTGTGTGGATTCTACAACTTCTGTGTCAGTTCTATGAGTAATGATTATTTCCCAGATATTTTTAAGTCATAAAGTTTCCAATACGGGGGGAAAAGTTTATTAGAGAAATTATGCCCTGTAAAATGTAGAGGACTAGCCCATAAGCCAGTAATGTCGAAACTGACTACTGCTGAGAAAAAGAAAGCTAACATTATTGGCAATGTTTTCTTCACGTGGAGATAATTAAAAAGAGCAATCACATGAAGCAACTCCTGCAGATAATTTCAGGGCTCCTGGGAAAAAAAACAGGAGCAACTCTAAGAAAATGTAGAAAGATTATATGCTAATACTTTATCTTTGTATTATTTACATTTTATTTACAACTCTGCCTACTCATGACTTCAAAATTAAAATATACTAGTAAATCAGTGTATGATGTAATTTTTAAGTACTACAGAACCAAAAAAGGGGAGGGAAATAGAAGCAGCTCAGCTTACAAAATAGCAATGTATAAAGCTCAATGGAATAGTTATGTCTGATCCAAATGGAACACTATTTTCTGATACAGCTATTTCATGTTAAGAGAACAGACTGTATACATAAGACATAAAGGTATACCCCAAGCCTCTATTTTATTATAATAATAAACTTCCTCTTCCAGGGAATAGCTTTCAGAAAACCACAGTTTGACTTCAATGCCCTTCACCAGCACTGCTACACTGTTCAGATTTTGTCAACAATTACTATCATCTGTAAGGTACTATATGCTGGGAATACAAAAAAAAGAATCATGACGAATACCGAGCCTTATTAAATATATGATTTTAACAGACTCAATGTGAAAACAAAATAATACAGCAAACGCTGTATTTTGTAGGAGCTCAGAGATTAGGGAGTAGCCTAAGTAGGAGCAAGGCTTCTAGGAGAAACCTGATCTATGTCATTAAGGATAAAGAAATGGTGAAGGTTAAAACAATTTTTTTTTTTTTAAAAGAGGAGTAGTATATCAGATGGAGAACATTTAATATTGCTGAAGGGTCATAAAGTACAAGAAAGAATGGTAGGTGATTAGAGAGAATTAAGGAGAGAGAAGAAGAAGGGGTTGTGACTGGCCTTACAAACCACACTAGGAGGACCTAAATTTATTCTGGTACAACAGAGTTTTTCAAATATGAGTAACACAAGACCTTTCTAAAACGACATCCCTAATATTGACTAGAATTATTTTTGTTACAAAGTTACTTAAATAGCTAATAACATAAACCTAGGCCTTTATATATGTTTCAAGTGCATATCTAAACCAAAATAAATTTAATTAATTAATTTATTTATTTTTGAGACAGGGTCTCACTTTTGTCACCCAGGCTGGAGTGCAGTGGCTCGAACATAGCTCACTGCAGCCTCAACTTCCCAGGCTCAGGTGATTCTTCCACATCAGCCTCCCAAGCAGCTGCGACCACAGACGTGCCACCTTTCCCAGCTGATTTTTGTATTTTTTTGTAGAGACAGGTGTTTGCCACATTGCCCAGGCTGGTCTCAAACTCCTGGGCTTAAGTGATGCTCTTGTCTCAGCCTCCCAAAGTGCTGGGATTAAGGCGTAAGCCACTGAGGCCAGCGCAAAATATATTTAGACATTTTCTTGCCATTTTCTCTTTAGTTCGTAAAGGGGTGAGTGATGCCATTTCACTGGGAATTGGCCCCCACTTATTGCAAAGATGATTTAAATCCATCTTGATCTTTCCTCATTTGTGTATGACAATAAACCTATTCTATCTGGCACCAACTCACAGCATAAATGCAATTGTATGCAACTGAAATTAAGAAGGAGTGTATCAGTTCTAAAACAGTAATTTATCTTGTTCATCTATCTAGCTATCCATGCTTATATAGTTTAGATTATCCTCACAGCAAAAATTCAAAAATTAAAACAATCTTGTTGAGGTGGAGATGAAGAGAATAAGTTTCAAGAAGGCTTTCTAAAGACTTTCCAAGAACGATCCAGCAATCCCATTGCTGGGTCTATACCCCAAAGAAAACAAATTGTTCTACCAAAAAGACACAAGTACTTGCATGTCCATTGCTGCGCTATGTGCAACAGCAAAAACATGGAATCAACCTAGGTGCCCATTAATGATGGACTGGATGAAGAAAATGTGGTATGAAACATACACACCATGGAATTTTAGAGAGCCATAAAAAAATAACGAAATCATGTCTTCTGCAAGAACATGGATGCAAGATGCAGGTGAAGGCCATTATCCTAATTGAATTAACGCAGGAACAGAAAACCAAATACCGTATGTTCTAACTTGTAAGCGTGAGCTAAATATTGGGCACTGTATTCATGGACATAAAGATGGTAACAACAGTGGGGAGTGGGGGAGGCAACAAGGGAGAGTGGGAAGAGTTGAAAAACTGTTGGGTACTTTGCTCAGTACCTGGGTAATAGATATATCACATAATATACCCAGGTAACAAACCTGCACATGTACCCTCTAAATCTAAAATAAAAGTTGAAAAAGAGAAAAAATAAAATCAGGTTACCAAAAAGCAAAACAAAGCAAAAGAAAAAAAACAACAAGCCTCCTAAGTTCTAGGTTTATGTGATCAAGTGGAGGATGATGCCAATACTTCCAAATGTTTCACTGTGAAGACCTTAGAACACTGAAATTCAGCAGAGAAGAACGTGGTACCATATTCTGCATCTCCTCCACCCTTTTTAAACTGAATCTTCTTTTGTCCTCACTGTGAATTCCTGACTCTTGACTCATTTCAACTCTTCCAGTCTACCACCATTCACAGGCTTTACTTGCCTCCTCTTTACTTCAACTACACATTCACTGCACCTCAGGATTCTTGGTAACCCTTGCCAATCTCTAGGACTGGGTAATACCATTAATTTGCTCTGTTCTCCCACACAGATGCTGTCAAACAATGCTAGGAGAATTTAGAAACTATGTGGATTTGGTCCTCAATGACTTCACACTAAACTCAGTGTAATACTCTACCAGCAGATATTTTTTAAATGTCTACTGCCAGAATTCCTAACACATTCTATTTATCACCTCAAATCTCTGACAGTTGCCTTAAGATCTCATTGGTATCAAATCCCACTGATCCACAATCCCACTTATAATAAATATCCAGTAGCTGGCCAGGCACAGTGGCTCACACCTGTAATCCTAGCACTTTGGGAGGCAGAGGTGGGCAGACTGCCCGAGCTCAGGAGTTCGAGACCAGCCTGGGCAACATGGTGAAACCCTGTCTCTACTAAAATACAGAAAGAAAAAATTAGCCAGGTGTGGCGGTGTACACCTGTAGTCCCAGCTACTTGGGAGGCTGAGGCAGGAGAACTGCTTGAACCCGGGACGCAGAGGTTGCAGTGAGCCGAGATGGTGCCACGGCACTCCAGCCTGATGACAGAGTGAGACTCCACCTCAAAAAACAAATATCCACTAGCTATACCCTTACACTACCAAGAAAATTGAAATGGTCAATGGCTATTATCTAAAGATTTCATTCTTTCCACATAAGTTTTTACAGTTTCACACTCCTCATCTTCCTTCCCCTTTGGTGCAAAGGAAGAAATAGTCTACCACTCACAAAATGAATTTCTAATGATTTCTTACACAAATGCCTTCTACTTTTCCATCTTCATGTTGCAGTATTTTGCCCTGTACTTTAGCCAAACAAAACTAATCACTAGTCCAATTCTTAACCTGGTATTTCTCCTATTGCTACTCCCTCCTCCTATAATGCCTTTCCGACATCTCTCCCTATACCAACTCACACCCTCCCTCAACCAAAACAAATCTCTTCCATCCCTCTACATCCTAAGATCTACTTAAATAAAAACATTTTTAAAATTTCCTTATGCTACCTTCCATATATATATACTATTATATACTATTCCTCTTTTTCTTCACATTTGATTGTATGAAAATGTTCAAACATACAGCAAAGTTGAAAGAATTTTACAGTGAACACCTATATCATCACCATCTAGATTCTACTATTAACATGCTACTACTTGCTCAGCACACTTATCTATCCACAGTCATTTATTTACACATTAATACAGCTACTTTGAAAGTACCAAAAAAGTAAAACTGTAGAGTACATGTCTCCCTAAATAATTCAGCATGTTTGTCATTAAGTAGAGTTCAATATATTTCATTTTCTTTTGATGCAAAATTTAGATACAATGAAATGCAGAGATCTTAAATATATATATATATACACACACACACACACACACACACACACACACATATTCACTGTGTCTTACCAATGCATAAACCAGTACACACAACCTAACCTGTATCAAGATTCAGAACATACCATTACTACAGAAAGTTTTCCCATGTCCCTTTCTGGTCTATCTCTCCCATTCAGAGTCAACTACTGTTCTGGGTTTTTTTTTCCATCACAATAAATAAGACGAGTGGCCATTCTAAAACTTCATGTAAATGGAATCTTAGAACATATCTTTATTCTGTGAAAGGCTTCTTTTAGCAAAATGTTTATGAGATTCATTCATGTTGTGGTTATCAAGTAGTTCATTCCCTTTTATTGCTGCATAAATATTCCCTTATATATCTATACCATACATCATCCACTCCACCACTGATAAATACCTAGGCTATTTCTATTTTTTGACTACTAAGAATGAGTTGCTAAGTTGCTATGAATAAGACTTCTTAGAATATATGTTTTCTTTTTCTCTTGGGTAAACATAAGGAGTGGAATTTCTCAGCAGGTATATGCTGACTTTTATAAGAAAATATCAAACATCTTTACAAAGCAATTGTACCAATTTACATCACCAACAATGAGAGTTCCAATTGTGCCACATCATCGCAGGCATTTCATGATGCTCACATGAAAGTTTTCATTTTGGCCTTTCTGATTAGTGTAACATCTCCCCTTTTCGAATACAATAGGCATTGTGTTGTACCATTCATGTTATTTTGCATATTATTCATGTATTTGTCTTGTCTCTATTAAACTATATGCTTCCTGAAGTTATGAACTGTGTATTAGCCATCCTTTCCACCCTGCAATATTTACAGCAGAATGCTCTGCACCTGCTAGAACAATAAATACAACTTTCATTCAATTGTTTAATAAAACTTCTTTGCCTTTCCTGTTTGGATAAGCCAGGGCAAAAAAATTCAAAACGCAGATCTGTGAAATAAGATAATGAAGAGTTAGTAATGGCCCTCCAATTTTATCCTAGTCCTCCACTAAAATACAAAACATCCTTAAAACAATTTATTATGCTGCCTGTCCTATAAGGATGTCACATCTACACGCGCGCATATAGAAACATACAGAGGCAGCAAATAAGCTCCATGTAAACCCTACCAGTGCAAGGATTTTTGTCTGCTTTGTGAATTCATTGATGGATTCTAGGGTTCACCACATAATAGGCACACAAATATTTGCTGAATAAATACACAGAAAATACACATTTCCATAAATGTGCCTTTGAAACAAATGGCAGGGAACTTAAATCATGAATAAACTTTTCAAGGCTATAACTTTAACATCCTTAAACCTAATACCCATGAACATATATCCTTCGGATATACATTTCAGTTTCTGTCCAGGATTTTAAAGTATTTCCCAAGGTGTATCTTCACACCATCAGAATGGTAATTCTCTGTAATTACATGACTTTGGGGTGTATACACAATGAATTTTAAGAGAAGGAGAAGGCTCCTAAATAGTCACCCCAGATGTACCAAAATCAATGCAGCAATCAATGACATCATAAACCATAGTATAGAAGGATTGTCCATCTATTAAAAATCTCAGTTTAACTATTCATCTGGGTATCTATGCACCAAATAAATCAGGAGGAGAATTTCCAAGTGTCCATTCTCTTCAAGGCCCGAAGATGAAGTCCTTGAAACAGGTTACTGTGAAGAGAATCCTTCATACCATTAAACATTTCCTGAATATCTAGCAATCAATGTTCTACGTACTATGTTAGGTGAGAAGGCTATAAAGACAAAATCAAGAAACTTCTATTTTGGGTGGAAGGAACAGTTAAGTAAATAAACAATTACAGAACCGTTACAGAAATATGTAAGAATGTAAGAACACACAATAGAGAGCTCTAACCAATTAGGATAAGCTTTTTGGCAGAAGTAACTGTTTGAGATGCCTGATTACATGAGCCAGCAAAGTAAGGATCAATTCCAAAGGAAAATTTTAGTAGTAATCACGCTCAAACACCAGCTTTCTCCAGACCAGCTGATCCCTTTCAGGAGGGCTCCTTTGATTACTGAAGGGCAGCTGAAGGACATTTGGGTTGTTGACATGACAGCTGAAGGGCATCTGAGTTGTTTTTGGTTCTTGGTTATTATAAATAAAGCCACTATAAAAATGTACATACAACTTTTTGTGTGAACATGTTTTCATTTCTCTGGAGGTAAAAAAGTAAGCTTACTGCAACTTAACTTGGTCCTTGTTTGTGAATGGTGTCATTACACACAAAAAAAGTATGTAACATGTGCGCAGCTTCCTTAAAGGTAAACATTACCATGCAATAATCATAACCGTTATTAACTGAATATGCACCCCAAAAAGATAATGAAGGAAGCAAAAGCAAAGCAAAAATTAGATTAAGATCCAAAGAGAAGTTACTCAATATTTTAACTTAATTGCTCAACAATTATTTACTGAGAACTCACTATGCGCCAGGCACTAGGATAATGCTTGGGTTCACTGCTAGACAAATAAACAAACAAATAAATACATAATTACACCCTACGAGAAGAGGCAATGAAAGAACAGGGTCCTAATAGGAAAAGACAGGTTTCTGGAGAATAAGACATGGAGTCAGGGAAAACTTTCCCTGTTTCCCTGTTACAAAACTTAAAGAACGAATAGGAGTTAAGAGAAGGTGAGGATAAGGGATGGAAAGACTGTTCCAGGCAAAGGGAAAATATAAGAGCTGGAGATATGAATGGGCTCAGGATATTTAAGGGTCTGAAGGGAAGTGTAGCTAGAATACAGATGAACAAGAGAAGAGACTACAAAAGTTAGCAGATCCTGATAAGTCTTGTTAAAGATACGAGATCTTATTCCCTAACAGCTTGGTTCAACTTAGAGTGTCAACTACTTCATATATCTCCAATTATTTTGAGAGATGTAGAATTCCAAAGCAGATTTCAGTATCAAATCTATAATAAGTGTTTCTAACAAACAACACCATTTCCTCTAAGCCTCAAGTGTTACTAATAATATCAGTACCGATGCTTAACCTGAAAATATGACATTTCTTCTTAAGCCCTTTCATTAGTACTGCATTTTATATATTATTTTATACATACAGTATTTCATCTAATCCCCACAATAAATTGGTCCAATTTTTCTAGCAATTTTATGCTAGAGTCTTGAAATCTTTCACACCTCAAATTGAAAAAAAGTGATATTTTTATTTTAAAATTAAATGAGATTCAGTTCAACAAACATTTACCTGATAGACAAGTTACCAGTTTTCAAAGAGATTTTTTAAATGGATATTGGCCTTTCAAACTTCAAAAAATTTTTTTTCATTTTAATTTTTACAGGAACCTAGATGTATATATTAAACTCACTCCTTTTTAAAAGAAATTTCCTACTTCCATGCTGTTTACCTCATAAAGTCATTTTTAACTAATTCTACCAAAAATAACAATCAAGGAGAAACCTACATTTTTATATTACAGGTTGAGCATCACTAATCTAAATCCCCAAAATACTCCCAAATCCAAAAATTTTTGAGCACCAACATGATGCCACAAGCGGAAAATTCCACACCTGACCTTATGTGACAGATCAAAGTTAAAATGTAGGTATACAACTTATAATTTATACAGGATCCCCCTTTCTTTAGATGCAATTATCATTCCCGTGCATGCCCCAATTCCCCCATGCAGGCATACCCACAAAAGGTTAAAAAAAAAAAAAAATCAACTACACACTGTCCACATGAGTGACTGAAATAGCGACATCTTTGCTTTCTGATGGTTCAAGGTACACAAACTTTGTTTCATGCACAAAATTATTAAAAACATCATATAGGCCGGGCATGGTGGCTCATGCCTGTAATCCCAACATTTTGGGAGGCCAAGGCGGGTGGATCACAAAGTCAAGAGTTCGAGCCCAGTCTGGCCAACATTGTGAAACCCCATCTCTACTAAAAATACAAAAATTAGCCAGGTGTGGTGGCGTGTGCCTGTAATCCCAGCTACTCGGGAGGCTGAGGCAGGAGAATTGCTTGAACCTGGGAGGCAGAGGTTGCAGTGAGCTGAGATCACGCCACTGCACTCCAGCCTAGACGACAGAGCAAGACTCCATCTCAAAAAAAAAAAAAAAATCATATAAAATTACCTTCAGGCTATGTGTATAAGGTACACACGAAGCATAAATTAATTTCTTATTTAGACCTGGGACCCATCCCCAAGATACCTCATTAAATACATGCAAATATTCCAAAATTAGAAAAAAGGTGAAATCTGAAACTCTTCTGGTCCCAAGTATCTTGGATGAGGGAAACTCAATCTGTATTCTATATAGCACAATCTGGATCTTGATACTGTAAGTCCATGTCTTGCTTTCTAGTTTCATGCACAAATGCTATCTTTTATCTATTTTGCTTATTACTATTAATTCTTTGAGAAAATAAAGGTAAATATAAATACAATCATGAATTCACAGCTCTTCAAAAAAAGAAATAAATGTAAAACCACATTATACAACTATTACTGTCTAGCTGACCCATTTTTCCCCCTACTCAATAACTCTACCTCTCCCTCCCAACACATTAGATATTTTCCTTGAAAATCTGCCTGTTGACATCATCTACAATCAAGAAAGTTTACTTTTATGTAAGAGTGTATCCCTTTTTCACCTGAGGTCAGGAGTTCGAGACCAGCCTGGCCAACATGGTGAAATCTCGTTTCTACTAAAAATACAAAAATTAGCCAGGCATGGTGATGTGCACCTGTAATCCCAGCTACTTGGGAGGCTGAAGCAGGAGAATCGCTTGAACCCAGGAGGTGGAGGTTGTGGTGAGCCAAGATTGCACCACTGCACTCCAGCCTGGGCAACAGAGTAAGACTCAGTCTCCAAAAAAAAAAAAAAAAAAAAGGAGTGTACCCCTTTTTTCTCCCAATTCTGCTTGACCGGAATAAAATGATGGCACTTATATGTGGTGCTTAATTAAACAGAAAAAAATGTTCTAAATGACTAGTCATTTCAGATCCATTCATTTTGTATCCCCGAACAGACTGGAAACTCAAAGGCAGATATTTTCTGTATGTGCCGCACTACCTAACAAAAAATTTTGAATGGAGTGGTTACTCAAATATTACCTCCCTTTTCCCTATAGTGGGAAAGGCTATGCTAGGTACTTTCACATATCCCTCTCATTTCATCCTCATGACGAAAACCTTGCTGCAGAATATTATTATCATTTAACAAGCTCTGAAGAGGAAAAGACTCTTACATAAAGAGTAGAAAGTAGCTCATTACAGTGGTACAAGTTCCCTCTGCATTTTTTACTTGCTCTCTATTTCTTTGATACCTATAACACCCTACAATATAATGTTTTAGTAAGCAATTGGCTGCTTAATATACGTGAAAGTATCTGCAGATTTCACTTGCTCCATATTCAACTCTGAAAGGCAACAGCAATAGGTGACTGCTTACAAGGGCCAAAAGGTGATCTATTCTCAGTGAAGGTGTGTGTGGTGTAGAAGTAAAGTGGAGACCAAGAGGGGAAAAGAACTGTTGTTCAATTATTCAAAACACACTAAAGCATGTTCAACTCGGAAGAGAATACCAAAACCACACAAAGGTAAATTTAAATATAAATACAAAAACATTTCTAAAACCTAAAATAGTGAAATTCATGTCTGAAAATCTATTTTAACACGTTATATTGTAATTCAATTCACGCATGGCTTGGTTAATCTTTCTTCCAGCTGCTATGTTACTAAAATACCTTTCTTCACTAATTCTATTCATGTTTTACTATAGCTATTATTTTCCTTCTTAGTATACCTAACAGCCTTCAAACAACTTTGTAAAGTCTATTCTGCAAAATTCTGTGTAAACATTCTAACAAAATAAAATTGAAACGCCCATTAAACGTAAAAATAGCACTACTAGAGCTTAACAACAAATTAATTAAATTAAATCTAATAAAATCAGAGCATGAACCACATAAAGAAAAGTTGTTCAAATATCCTATTCTAGAATGTTTTGTTTTGCCCCCCCCACCCCCTTTTTTGAAGGAGAGGCATCCAAATCTGTTTCCCTGTCATTTCTGGCAATCATTTTACACTCTTATGCCATTCACATTTCACAAAAGAGTAAACAAACTCAAAGGGGTTAATAAAAACAGCAAACTAGTAAGTGGCACAGAAGGATTTAAACCTAAGACATAGAACCAGTGTTCTTTTCAGTTGCCTTCCTGCTGAAGGCAGGATGCTGCAGATACTTTCTAATTTAAGGCTACTTATATATATAGCCTTAAATTTGAGTCATTTATTTGGTATCATAACTATCTTTCCAATTAGGCATATTTTTATTTGTACATTTGATAGTCTTTGCTTCACTCTTAACCCATGTATGTATTTTTAATTATGATTTTGAATCAAGCATCTCCTGTAGAAGAAATCATTGAACTGTGGAACAAACTGACACGTATTTTTAAATTTTAATTTTAAAATTAAAATTTATATAATCCACCTGTAATACATTAAATGTGGAAAACTGTCCATATCTGTAATAAACTGAAAGCAGTAAATGATTGTGTACAGTGCAGGTGAGGACAGAGTAAAACAGACTCACATTCTTAGTGGTCAAACTGGTGTGAAACTTTGAAAACAATTTGGTAATGCTTATAATGAGTGGATTAATACATTCCTTCATTTTCACCCGAAGAGTCAGTTTGGAGATGCTCAGCTAAGGAAATCATCCTACTTTCACTGAAAAAAATCTTATGCATCAAAATATTCATCAAAATATTAGCACCAAAGCAAGCATACAATAAATATTTACTATTTGAATGAATAAACAAATGAATGAATGAGTGAACTGCAAATAATAAAAACCTAGAAACAGAATTGGAATGGTTAATAAAATTATAAACATCCAAATTAATATTAATGATAAAAACTTTAGAAATCAGCTATATGATAAGTGGGATTAAAAAAACTGTATAGTACAATCACAAGAATGTTTTTAACCCACAAATATACAAAATACATTTAGAATACATACAAAGTGTACAAAAATACACACAAACACATAAAAATTAGGCAAAAGGAGTATACCAATACATTAACATTGAGTAAAGGGCTGATAGTAATTTTTTCTCTTATTTCTTATTTTCTAAATGTTCTACACGGCAGATATATTACCATTAATATTTTTTAAAAAGCTAAAACACATCAATATTATCAATATTTAGCCAATATCAGGAAAAAAGGCGGCTTGCTTTAAATTGCTTATTGTATACAAAGTGCTGGTTTATTTATCCATTTATTTACTTATTTATTTATTTATTTATTTATTTTTGAGACAGAGTCCCACTCTGTCATCCAGGCTGGACAGGCTGGAGCGCAGTGGCACGATCTCGGCTCACTGCAGCCTCCGCCTCCCAGGTTCAGGCAATTCTCCTGCTTCAGCTTCCCAAGTAGCTGGGACTACAGGCGCCCACCACCACGCCCAGCTAATTTTTTGTATTTCTAGTAGAGAAAGGATTTCGCCATGTTGACCAGGCTGGTCTCGAACTCCTGACCTCAGGTGATTTGCCTGCCTCGGCCTCCCGAGGCGGGCAAAATACAGTGCCAGGATTACAGGTGTGATCCACCGCATCCGGCCTACAAATTGCCTATTGTACTGATTCCACATAAATTATCTCAGTAAATCTGTTTATATCCATGCATAAATTTTTTAATGTACTTCATTAATATATAAATACAGATTATAATAACTCTATCTCCCATCACTCAAAAGGTCTCTTAGGTATATTAGTATGAGAGAGAGGCAAGTGGGAAAGGTACAGCTGTCATCTACAAGAAAGTCCCTGTGAAAAAGATTATAAGAAAATTAAAATGTCTTTTAATATATTTTCCAATCACCCTAAGATTATTAAGAACAGGCAGACCCTGTCCTTCTTTTAGCTCTACTAAAACTCATCTGCTCATGATTTCAATTTACAATAAACATATTTTAGCTTTCAAAGACAACTAGAAAGATACAACGGAATTCTGGAACTTCTTTAAAAATTGGGGGGGAAAAACTTCTGAGTGTCCAAAGAGATTTAGCCTATACTATCATCAAGGTTAAAACATAGAAAAGTTAAACAAAATAAAAATTAAAGATCAAGTGGTATATTTTCTTGGTAGGGAACGAAAATTAAGAAATTGATACACAGAGCAAGTGCCTACAAAGATGAAAGTTCACTCTACTATTGCCTACTTTCACTATGGGCTTAACCTAACTTTATTACTGTTTATAAAAATAACTCTGTTCAGGCATGGTGGCTCACGCCTGTAATCCCAGTGCTTTGGGAGGCCAAGGCAGGAGGATCACTTGAGGCCAGCAGTTCAAGACCTGCCTGGGCAACACAGCAAGACTCTTATCTCTACAAAAAATTTAAAAATTAGCCGAGGTGGTAGTGTGTGCCAGTAGTCCCACCTACTCAGAAGGCTGAGGCAGGAGGGTTGCTTGAGCCAAGGTGTTCAAGATTATATTGAATTATGATCCTGCCGCTGTACTCCAGGCTGGGAGACAAAGCAAGACCTAGCCTCTATATATTAATCTATGTATCTATCTTTCTTTAAAAATTGGAAGACTGCTATACTGTATTCTGTGGTATATAATAGTGGTTCATAGTACTTTTAATGCAGTGACTTCCATTATTAGCCTAAGGAACAATCAGATGGCTTGCTACATACACTAAATTTCTGAAGAATAGATTTCTTCATAAGAATGGGTATCTGGGGTTGAAAACTTTTAGTTAGCATACTAACAATTGATCTTTCCCATATAAAGCTTTCTTTAAACAATGTTAACTCTTACAGCGTCTTGCACAGTAATTAAAGAGTAGAATCCTTTCTGAAAATTCACTTCTATTTAAAACAGGGTGAGGACCCAAAGCATTGTATTTAATTATTTCAGATCTTCAAAGAACACACTGTAGTAGTGGAAGCATCTATGATAACTACCATACCTAAACTAGACTCTAGCTTTACTTTTATTCCAAAATAGGAAGAGAGCAGTTAATAATAGAAGACCCAAATGCCTTTGAATTTTTTGCTGAAACTAGGAACTGCTTTTCTTGTAGTCTTTTCATTTTTTATCTCCCTGTCATCCACAGTCCTTTAAAACACAGAAGTTCTAAACTTGGAATCAGATTATCCAACAAAAACAAACAAGATTTCAGTAATGGAAGAAATGACTTAATATGAAAGCAGAAGCTAGGAGAAAAGCAGGTATATAATCTCATATAGTTAAATTGAAAATGAAACAGAAGCACTTAATAAGGCTTTTACACAATGTCTTCTGATATAGGAACATTTTAAAGAAGTTAATGGAAATATAAAATACTAACAGAAGACCTGTGACCAGCTAGTTTGGTGTTAGATTTTAGTCATTACATGTTAACAGTGTTCAGATAAAGGTATTCAAAATCAAAGGCTGATTAAATAACCATATGCCAATAGGATCCTCAATTTCTTGTTATTATAAACAGGGAGCCCTGGAGCAACAGAACACATTAGCTGGCAAGAGTAAGACCTTGGTGTACCCTGGATGCATCCAAGAAGTTTCTGGAACACCCCATTGGGGTAGCTTTAGGAGATAACTGACCTACCAGATTTGTTCTGGCCTATTAATTGTCCTATAATTAAGACCTAGGGATTCTTAAGGATACCATGAGGATGGAACCTGGTGATTCAAGTAGTCCAGAGGCACTATGGTATAGTGTTTGTGAGAACAGTGTTCAGTCAAACTTCTCAAGTTCAACTCCCAGCTCTGTAATTTATAAGCTTTGTTGTGATCTTGCAGTCACATCTGTACCTCATTTTCTTCACAGGTCTAATGGAATAATAAAATGAATAATACCTCAAATGATTAATGTGATAATGTAACCGCCTAAGGCATGTCTGTTATATCCTTAAATACTATTATGTAAGTGTTTACTATTTACTATTCCAACCAAATAGGTCCCTCTGAAGTCTCAAAGACGTTAATTCCCAAATAGGTCCTTCTGAAGACTCAGATATTAATTCCCACAACTGTTACTAGAATCTGTTACAGTATGAACTTAAAAGTTCTGCACCGCAGCTGGGCATGGTGGCTCATGCCTGTAATCCCAGCACTTTGGGAGGCCAAGGTGAGCGGATCTCGAGGTCAAGAGATGGAGACCATCCTGACCAACAAATACAGTGAAACCCCGTCTCTACTAAAAATACAAAAATTAGCTGGGTGTGTTGGTGGGCGCCTGTAGTCCTAGCTACTCAGGAGGCTGAGGCAGGAGAATCGTTGAACCCGGGAGGTGGAGGTTGCAGTGAGCTGAGATCACGCCACTGTACTCCAGCCTGGTGACAGAGCTCCGTCTTAACAACAAAAAAATCTGCATCCCAACTACAGCCTCTGCTTAATGTCATATTGGTTTGTTGTTGTTGTTGTTGTTGACGATGTTTTGAGACGGAGTCTCACCCTGTCACCCAGGCACCATATCCAGCTAATTTTTGTATTTTTGTAGAGACAGAGTTTCACCACGTTGGCTACGCTTTTTTAACTCCTGACCTCAGGTGATCCGCCTGCCTTAGCCTCCCAAAGTGCTGGGATTACAGGCCTGAGCCACCCCACCCAGTCTGTCATATTATTTTTATAATAAAAAAGGGGAAGAATCATTTTGTAAACTGACAACAAATAACATTTATCATTTAGATGGGGATAAAGAAGAAAGCAGTTTACTGGGTGAGAAAAGAGCCAATCTGAATTAGTCTAAAAGACCTAATTCAAACATAATGGGATGGGATAACTACGACATCTAATTAAAACCAGGCACAGTGGCTCACGCCTGTAATCCCAGCACTTTAGGAGGATGAGGCAGGAGGATCACCTGAGGTCAGGACTTCGAAACCAGCCTGGCCAACATGGAGAAACCTTGACTCCACTAAAAATACAAAAATTAGCTGGGCTTGTTGCTAGGCGCTTGTAATCCCAGCTACTCGGGAGGCTGAGGCACAAGAATTGCTTGAACCTAGGAGGCGGAGGTTGCAGTGAGCTGACATGGCGCCACTGCCCGGGCAACAGAGCATGACTCCATCAAATAAATAAATAAATAAATAAATAAATAGAACCTTAAAAAGTATACTTCAAAGTATAATCCCCATGACTTTATTCTAAAAAAAAAAAAAACAAAAAAACAAAAAAAAAAACTTTTCCAATCTTATAAGAGCTATATTAAATTAAAATGTTCTAAATCTAGTTTATTCTACTATGATTTCACTCCTTAAAGTTAACGCATTATTAGAACATGCATGTATATATATATACAAACACACATAAACACATCTAATTTCAAAGCCTAGTCATAACATAAAGATGAATACTAACAGTTCAAATCATTTAGTAATTTACTAGTTTAGTGTGAAGTATATGTAGCTATTAAAATACAGAATATAGCTAGTGGCTAGAAAGTTAGTATTAGTGATTTAAAAAGGGAAAGTAGAAAGTAAAAAGCCCTAAATTCTTGATTTCTAACACAAATCACTTGAAACTTCAGCACAGAATTCTGAAGATTAATATAAATTACTGACCAAAAAACTCCCATAACTTCTTCGGTAAACAGAACACTTACAGCATCAAATAAAATCAGAGAATGGAAGGGATATTTTTATCTCTAAGGTGAACTACTGAAATGGCTTGCTAGCAGCCATGTCCTAACCTATTTACCCCTACTACCAAATTAATCTTTCTGCAGTAGCCCTTAGTTCATTTAATCTACTGTTAGAAATTCACAATTTATGAATTAAGTCTACACCTCCAGGCTTGCTACAATCCATCCTCCCACTCTTTTTTCACACAGCTTTTTTCCATTTCCTAAAACCAACAACCCTCCAGGCGCAACACCCTGAGATTCCATTTCTATCACTCGGCTTCAGCTCCTTCCTCAGCCTCTCTCCTCTTCAGTGCATTTTATCCTAAGCGAACTAACACAGGAACAACAAACCAAATACTGCATGTTCTCACGAGTGGAAGCTAAACAACAAAAACACATGGACACAAAGAGGGCAACAAGAGACACTGGGGCCTACCTGAGGGTGGAGGGTGGGAGAAGGGAGAAGATCAGAAAAAATACCTATCGAGTACTAGCTTATTACCTGGATGACAAAATAATCTGAACACCAAACCCCCATGACACGCAGTTTAACTATATAACAAACCTGCTCATGTACCCTGAAACCTGAAATAAAAGGGTTTTTTTTAAAGACTATTAAAAATTCTAGCAAAATCTGTTTTACCTTGTTTAATGGAGCATCTCCCAAACATATCATAATTTTTTTTTACTTAGCATGCCTTTTAACATCTTGTAAAGCACCAGCTTTCGACTGAAAAACCATCTGAGAAAGAGCTCTTGACTCTACTCCTGTATTAGCCTCTGGAACTGGCCTCCAGGCACAACTCTCCTCTCCATCTCCCATTCCCCCCACCCAATCTGTTCTACAGCCAGCAGCTGTCTCTTAAAAATGCAAATCTGATTAGCACTAAAGCAATTAAAACACTTTAATGCATTTCTAGGGGTCTAGTGTGAAAATGAGCTTATCAAGGTCTCCTGGATCCTGCTAGATCTGACCTCAACCTACCTCTATACTGTTTGCTGTACCATTCTTCTCACCCACTGTGCTCCAGTCACACTGGCCTTCTAGTTCCTCAAAGGGCTCTGCTCTGACCAGAACCTATTTCTCCACCTTTCACCAAGACTCTATCTCTCCACCCTCAACCATCAACTCTTTACCAAGTTACAACTACTGGTCTTTCAGTTCTCACTTCGATCATGACTTTCACAGAGACTCCATCCAAACTCTCAAAACCTTCTGTTCTTGTATAACACTTTATACTTTTCCTTCAAAATACTTAATACAACTTCCATTGATAAATTTAATGAGAAGAGGGTCTTGTTTTGCCAATCTCTGTATTCCCTAGCTCCCAGTATTATGACTGGCACACAAAAGGCAGGCAAACATTTTTTAAATTAATGAAAACACTGCCAGGCATGGTGACTCACACTGGTAATCCCCGCACTTTGGAAGGCCAAGGCAGGAGGATTGCTTGAGCCCAGTTCAGGACCAGCCTGGGCAACACAGCGAGACCCCCAACTACAAAAAGAAAAAAAAATTAGCTAGGCATGATGGCATGCACCTGTAGTCCCAACTACTCAGGTGGCTGAGGTGGGAGGATTGCTTGAGCTCAGGAGGTCAAGGCTGCAGTGAGCCATGATTGTGCCATTGCACTCTAGCCTGGGTGACAGAGGAAAGCCTGATTTAAAAAAAAAAAAAAAAGAAAGAAAAAAGAAATAAAATGAATGAATCTCTGATAACATAATTATCACCTAATCATAATAAGAGAATCCCTACTAACTATAAACATTTTTATAACCAATCACTTTAACAAAAACCTTCAGCAATCTCCTGTGGAATTTTAGCTTTAAAATGTGTATTTATCCATAGAGCATGTTTCCATTGCTACTGCATATGTACAACCAAGAAAGAGATAAACAAATTTTAAATATATTTGAATATATTTGAAACCTCACATACTTCTTACACTACCAGTGTATGAGAATTCTAGTTTCTCCACATCCCTTCCCAGCATTTGATATTATCAATCTTTTGTAATTTTAGCCATTCCAGTGGATATGTGCTGATATCTACTGTGCTCTTAATTTGCATTTCTCTGGTGAATGAGATTGAATAACTTTTTGTATGTTTATTACCAATGGAATATTTTCTTTTGTGATGCATCTGTGTATTTTTGTTGTTTAAAACACACATGTGTACACACCCATGCACACACAATCTTTTCCTTTATGGGTAATAATCTTTTTGTGTCCTGTTTAAAAATCTTTTCCCTACCTGAAAGTTATGAAGATAGTCTCATAGTTACCTTCTAGAGTATCTATTACTTTTGTATTTCACATTTAGATCTACAATCCACCTGGAATTTATTTTTGTGTATGGTATAAGGTACAGGGAGAGATCAAGATGAACTTTTCCCCCATATAGACAGGTTGACAAGACTCTCTTCTCCCCACTTTTCTGAAATGCCACCTTTATCATAAACCAAGTGTCCATATCTGTCTGGATCTTTTTCCAGACTCTATTCTGATCCATTAGTTTGTTGTCTAATTTTGCACTAACACCACGGTGTCTTAATTACTGTGGCTTTATAAGTCTTAATGTCCATCAGAGTCGGTCAGTCCTCTCACTTTCTTGTTCCTAAAGACTGACTTGGCTGTGCCTGGTCTTTTTCATTTTTATATCAATTTGCCATTTTTCACACATGCACACACAAACACACAATGCACACATATCTGGGATTTTGTTTGGACTTGTATTGAATCTGTGATTGGTTTCAGAAGAACATCTTTACAATATTCACAGTCTTTCAAGCCATGAACATAGTATATCCCCTCAATTACTTAGCTCAGTGTTTCTCTTGGCCCCTTACAGAAGTCTACAAGGTTAATGCTCTCATTCTCTTACAAGCATATAGTGGAGTTTTCCAGGAGCTTGTATGTGACATCACAATAGGCTAGATGCAGAAGTGGATATGAGAATCCAGCTGTCTTAATTAAGACATTTTTAAAAATTTCCAAAAATGTAAAATGATGCCACTCTTTGTTTTGTAAAATACATCTATTTTTCATAAGCATAATATTTATGTTGGAATGTAATGGGTTATTATTTTAAAATAAATATTTAAAAGTTTTTTCAACTTTATTTTGTAATTTGGTAAATACAGACAGCCAACATAAACAAAAACCTCTTTTTTTAGCATTAAAATAAGACAAAAAATTAAAAATAGTATTTTATTGCAGTAATGTGCATTCACATGAAGTTTTAAGAAATAATACCAAGATATCCCTTTGTCTAGTTTCTAATGGTAAAACTTTGCAAAACTATAATATAATACAATCAGAATATTAACATTGATATAATATACCAATATTCATATTTACCCAGTTTTTATTTATTTGGATAGTGTGTCCTTGATTTTTAATATTATAAAGGGGGTCCTAAAACCAAAAAGTCTGATAACTGCTGATTTAAAATTTCTTTAACATTTGTTTGTACTTTTTTATTTGTACAGACTGTACAACTACAGGTTGGTCTAACACTGTGGGTAAGTATGCGGCTTTGAAAATTGATTCCTTTTTGTTTTTCAAGGGGCTCATAAGAAAATAATTGAATTGATGGAGTTCTGGAAATTTTAGGGCATTTTAAGACTCCAAGTACCATACTGTGAAGTATGTGTGCCTGCTTTTGTGTGAGAATGTATGCATGTTTATGTATAAATTTGTTAACAATTCTAGAAAAAAAAAATTGGAACACAGGTATGTTTTTCTCTGTAGAACTAACTTTGTTATATGAAGCCATTCCCTTGGCAGGTCATTGGTAAGATCTGCTGAACAGCAAACAAATCTAAAAACCTAGACACATTCTACAGATGTGATCTTACAATGCAGAAGAACAGATTTTTTTTTAAATCTAGGCTTAACACTATTTTTGCTTTACATTAAATTGGTATATTTTAAAATTATTATACTGTTGTCAGACACCAGGCTTGCTGAACTTCCAGTGACTTATTTCTCATATGTCTGTCAAAAACGATCTCTACCAACCTACACTCATCCATTTTTAATGTGGAATTTTAAATTAATACCCATTATCTTTTCATCTTATTATTTAAAACTCATTATTTTATGCTTTTTGAAGTTCTCTCTCAGCTCCCACAGCTTTATCTGCTTAAATGTTACACAGGATAGGGTCAAGATTAAGAATACAAGGACCACTATGTTAGTCTCCCCTTTGGGTTGACACTGAGTGATCAATCAGCAGGCTGACATGTATACAGTAGTTCACCCAGCAGTTAGCCTAATCCTGATAATATTCATGCCAAATTTTTGTCATGTTAACCGTAAAGATATAACAAGAGTCTTTCCATGTGCTTTACAAAAAAAATCAAGCTATACTGTTTGCAACATTTCCCCCAGTTATGTTTCTAAATCTTGACCAAAAAGGAAGTAAAGATAAGTCAATATAACTTGTTTTCAGAAAACTCAAATTGGCATCTAGTGTTCAACACAGTCTCTTCCAGAACTATCTATTTAATAGTAGATATTAGAATTTTACCAGTGTAGAGTAGAAGACCATTTTAAACAAACGTACCTATAAACAACAAATGTGTATGTAAATTAAAAGCCATTCCATCAGTTGCCTTCCATCCTCCTATTCTTGTTCTGGTTTATAAATTTTAAAAGTCCTCTTTTCACTGCCTTCAAAAATATTTTCACAAAATTCACGTAACTATGGGCTTCAACATTCCTAATTCTAAGAGACTTGGGGCTGTTTTTTCAATTCATTCTTAGACGGATATTCATCGACAAATGCTTTACACATTCATAAAGAATGGGGCAAAAGAGCATACTGTATAAAACTGCTTTTCTAATTCTTCACATCTCCTATTGGAATTGTTTAAAATTCTAAAATCCAAATTTTATCTTTTAAAACCCCTTTGTCCTTCAAAAATGACTTGCCTTTTTGGTAATTATACTTAGGTTTTCTCTGAACTTTCTGTAGTCCACTTGTAAAAAGCTACAAAATACATCTAACCATATCCAGAATTCCATTATTTGCTTAAAATACTCTCTTCCCAAGGTGTTCATCACATCGTCAAGCAGTCATTCCTCATGAAATAAAAGGTTCAGAGAAAAGGCAAGTTTAACACAGAAATACATACTGAACCATCAACACCAGCTTCTTTGAGTGGCCAAACACTAGCAAACTAAAATTCATTAGTTATATTGATGTTTCTATATTTAATCCATAAAATATTACTGGGAATAGCCATTTAGGCATTTTTCTCCAATTGAGATTTTTCTTTTTTTTTCTGCTTGTTGTAAAAGATCCAAAAGTGACATAATTGAAAATCTGTATTTCCCTCTCAGAAACAACCATTGTTAACAGTTGAGGTATTTTACTAGATATTTTCCCTATGCAAATAACCCCCCAAAGGGCTCATATCATACATACTGTCTTGCAATTAACATTTTTTACATTTGAGTATTTTTAAAGTGAGAAAAACTTATATAGTATTCCCAAATATAAAGACTGGCTGTAAATGTCAAGGATGGGTTGAAAAGGGAAAAAGATGCCATGTTATACAGAGTTAAAGAGTTTAGGCCGGGCGCGGTGGCTCATGCCTGTAATCCCAGCACTTTGGGAGGCCGAGGCGGGTGGATCACGAGGTCACAAGATCGAGACCAGCCTGACCAACATGGTGAAACCCCGTCTCTACTAAAAATAGAAAAAATAGCTGGGCGTGGTGGCACATGCCTGTAATCCCAGCTACTCGGGAGGCTGAGGCAGGAGAATTGCTGGAACCTGGGAAGCGGAGGTTGCAGTGAGCCGAGATCACGCCACTGCACTCCAGCCTGGTGACAGAGCAAGACTCCATCTCAAAAAAAAAAAAAAAAAAGAGTTTAACATATAACAATGATTTCCTATTTCATTTAAGCTGAAACAAATCTGCTGATGCTTACTCAAAGTCAAAACAACCCAACCTTTCTGTACACTATTACTTTCCTCATTAACTGCAACTTTTAAAAATATTAAAACATGCAAAAAAAACCCTCAATCAAATACTCAAAGCAAGTCCTGTAATATTTTGAGCAAAAAAGAAAAAACATTAAATCTATTAGGCATAAAACGTGTATAAAGGTGTTAAGTTTCTTAGTTGTAACTAATATTTTACCGTTATTTTCCCTGAAAAATACCATTTAGTAAATTTAGAAACTGAGAGAAGTTAGAGATTGTTAAAATTCTTTCACTATACAATTAGAAAAACCCAACATGCTCTGAGAAAGTGTACTCTCACCTATTTTAACCTGTGACTTTATTTTCATAGCGTACTATTTCAGTCAATAAAAGACTTGTAGATTGTTACTACTACCACTCCTTTATTCCTCTCCAACAGTTCTGCGATCCACTCCTCCCCATACAACTCTGCCACATACATAATATCATAAAAGTATATTTGGCTTTACTTAGAAGTTCTTTACTAATTCTTCTGAACTGAAAAGTACAGAAAAACAAAATTTTGCATATTATTTTTAGGCAGTTCACTGAAACCTTGAAAAAAAAAACATAACCACGAATCTGTATCCTGCATTTTTCTGTATGTTCATAAATTGTTTTCTACTTGGTTTTCACATTTCCAGGGAATCAGAGGCACGTAAGAGAACAGACTAAATCCAAGGAAAAAATACACTCCAAGCATGATCTCCATGTATTAATTATAGTTAGGCCACCCCTCCTCCAGGTGTGCACAACATCCTGTATAGATAGCCTTCAGCGTACACTTTACACTTGATTTTCATTTCTTGTTTACTTGACTGTCCCCTCCAGTATCATTCTGCAATATCAATACTCTGCTGCTGACCTATACAGTAAGCACACAATATTTACTGCATGCTGTGAAAAGCACCTTCATCACCTAGTTGTCCAAACCAGAAAACAGGTGCATGCACATCTTTAAATAATCCCTCAAGCCAATCCACCTCCAATTCCTACCAAGTCTATTTCGTAAATATATTTTAAGTCCATCTACTATTTTCCAACCCTCCTGCCAGTAGGCTAGTTCATCTCATAGTCATCTCTCTCAGACTACTCAACTTCCTCAAATGTCTCTCTACCTTCAGCTCTGTCCTCTCTTTTCAGTGCCTTGTCCACACTGCAGCCAAAAGTGATTTTTCTTAAAAAAGAAAAATTGGTTGTCCATTTAACCTGATTAAAATCCTTCAACTGGCCAGGCACAGTGGCTCACGACTGTAATCCCAGCACTTTGAGAGACCGAGGCAGGCAGATTACTTGAGGTCAGGAGTTCGAGACCAGCCTGGCCAACATGGCGAAACTCCGTCTCTACTAAAAATACAAAAATTAGCTAGGCATGGTGGCATGTGCCTGTAATCCCAGCTACTCAGGAGGCTGAGGTGGGAGAATCACTTGAACCCGGGAGGCAGAGGTGGCAGTGAGCTGAGATCATGCCACTGCACTCCAGACAGAGCAAGGCTCAGTCTAAGAAAAAAAAAAAAAAAAATCCTTCAGCACTTCTGTTCACTTCCAGGTCTTTACACATGCTATTTTCCCTCTCTCTGAAATAGTTTCCCATAATCCTCCCTCCCTAACAACCTTGACTAACTTACTCATCACTGAGCAGCTCAAACATCAACTTTATCCAGAAAGTCTTCTCAGCCAGGCACGGTGGCTCACACCTGTAATCCCAGCACTTTGGGAGGCCGAGGCGGGCGGATCACGAGGTCAGGAGTTCGAGACCAGCCTGACCAACATGGTGAAACCCCATCTTTACTAAAAATACAAAAATTAGCCAGGCATGGTGGCACATGCCTGTAATCTCAGCTACTTAGGAGGCTGAGGCAAGAGAATCGCTTGAACCCAGGAGGTGGAAGTTGCAGTGAGCTGAAATCACGCCACTGCACTCCGTCTCAAAAGAAAAAAATTCTTCTCCCCTCCCCCAATCTAGGTGAAATATGCCTTCATAAGCTTCCATACTGTATTATTACCATTACATATCATTAAACATAACTGATATAAATTTATAATTGCCTGTGTGTTATCTATACACTCCAGTAGACTACAAGCTGTGTTGGGGCAGGGGCAATGTCTGGCTATTCTGTTCACCATCATAATTATAGTGACTAATAGCAAGCCTAGGCTGAGGCTGGGGGACTGACAGAAGATAATCACTCTGGCTCTGTCAGTGCCTCAATTTTTAGTAGTAAACACCGATAAATATATACGTTCACTTTTTTAAATGTTTGAGATATCATTCACATACCATAACCCATTTAAAGTGTATAAATAAACAGATTCACAGAGTTGTGAAACCGTCAGCACAATTTTACAACATTTTTGTCACCCTAAAAAGTTGTACCCATTAGCAGTTATTCACCAACTCCCCTCAACACCTCTAGTTTCTGGTAACCATTTATCTGCCTTCTTGCTTCATACACAGATTTGCCTATTCTGGACATTTCATATAAAAGGAATCAAACACCATGTGGTCTTTTGTGACTGGCTTCTTTCACTTAGCATGTTTAAGATTCATTTTGGTAACAATTATCAGCACCCCCTTTTTGCTACTGACTAATATTCCACTGATTCCAGGGACAAAACATACCACTTTATTCATCAGCTGATAAGACATTTGTGTTTTCATCTTTGGCTATCATCAATAATGCTGCCATGAACATTACTATACACATTTCTGTATGGACACATTTAATTCTCTTGAGTATATACCTAAGAGTAGAACTGCTGGGTCATATGGTAACTCTGTTTAACCTTTTGAGAAAATGCCAGACTGTTTTGAAAGTGGCTGTACCATCTTACTACTACCACCAGCAGTGCATGAGGGTTCCAATTTCTCCGTATCTGCTGTGACTTAAATATCCCTCCCAAAACTCATGCTGAAACTTGATCCCCAATGTGGCATTGTTGAGAGCTGGGTACTTTGGGAGGTAACTGCATCAGGAGGGCTCTTCTCTCATAAATGGATTAATCCACTCATGGATTAAAGGGTTAATGAATTAATGGGTTATCATGGGAGTGGAACTTGTGGCTTTCTAAGAAGAGGAAGAGAGACCTTGAGCACGTTATCACACTCGGCCCCCTCACCATGTGATACCCTGTGCTGCCTTGGGACTCTCTACAGAGTCCCCAACAGGCAAGAAGGCTCTCACCAGTTGACCCTACAACCTTGGACTTCTTAGCCTCCATAGCTGTAATAAGTAAGTCTTTTTAAATAATCCAGTTTCTGGTATTCCGTTATAAGCAACAGAAAACAGGACTAATATAACATCCTAGTCACTACTTGTTATCTCTTTTTTATTATAGCCATCCTAGTAGGTGTGAACTAGTATCTCATTGTGGTTTTGATTTGCATTTCCCAAATGGCTAATTTCATTTTACTGTCAACTCTATGAGGGTACTGTTGGTATATTTTTGCTCAAAAATGTGTCTCCTCAGCACTTAATAGTGTCTGGCACAGAAGAGACCTTTAATATATGTTAAATGAATATATAAAAGAGGATTTTTTTTTTAGGTGTGTGCATGGCAGAGGAGATGGACTGTATGCAAGTGAGGAGAAAACAGAAAAAGACCCTGAGATTCTAGCTTAGTAAATGGAAGACTGATATAAAAAATAAGATATGGATCATGTAAGAAGGAGGACAGATCATATAAAAAGAAAGTTGAAACTACATAAATAACACAAAAAAGAAAAATAGACATATGAGAACCTTGGCAACATTCATCTTCAAGAAAGAAACTGACAAAAAGGTACACTGAACAGGGGCATTCAGAAGACAAACCAGTAGTGAATAGGGTCATAAAAGGCTCAAGACATCTGCTGATAAGTTATCTATAACTTACAAAGCTTTCTCAGGGATGTCTTCCATTGACACTCTGGGTTAAGCCCGCCTAATAAAGCCTTTAATTTCACCATGTATCTCTACTCTACCACTTATTTACATTGTAATCATCGGCTCATGCTGCCACCTCAACTAGATTGTATACTACATGTAGCCAGGGACCATTGTTTTTAGAGATTAGTACTGTGCTGGACATATGATAAATGGTGATCTATGTTTCTTGCATGAATGAGTTATTCACTAATTTAAATGAATAACAGCATCATATAAATGAATACAGATATTGTTTAATATTTTAATAACTTCAAAATTTTCAAACATTAGAACTAAAACTTACATAAAGAAAAAAGGAAGAACACTTTTTATCTTGTCTTCCCCAATTGCTTCTCTGAGTGAAATACAACTAATTTTATTCTCACAAACACACACACACAGAGTAATAAAGCAATAAAATAATTTTCCTCAGCTGGGCATGGTAGCACATGGCTGTAATCCAAGAACTTTGGGATGCCAAGGCAGGAGGATTGCTTGAGCCCAAGAGTTTGAAACCAGCCTGGGAAACACAGCAAAATCTTGTCTCTACTACTAATAATAATGATTTTAAAAGTTAGCCCGTTGTGGTGGGCACATGCCTGTAGTCTCAGCTACTCAAAAGGCTGAGGTGGGAGAATCACTTAAGGCCGGGCAGTCGAAGCTGCAGTGAGCTGTGTTCACACCACTGCACTCCCAGCCTGGGTAACAGAGCAAGACCCCATCTCAAAATAAACAAACAAAAAAAAACAATAAATAAAACAAAAATCTGCCTATGGGTGACATATAGGGGATAATATTATCGCATGAATTTAACAGGTGTGTCAACATGAGTACTTTCATGGTTAGTTTTCCATTTTCAATATACTAGAAACTTTATTAAAAATGTCTTTTGCAGACTTAGAACCCAAATCTCCATCAATGATGAACTGGATAAAGAAAATGTAGCACATATACACCATGGAATACAGCCATAAAAAAGAATGAGTTCATGTCCTTTGCAGGGACATGGATGAAGCTGGAAGCCATCATTCTCAGCAAACTAATACAGGAACAGAAAACCAAACACCTCAGGTTCTCACTCATAAGTGGGAGTTGAACAATGAGAACACATGGACACAGGGAGGACCATCACACACTGGGGCCTGTCGGGGGCTCGGGGGCAAGGGTAGGGAGAGCATTAGGACAAATACCTAATGCATGCGGGGCTTAAAACCTAGATATGAGTCGATAAGTGCAGCAAACTACCATAGCACACATATACCCATGTAACAAACCTGCACGTTCTGCACATGTATACCAGAACTTAAAGTAAAAATTTTTTAAAAAGTATTTTGTATAAACAATCATTTAAATGGCATGTTATTTTGAGCAAAACATAAGATTGCAGGTAAGATTTCTAAGAAACAATCCTAAGGAATACAATGTGATGAGCGAGTAAAGACGTACATGGTATAGGCCAGGTGGGATGGCTCACACCTGTAATCCTAGCACTTTGGGAGCCCGAGGTGGGTGGATCACCTGAGGTCAGGAGTTCAAGACCAGCCTGGCCAACATGGTGAAACCCTATCTTTACTGAACTACAAAAATTAGCCAGGCATGATGGCGGGTGCCTGTAATCCCAGCTACTCGGGAGGCTGAGATGGAGTGCAGTCAGCTGAGATCGCACCACTGCACTCCAGCCTGAGCTGCTGAGGGAGACTTCGTCTCAAAAAAAAAAAAAAAAGATGTACATAATATTCACCATACAATAAAAAGTGGAAAATATACTAAATGTTCATCAGGAAAAGACTAGGAAAATAAATTCCAAGATGTATATGCACACGCACACACAATGGAATACTATATACTCATTAAAAGGGAAAATGTATATGAATATTCATTAACACAGAAATGTTTCTTAAAATATATAATGTTTCAAAACCGGTTATAAACCAGAAAATTAGGTATGATCCCATTTATAGAAAATTACATACCTGTATAGAGATATTTAAAAGGATGTTCAACTTTTAAATGGAGCAAATCCAGTCCCGAAATTTTGGATAACATTTAATTTTTTACATTTATCTTTAGTGTTTTAATTAAATAATTATTCTTAAACTTTTACAACTATTTCTATTTGGGATAAAATTCACATACAACATTAAATATACAAAAGTAAGCCATGTTTAAAAATAAAAAGGAGAGGCCAGGCACGGTGGCTCACGCCTGTAATCCCAGCACTTTGGGAGGCTGAGGCGAGTGGATCACCTGAGGTCGGGAGTTTGAGACCAGTCTGGCCAACACTGTGAAACCCCGTCTCTACTAAAAATAAAAAAAATTAGCTGGGCGTGGTGGTGGACGCCTGTAATCCCAGCTACTCGGGAGGCTGAGGCAGAAGAATCACTTGAACCTGGGAGGCGGCGTTTGCAGTGAGACGAGATTGTGCCATTGCACTCTAGCCTGGGAGACAGAGCAAGACTCTGTTTCAAAAAATAAAATAAAATTTAAAAAAAGGAGATGGGGACAACCTATATAAAAGCAAGACACTGAAGACTTAATAATTACTTATTAAATTTTCATGTATATCAAAAAATAATGGAAAACACTGAGAAGATAAAAAATATAAAGGCATTTTAACTGTAAAAAATGATGGTTCAAAGAGTTAAACAGCAACAGGCATTTTAAAAGAAAAAAATCTTGAATATGCTACAGAGTTCTTAAGTAGATTCCATGTACTTGGAAGGAATACAGAAATTGCTGAATATGTCATCTGTCCAAACCTTTTAAGAAAAACTGTAGAAATTAAAATATCTTTGAGAAAAACAATAGCTCTTAATGAATTAGTGTCATGATCTAGAGACAGCAGCATCACAATCTTTTTTTAAAATGTGAGACCTGGTCTCACTCTGTCGTTCAGGCTAGAATGCAGTGGCGTGATCACAGCTCACTGCAACCCCAACCTCCTGGGCTCAGGCAATCCTCCTGCCTCAGCCTCCCGAGTAGCTGGGACCACAGATGCGTGTCACCATGCTCAGCTAATTTTTAAATTTTTTGTAGAGACAAGGTCTCACTTTGTTGCCCAAGCCAGCTCAAGCGATCCTCCCACCTCGGCCTCCCAAAGTGCTGGGATTACAGGCATGAGCTACTGTGCCAGGCAGCACCAAAATCTTTTTTGCAGAAAACGCAAACATGCACAAAAAAGACTATGTTCACAAGCTATAACATTGACTTGTTTCATCAAAATCTAGAACACAAATGAACAGTACTTTAGGTTTACAAATTCTGAAGCATACTCAAATCCAGACAATGTAAAGAGTTAACTTAAATCCAAGGTGACATTTATGATCATATTCCAGTTAAGAATAAGCTTTTTAGAAAGTATCATGTAATCACAGATATTTATTAACCATGATTACTACATGATCCACCTTTATTCACTAGATACATCTTCGAATGATATCATTTTCAAAATTTAAAAACTCTCCTGAAAGAAAAAAAAACTCTCAACACTGAGGATATTTTAAAAAAATGTTCTGGAGCTGAAACTCCTATAGAAAAGCTCTAGAAGTGTTCCACGCAAGAATATAAATACTCAAATAAGTTTATAACTATCTAAAACAATTTTGAAGGCTAATAAAATATATATAATTTGGGATGTTTATTACAAGTAAAGGTTGAGTGCATAAGTGTACGTGTGTGTGTGTGTGTGTGTGTGTGTGTGTGTATAACAGTCCATGAAAATATACTTTCCCACATGGTTATTAATCTTTAGGAGGGTGCCAAGTGACATCTCACAAAATGTATTCTCTTCTGCACTATGCAGTATTCAAGAAAATGACACGAACTTTGTACAATCTTATGATTTTAGTGTTAGAGGTCATGTTAAACTAAGAAAATAGTAATTTCAGCTCAAATGTGAGTTAAATCATCAAGTTAAAGTAAAGCGTTTTATTAAGTGAAGCTCTCTCTGCAGAATATCTCACTCAATATACATAACATTTAAATAGACTATTAAAAAAGTGACAGCTGAGGAATGCTTTCACTTCTTTCCATGGTTTCTACTGAATGTCATTTCAGAAATGCCTATGTAACACATGACAATGTGGAACGTCTCCTCCCATGAAAGAGCATTTGAGTTGAGCAGCAAGCACACTTGGGGCAGTAACACAGAACTCAAGCGTGTCTTTTTATGGTTAGCCAGCATAACAATGCAAAGATAAACAACCAAAACACTAATAAGGTCAGAAAATACTGACATAGAGGGAGCCATAGTAAAAATGTTATTTGGAAAAAAAAAGTATGAGTAAAATAACTAGAAAATATGCATTATTTCTAATATTACCATACTAGAGATTTCTTTTCTCTTTCTTTTCTTTTTTCTTTATTGGTAGAGACACGGTCTCCCTATATTGCCCAGGCTGGTCTTGAACTTCTGGGATCAAGTCTCTTGCCTTGGCTTCTCAAAGTGCTGGGATTACAGGTGTGAGCCACTGCATCCAGCCTAGAGATTACTTTTCTAAATGAACACTCAAGGATTTGTTTAAAGAATTTTTAAACTAAGTTACATAAACTGAAGCATCTATTGATAATCAGTAATAGATCTCATTTCAAAAATAAATCTAACACCCCAATAATTTTTTTAAGACAGAATCTCGCTCTGTCACCCAGGCTGGAGTGAAGTGGCATGATCTCAGTTCACTCCAACCTCTGCCTCTTGGGTTCAGGCAATTCTCGTGCCTCAGCCTCCCGAGTAGCTGGGATTACAGGCATGCACCACCACGCCTGGCTAATTTTTATTTTGTATTTTTAGTAGAGATGGGGTTTTGCCATGTTGGCCAGGTTGATCTCAAATTCCTGAGCTCTGGTGATCCGCCTGCCTAGGCCTCCCAAAGTGCTAGGACTACAGGCATGAGCCACCATACCCAGCCACCTAGTTTTGATGGTAATAATGGCTACCTTTACATTGTAAGTATTATAAAAGTAAGTGGTTGATATAAGCTTTTTTATTAGGACATTTTAAAAGTTTGTCAGTGTGTTATATTTACCCAATTATTTAATATTCTATGAATTCTGCTCTTCAAAATATTAGTTTACATTGTGTCCAATTTTTTTAAATCATTAAACATTTATTGTGTACCTACTAAAACAAAATGCAGATACAAAAGGAGATTTAAAGAAAAAAGAATCAAAGTCCCTACCCTAAGCGTACCTAAGGGACTTCTTCCCCTGCCCCAGTATGCATGGTATTAAGTTTCCTACAATTTGTCTCTAAAAAGAATCAAATATGTACATGTATGTATGTATAAAAAATTTGCTGTAAATGCCAGCTACTCAGAGAGGCTGAGGCAGGAGAATGGCGTGATCCCAGGAGGCGGAGCTTGGAGTGAGCCGAGATTGCGCCACTGCACTCCAGCCTGGGCGACAGAGCGAGACTCCGTCTCAAGAAAAAAAAAAAAATTTACTGTAAATGATTAAAAAAAACTAAAACAGGCTGAGTGCAGTGGTTTACGCCTGTAATCCCAGCACTTTGGGAGGCTCAGGTGGGAGGATCACTTAGGCCCAGAAGTTTCAGACTAGCTTGGGCAACACAGGGAGACCCTGTCAAAGAAAAAAAAAAATTAGCTGGAAGTGGTGGCACATGCCTGTATTCCCAGCTGATCAGGAGGCTGAGGTGGGAGGATCCCTTGAGCCCAGGAAGGCTACAGTGAACTATATTCATGCCACTGCACTCCAGCCATGGTGACAGAGTCTGTCACCGTCTCAAAACACACATACACACATCACACCCACACACACACCCAACAACTGAAACAATATAAATCGCTATTAGGGTAGAGAAAAATAAAGGTAGTTAAAAATTAAATTCTATGTCCTGAAAAAAGGAGTGTTTCTTGTTGCTGCTGATGTATTCTGCACATAATGGTAAGGCAAAAATAATCTTGGCACTTCCTAAAATGTAGGACAATTTCGAATTCTGAGATTAATTTAGATACAGTACTATTTCACTTCAATTACCATAGAAAGGTCTTAAAAGTATGGGCTAGCTAAAACAAAAGTGGATGAAGAAAAAAATTATATGTGTGTTTCACTTGACTTTCAGCTAATTTACAGAGAAACCTCCAACTACTAAACACCACCATAATGATGAAAAGATTTAAGAATATTTTCTTTTTCAGACTTCAAAGAAGATACCTGGCATAGGGTAAAGTTTGAGCTTTGGCATCAAACAGACCTGCATAAGAATTCCAGCTCTGCCATTTATTTTCTTGTTAACCTTGAGCAAGTGAAAAAGCATGTTGTGAAAATTAAACTATTGTTTGGAAAAGCATTGCTCCTCAATAAAACACTGATTAAGTCATGCCTACTACCTATCTGACTCCAACTGAGAATAAACTTGTAATTGTTGGAGTTCTTCAATCTTTCAAAGAGGTATACCAAAATGCCAATACCTCATCATCTTTTCAACCTTACTGTGGAGCCCCACAAACTTTCAAAAGAAGGGTGGAGTAAAAGATGGCAATTTTTTGCAGGCAGAGGCAATGAAAATAGCAACTTCATATAGTGTCAAGAAGTAACACGTTATGATAGTAACAAAACAATGTTTTATGCCTCCCCCTATTAAAAGGTTTTTAAATAGTTTTCTTTTAAAAATCATCTAATAAGATTTTTAAAATACTTTTCTTATGTGAACTGTAATTTTTAAATGTGGTAATAACAAATGGATGATGAAAAACATTTCCTCTATTCCATCCAGTGTTTCTACCTGGCTACACTAGAAAATGCTCAGTCACAGCTTGCAATCATACTGTAGCTGAGGCACATGAAAGATGGTCTTGGTTATGACACCTCAAAGTCAGACCACAAAAGTGTTGCCAGGAAGCACAGAGGCAGCAACTACAGAAAAAGCATTATACCAGCAGCAGTGTGGGCACTGGTGCCCTACCAGCACACCCCATACATGGCTAGGGTTGCCCACTTATTTGTAGGAAGTGAGGGGCCAGTTTGGGGTTGGGAGGGTTTTATTTGTTTGTTTAGGTAGGTTTTTAAAAATGGATTTAGGATGATTTCAATAAAAACTTTTGAAAGGCATGAGCATAAAGTGTTATAGCTTTTCTAAAAAGAAAACTATGTAGAGAAATATTTTACACTGCACATTCTTTTAGACAAAAATTTTAATGCTCTTTAAAAGTTATCCAAGAGGTCTTCCAAGATCTTAACATTCTCCATCAAAAAAAGGGTAAACAGTTACAAACTATAAACTCTTAATTCAGATTTTACATAGTAATCAAACTATTTGCTAACAAGCAACTCAAAATTAATTGCTTCCAGTCTCTTTTACACTTCACATCTTAAGACTACACAAAAGTATTCCTTTTGCTGACGAGAGGATCACATATTTTACAAAGATGCTTAAAATGGCTCCCTTAGAAGTAGATCGAATTTGTATTTTAAGATCAAAAGGATTTCATATTAAACCTATCTGTATGTCTGTATTGGAAAGTAAAAGAAAAACTTTTAAAATTGTAATAGCATAGAACATGGAACTAATCCTACTTTGTATTCCTCTAGAAGTGGTACCCAACCTTGGCATCAGGAACCAGTTTCGTGAATGACAATTTTTCCACAGATGGGGGTTGGGGAGTGGGGCCAGATGTAACTGTTCTACCTCACATCATCACCAGGCATTAGATGCTCATAAAGAGCACACAACCTAAATACCTCACAAGCGCAAGTTCACAATAGGGTCCGCGCTCCTATGGGAATCTAATGTCGCCGCTGATCTGACAAGAGGCGGATTTCAGGCAGTAATGCTAGCTTGCCAGTGTGTCGCTCACCTCCTGCTGTATGGCCTTGTTCCTTACAGGTCATGGACCGACCTGTCCACGGCCTAGCGTTTGTGAACGCCCGCTCTAGAGGATCTAGCTCAGACTCTTACAAAGTGAGTAATTAATTAATGACTCAACTGGATATAATATTTTTCTACCACTTAACCAATATCTAGACTGCTTTAGAATTTAATAGAAAGAAGGTCGATATTAAGAATTTTTTAGGCCGGCCACAGTGGCTCACACCTGTAATCCCAGCACTTTGGGAGGCCAAGGTAGGCGGATCACTTGAGGTCAGGAGTTCAAAATGAGCCTGGCCAACATGGTGAAACCTCATCTCTACTAAAAATACAGTAACAATTAGCCAGGCATGGTGCCACGCACCCGTAATCCCAGCTACTAGGGAGGCTGTGGCAGGAGAATCACTTAAACCTGGGAGGCGGAGTTTGCAGTGAACCAAGATTACGCCACTGCACTCCAGCCTGGGTGACAGAATGAGACTCCATCTCAAAAAAAAAAAAAAAAAAAAAGATTTGTTAAAAATCTCAAGATATTAAAATATCTTGAAATCTACAACAAAGTTTTTAATTTGTTTCATAATCACACAAATTCCATTATGTGCAAGAACAATATGCTAAGTATCTGATGTGAAGGTTTCAAAAATGTATCTCACAACATACAAATAACTTAAAACTTCCTATTGATGATTTGAGGTAAAAAAATAAAATTCAATAAACCTTTAGTGAGCATCTACTATGTGCTAGGCTCTGGAAATACAAAAATTGTGGAAGATTAGGTCCTCAGAGGCTACACTATTCAGTAAAAAGTGTTTTTATTGCAGGAGAGGCAGAATATAAGGTACAGTGAACACCCCAGAAAAGAGAATGTGAATCTTGAACAATGACTAGAATTTTAATTGGCAAACAAGGGAGAGAAGATAAAAACCATGGCTAAAGGCATGGAAATAAAAAATGTAAAGATCTAGTTCAAATGTAAGCAAGTTAACCAACTTCTATAAAGGATACAACACAATGGAGATATATCAACCATAAGCTAAATGATAAAATGTACTATATCCAAATTTACAGAGAGGAGTAACACCATCAGAATGATACTGTTCAAAGATTAATATGACAGCAATATGCATGCTAGATTAAATCAGGGAGAGAATAGAGGCAGGAAAAACAATTAAGCTATTACTATACTCTAGGGATAAAAATAAGGCTAGGTGCGGTGGCTCACGCCTGTAATCCCAGCACTTTGGGAGGCTGAGGCAGGTGGATCACCTGAGGTCAGGAGTTCAAGACCAGTCTGATCAACATAGAGAAACCGCATCTCTACTAAAAATACAAAATTAGCTGGGCATCGTGGCACACACCTGTAATCCCAGCTACTCGGAAAGCTGAGCCAGGAGAATCACTTGAACCCGGGAGGTGGAGGTCTCGGTGAGCCAAGACAGCGCCACTGCACTCCAGCCTCGGCAACAAGAGCGAAACTCCATCTCAAAAAAAAAATAATAAAATAAAATAATAAAGGTATGAACTAGGTTGCCAGTAAAGAGTGGCAAAGAAAAGAACTGATGCCAAGGTAACTGTAAAGAAAAGACTGAGCTAGAAGATAGACTGGATTATGCATAGACAAGGGGAATGAGTAAACAATAACTAAAATATTTAACTTGATTCTAAAGATTAATACATCATTAACAGAAACAGGAACATCAATGAGAAGACTAGGCTTGATAAGGAAAGATAGACCTGTTTTAGGTGAATTTAAAGAAGTTCCTGACGATGTAAAATTGTCTTATAACTAAATTAATAATACTTTTAAAATAATTAGTTAAAAAGGATGCTGGTAAAGTCTAAAAGATAAGTATCTCTAATGTTAACGGATAAACGTAAAATTATAATACTGAATTGCAATTATGAAAATCTGTATTTGAACAATAAGAAATCCTTTGAAGAAATCACAAAGGTTAACGTGAATACAGTAGTTGCCATTCTATGGCAAAGGGGATGAACTTGTACTTACTGTATTACTACTTAAAAGGCATTATTAAATATAAAATTACAATACATTTAATATTTCATTTTAAATCAATACATAACCCAAAAAAATGGAAATGAGGCTTGGAGCTTTGCAGAAATGAGGGAACCGTAAACTGACTTGGAAGTCACTGGCACAGAGGAAAAAGAAAAGATTTTAAAGTTAAAATCAACAGGCTAAACTCAAAACTGCTGGAGAAAAATCTCAGCCCTGTATCTTATGCACAGCAGTATCAGTAAGAATCAGCAATAATGGCATTCTATATATAACCTTATTAATCTCCTTAAATCTTTATGAAGTATGCTAAACTAGAGATATAATCACATACTGTAAAACTCTACCAGGTAGCTATAAAATCAGAAGCTGATTATTGCCCCATTGGTAATAATGAAATTCTACTCTAGACCTCGGTTCTAGAAAAACCAGAAATTTATATCTATGGTTAACTTTGTGCTGTTTTGTAGCTTTGGGGGTCAGGTCCCAGGTGGAGTGGATGGGTGAGAAAGGCTATTCTGGAGACTAAGATAGGAAATTTGACAAGAAACGCTTTTTCTTCTATATAGAAGACTTATTTCTATACAAAAAGAACAGCTGAAGACTGGATATCTTTTATAACTTCTAATGAGGGAGCACATTCAACAAATAAAAGCAAAATATTCGATTTTTAAAAGTATATTTGTGGGTTGTGATGTTCCTAAAACTTTTCTCTTGACAATGAAATTTAGAACACTTGATCAAAACCAAAAAGTAAATGAATATTCAAAAAACAATAAACAATTAACCCGGTTATACATTTTAGGTATTCTACGATTTTTTGAGAGGTTAAAGTTTTAAAGAACTATTCAAGAACTATTAAATCAGTGATTTTAGTTTTTATAATTAAGTATGGAAAACAAGCTAAGTTCAAGAGATTTCTTAAAAGCTTAAAATTTTGTGTGTGTGGTTTTTAATTTTGTTTATTGTCTTTCACTAACTGTTGTCCTAAATTTGCCCAAAGTGAACTCCCTGTTTTCATAGTAGCAATGGGAAAAAAGTACAAGAGTTGATAAATAAGAAATGAGAGTGAAGAAAACACAACAAAAATTTTAATGCTTGATATTTTAAAGACTGGCTTCACTGATTTAAGGAATTTGCAGATAAGGAAAAATGTTATGGAAAAGGGGAGGCGGTTGGAGATTATCGGGTCAAACTCACACAGTGACAAAAAGTGACAGAAAGATATTATGAAAATGGTGTAAATTTAGAAACTTCTGTTTGTCAACTAAAACAAAATACCCAATAAAGATATATCTACACAACACCAAACTGACCACTGAATTCAGTTAATCAGGAAGACAATGGTAAGTCTGATAATTCTTGTAACATGGGAATATTGAGAGGAGAAAAAAAGATCTTAAGAAGGCAGTTAAATGTATTTTCTCTTCCTCCCTAAACCAATATTACAATAATGTAAATATCAAAACTTTTTGTCTTCCTCTAGGCCAATACAATTGGGTTCCTCCACGACAATAGTAACTTTAAATTTCTATCTGACAATTTGAATAAAACATACTGATGCGATCCATTATCCAATTATCCTGACCTCCTACAGTAATAATCGTCTTTCAAATCTGTTTCACACTAAAACGTGTAAAGTACACTTGAAAGAAATTTGAAGATTCATCTTATATGATTACATTATCATTTTTAATGCCAAAAGTTTCCTTCATTCTCAACACCATGGTTTTAAAATCTTAACAGTTATGATATGCCTTAAATAAACTTCACCCAAATAAAAACTTTGCTATGCATTAGAGAATCTAAATTAATGAAATTGAGAAAGAGCTAGATACCCCGCTATATTTTTACTGGGTGCCACATTTTTAATTCCATATTTGTCCTGCAATTTGTCAATCATTTCAATGTATCTAGTCAACTTTGTAAACAAAGGCTATACCAAATCTGATATGATAATTCCATTATATAAAATTTAAAATGGTCATCACTCCCTTAAACAGTAAGCAGTACAAGGAAAAATGTCACTACACACGTCTTTTAAAAAGGCATCATGTTAATATTCATGAAATATAAAGCCTTGTTTCAACCAAGGCAACTTTGAGATAGCTTACAATTCTTTTCATTGTAAGGGGAAGCTATTGCTGCAAAGTCATTTTCTATTACAGTTATTCCAAGTTGCCCGCTAAGAAAGTAGAAAAAGCCTATGCCTTGTCACCTATTACCATCACTTAAAAATTGCTTTTTATGCAAACCTCTAAGTGGTTGTGTTGCTTTTGGCCTGTTAAAGGCAAGGCAACATTATCTCTGGATTGCCAATAGTTTCTCCTTATTTGGCTAACACTGAGAGATCCCAATCAGACTACTATAAAACTTTAACATGCACAAAGCATCCATTTTGAGAAAAGTTTGTGACCAGCTTTCTTTTTTCCCACCCCCAAAAGAAAAACCAGAGCTTGGAAACCGGCTTTGAAAACAGTGTCCCCTATTTATTCTTCTCTTTCTAACACCAGTGCACACCCCAGGACCTGGGGCTCAAGGATCTCTGACACTGCGGCAAACTTCGAGTATCAGACTCAACACGTTCCGGTCCGGAGGTGGGCAAGCCCTTTAGAGGGCTTCCTTACTCTGCCCACTTCCATCCCCTTCCTTTCGGCCGGTGCAGATCAGCTAATTACACCCGGTTTTCCCCTCCCCAGTGACCAAGAGTAATAAATGAGAAAACAGGAAATCGTTAGCTCAGGGCACACGGCTTAGGGCTCTAGATTACTATTATTATCATCATCATTTGTAATCAAGTCCTAAAAAGTGCAACAAATCCAATGCCCACCTACAAGTCAAAGATGTTCATCTGCCTAAGCGTTCCTAATGCCCCTTGTTAGTTTTCTTCCTTCAGCATCCAACCCTCCGAATATATCACTGACACGGGGGCCCAGGCACAACCCCACTACACCCCTCCTTGTCTCGACCCCAAATCCCAGACTCATGCACCAATGGCCCTGGGGCCCCAAGACGACCACAGTTCCTTTTCCCCTATGCCCCGGAAATCACCCGGTTCCCAACTCCACCAGCAACTGTTCTGAAGGGGGGCCTCAAGCCCAGCGCCCTCCCCTCCAGCAGCTCTCCCTCCCGCCCTCTCGGGAAACCGCCCCCTCACCCCGCAGCAGGGAGTCTCCCGCCGCCCCCAGCCTCAAGAGGTGGAGAACTGAGGGCAGGCCCCGGCAGGAGGCCGACGAGAACCCTCAGGGTCAGGAGAGCCGGCGGCGGGGCGCACAGACCTGGTGCAGGGCAGTGAGTCCGTCCACATTGGCGTAATTGATGTCGGCGCCGCGGTGCAGCAGCTTGAGGACCTCGTCCGTGTCGCCGCTGGAGCAAGCAGCCAGGAAGACGGCGCCATCGTCGAACTTCACCTTGGTCTTCTGGCGCTTCACCACCGGAGGCTCGAGGTCCGTCTCGGAGCCGATCCAGCGCTTCAGCTGCTCGTTCCGCTTCTGCTTCGCGTCCGCCATCTTCATCCCCTCTCCTGCCGCCGGGTCTTCTTATCGCGAGGGGGGGAAGGGGGAGGCGGAGAGGGAAGAGAGGGGAGGCAGGGGGTGTGTGAATGTTTCTATGAGTGCGGGTCAGAGGAGGGCTGGGAACCGGGAGGAGACGCTCGAGACTTCCAGTATCCCACAGAGCACTGGGGCGGCGCGCCTGGCCGAGCGGACCTCCCTTCCTACCACAGAAGCCCTCCCGCCCCCTGCACGGCCACCCGTCATCGGCGGCCAATCTAACGTAACTTCGCGAGATCCGGACTGGGAGGTGCCCTTCGACCAGTGCGCATGCGCCCTGGGCCTGCGCCCGCCCCAGGAAGAGCGCTCCCGCGAACTTTGGCGGGGGTGGCTGGGCCACCGGAGGGAAGCGGGTGTGGCCCAGGCAGCGGGGGCTGGGACAGACCTGGAAAGGAGGAAGCGGGGAAGGAAGGTTGTCCTGTCGGGCTGGGGGCTCCCGGGAATCCGGAGGCCAGCAGTGGAACCGCAAGGCTCTACAGGGCAGAGCTGCCTCCCGGGTTGTCTCAGCTACGCCGAGTCGTTGGCTCAGGGCGGAGGATTTTCCTATTGGCTGCGTTATTTGAATGGAATGGAGGATAGGTCGTGAAGTAGGTGCTGGTGGTTGCTCTTTCTAAGGAACTCAGATGAACTTGGGCATGTCAGAATTAATAACCTTTTAAAAGTGGGGTCTGTGTAGCCGAGGGTTTAATGGTAAGTTCTTGAAGTGACCACCTATTGACAAGGGTTGACCTGCGGTAATTGCGGTGGCTTCCTGCCAACCCCCACTTTAGAAATGTTTTTCCTCCTCTCTTTGCTTGTTTTGTTTTGCTTTCGCTCACGCTTGGGTTCTCTTCCTTCTTCCTTCAGTGCTTTAAGCCTGTCTCGTACTACCCATGAGCTTAGCTCAGCCTGATTACTGGTCCTTACCTTTTAAGGGATTTCTGGTTACAGCTCCATCTCTTTCTAAGGTGGGGTGAAGACCTAGCTGCGTCTAGCACTTAAACGGAACGTTAATGAAGGCAATTAATTCAACCACTATTTATTGAATACCTACTGTGAGCCAGTAACTGTACTAGGCACTGAAGATACAATGAAAAATATGACATTTATTTGAACCACCTCCTGAGTTCACTCGCCCAAACAAGACTGTAATTTATCATCGTCATAAAAAAAAGACTTTAACTTTGCCTTGTATGACTACACGCGCACACACATAGGATTTGTAATACTGATGTCTTATGAGCCATCTATCTACAATCTCCACTAATTGATTTTACTGAACACTACATTGTTACCATCCACTACTATTTTTAGAGCATTTAGAAAAGCCAAGATAAAAACCACAAAACCTTACCATGGAAGTTTAGGGATCATGTAGGCTGAGTCCCTCAAGAACTAGTTAATTTACTTAATTTTACCCAGAAGTAGGATTAGAATTCACTCAGCAAATACTATGCACCTGTTCTGGGTCAGGCATTGTTCCAGGTGCTGGAGATAGAGCAGTGAACAAATAAGCTTTTCTTACTCTCAGCATGATGCCTTTTCCAGTGGACTACTTCACAGGCTGTCTTATTGAGAAATACAATAATTGAGTAAAACATGATTAGGAAACTGCCTGCCTGTGAGACAATTTTCTGAACCACAATTATTAGGATAGCGATAGAATCCAGGTTAGGATAAAAATATTTCGTCTGAAAACATTGTACAAATAGAAAATTAATGTAATATTCATAAGTGTACCACTGTATGTTCCTTACATACATTAAAGATAACATCAGACCTTTGAATACTCATGGTGTTAGGTGCTGTAAAACATTGTTAGCACTAAAATACAAAATCCCTATCCACAGAATACAGCTGTCAGAATAAAAGAAAGGAACTTGAGGATTGCCTTGTCAGCTCCTGTCTCTACCTAGGCAAACTGACAGCATATACTGTTTTCCAAGAACGTTGTGGCCTATTTGGTAGCTCTTAAAAGTGCCCTTGGACTATAGATGGGAATCTCAAGATTTCATTCAGGCAAAAGGAATTTAGTGGGAAGTATGCTATTCCTGATTCAAGCACTTATTTCAGGATGCAAAATTAATAATAATTTATTAATAAAACATAATTAAGTTCATTCAGTTCCCAGAAGCTGTCAGGAAAAAAACAACCAACCAACGAGGGGTGTTATCATGTGCAAATTTCACTGAATTTAGTTTTTCTTCTTTTGTGGCTCTAAGGGTCAAGACGCTCTGTGTTAATATTGAAAGTACTCTGAAACTGCCACCTACTTTGTCTTTAGGGAGGATTTTTTTTTTAATTGTTGTTAATGAATTAATGGTACTGAAGACCTTGGGTTAATTCCAGAACAAGCAAAATTTTTTTATTGACACACACAGTCCCAGCACAGTGGCTCACACCTGTAATCCTACCACTTTGAGAGGCTGAGGCGAACTCTGCCCAGGAGTTCGAGGCTGCGGTGAGCTATCTGCACTACAGCCTGAGCGACAGAACTAGACCCTATGTTTACAAAAAAAAAAAGACACACACACACACACACACACACACACACACACACATGCTTTTATTACATATTTGTCTAAGCAGAACAAATGGAAAAAATGCAAATATTTTCACTTCCTAATGGCTTCTAAACAGATTGGGATGTGAGGATACATTTTAGCTCCTTTAAAGCAAATTAAGCCTTAAAATAGCAGTACAAATAAAACTATACTTACTAATTTGCATATATATAAAAATATATTTTTGGCTGCACCAAATCAATCATATTGGACGTTTTTGTTTTTGAGACAGGGTCTCACTCTATCGCTCAGGCTGCAGTGCAGAGGCATGATCTCAGCCTTCCAAGTAGCTGAGACTACAGGTGCATGCACCACCAGGCTTAGCTAATTTATTTTTTAAGTTTTGTAAAGATGGGGTCTACCTATGTTGTCCAGGCTGGTCTCAAACTCCTGGGCTCAGGTGATCCTCTGCCTCGGCTTCTTAAAGTGTTGGGATTACAGGCCTGAGCCACTGCACCTGGCTGGGGGTTTTATTTACTACATGCACAAGATTGTCAGAATGAGATCTGTGTGTATCTTTTTCAAAGTTTAATCACACTACAGACATTCCTTACCATTAATTTGCTTGCTAATTATGATCAACTTAAACAATTTAAATTATAAACATATTTGAAATGCTGACATGCACAACTTAGATTTGTTTCTGTTATTATAATCTCTGTTAAAAATGTACATAAGATTAATAAATACGTTGATATATTTATGTTCTCCTTATCCCTAATTTAAACCTGAGATACTAATTTACATTTATACACTTGAGAATAGAACAGTCAACAAGGACCATGTTTCTATCTCCTGTATTGTACACCTGGGCCAAACTCTCTTCCATTGCATAATAATTTCTTTCCAGTGTTTTATTTAAGAACCTGAAGAAACGGCTGGGTGCAGTGGCTCATGCCTGTAATCCCAGGACTTTGGGAGGTCAATGTGGGCGGATCACCTGAGGTGAGTAGTTCGAGACCAGCCTGGCCAACATGGCAAAACCCCCGTCTCTACTAAAAATACAAAAATTAGCTGGGCGTGGTGGCATGTGCCTGTAATCCCAGCTACTCGGGAGGCGGAACCCGAGAATACAGGAGAATTACTTGAACCAGAAGGCGGAGGTTGCAGTGAGCCAAGATTGCACCACTGCATTCCAGCCTGGGTGACAGAGCAAGACTCTGTCTCAAAAGGAAAAAAAAAAAAAGAACTTGAAGAAAAGTTTACAATCTGTTCACATCATAATTTATTTAGTCCTACCCAGGGAGTTGACCAGAACCAACATGGAACCACCCGAACTTGCTTCAGACTCCATTGCTAGATCAATCCTGATTTCTAGATCATAGCATCTAATCTTTGCCTTGCCTCTGGATTACAAGGTGAGTTTCTAATTTACTTTAGGGTAAATTTTCTGCCACATTTGACTTCATTTCAAGAAACTAACCCTATCACAGTACTAGTAGTGGCTAATATGCTCATAAAGCTTCTTTGGTCCCCCAAAACTAGGACTCAGATGAGTGTCTGGCAACAATCCAAAGTGCAGTTATACTGCTAAAGAGATAACTCACCTCCATTGCACATGACTCCCAACCTGTATCATGTGACAGAACATCACATGCCCCTTTCATGTGAATTAATTTAATGTTTCCCAAACTTTATCAATTTTGTTGCCAAATTCAAGAACCACAAATACTAGTATTTGCTTAATGTTTTCTTTAACCTTTTTAAGACAAGTTTATTTTAAAGTAACATTATGTTGCTTTGGTAAGTGAAAAACATTTCCACTTGACATAAAGAAGACTGTTAAAGCAAATACAATGAAAACAAAATATTAGTTAGGTTGTCTGTCAAGGGTCTGAGCCCAAGCCGTGCTCTCAGTTTGTTAAAAAAGGGATATTGGTAAGGGTTGGACATGTGAGCATCAACCTAAGATTTTTCAGTTTAGCATAATCGGAAAGATTAAAAGGTAGTGAAAAAAGAATATTGTGCTAAGTGCTTCACTGTTGTTTTAATGTTACGTCTACCTTATAACATTACCTCATGTACCACCCGTCTACATGTCCTACACTTTAGGAAACTGACTGACTTTAATTAGTATGTGTAATAATAATTATGACTAATTAATTGAAAGTTACAGGATAGGCCTTAGTGGCACACCCAGCTCCAGGTATCAAGGCAAGGCATTGGCAGGAAGGCCAATTTGTATGAAAATATCTGTGTGCTGAAGGAATTTCAGAAATAAGGGTCATTCTCCATGGCACTGAAATTACAAGAATAAATTACAAGATCTGTATCTGGAAGGCAAGTTTAGGTGCAAGAGTTCTATCTTGGATCACTAGTATTTAGTTGAGGGATCCATTCAATTGTCCTTCAAATCAAATCCTAGGAAAAGCTTTAAAATTCCTTCACAGACCAGAGTGCAAAAACAAAGTATTCATGAGAACCAAAACATGCTGACCGTGCTCAATTTTGACAGGTGGGAATATCAGCTTCATGTGGTTGTCTTAAAGATTAAATGAATAATGTATGTGAGAGAGAAAAAAATTTGAGATTTTGTTTGTGTTCTTGTATTTGCCTTTTCCTTCCCTTATTTAAGCTGATAGCAACTCTGCTTCCTTGCCTCAGGGCAGGTTTGTGGCAAGGAAGAAAGCAGAAGTTGCTTTCAAAACGTTTTCCCTCCTAACTTGAAATGTCCACACACCAATTTCTATTTAATAAGAATTTAGGGCTAGTGATCTGATTGGAATTAGTATATGAGGTTGCTAGAAACTTATTTAAGTTCTATTTGCATAGCATTATAAATCAATAAAAATAGCACTGTTTTCTAAATTTGCCTTTATTTTCACTTTACAAAAATTTTCACCGTAATTCCATGGAATGTTATTTTTATTTAGGGTGGAACCAAGCAGAGGGGTTCACCCATGCCATCCTTGGGTGCTTCCATGGGAAAGAAGGATTTCACTGAGAATAGTAAGTGACACCAAGGCTCAAAAGAATGAGAGAGAAGTCTGTTGGTCTCTTGAACAGCAGGGATTTGCTCACAGATCTCTGGAAGTAGCCAGAATGTGACAGGATCTCAGAATAAATGGCTGCTTCATGGAGGCTGGAACGTAAGCCTGTGACTCCCACTAGCCAAACATAGCTGTGCCACAAACATGGCTGAAATGTAGCAGTTTGGTGGATCTGAGGTCAGTCATTGAAAATGTATTGATTGGCACCTATTCTTTGTCAATCATTATTCTGGGTTCTGGGGTCACAGGAGTGAATGAAACAAATGAAGTACCTGCCATCAATGAGCTTACATTCTAGTAAAGAGGGACAGAAAATGAATACATTTTAAATGAATAAATTCAAATACCGCTAAATGTAGTGAAGAAAAAAATTGGGCTAAAGAGAGCGAAAAACAATTTCTGAAGTTACTAGCAGTAAAGGGTGGGGGAAGAGAAGAGACGGATTTAACCAGGAAAGATCTGAGCTGAGGGTGTATCCAGGTTTTCTGGAACCTGATATTATTACAGTTTAGAGATTCTTCTTTAAGAAAAAGGATTTAAAATTACAAATGATTAACTTCAGGGCTTTGGAAGGGGTCCACTCAAGTGAACAGAAAATTATATGCTCCTTATAAAATATATGATTTAAAACTACAACAGTAGCTGGCCATGGTGACTCATGCCTGTAATCCCAGCACTTTGGGAGGCTGAGGCAGGTGGATCACGAAGTAAAGAGATCGAGACCAACCTGGCCAACATAGTGAAACCCGGTCTCTACTAAAAATACAAAAATTAGCTGGGCGTGGTGGCGCATGCCTGGTGTCCCAGCTACTTGGGAGGCTGAGGCAGGACAATCGCTTGAACCTGGGAGGCGGAGGTTGCATGCCATCCTTGGGTGCTTCCATGTCGGAGCTTCCATGTAGGAGCCGAGATTGTGCCACTGCACTCCAGCCTGGCAACAGAGTGAGACTGTTTCAAAAAAAAAAAAAACTATAACAGTAATTGTAACAGTAATATAAACACTCAATTTGTTTCCTCAGCTAGAGCTATAACCAAGGATTCTAGAAAATGTGTGTCAAAACCCAGCTCTCAGTTTTGTTAGCTATCACTTAACATCAATTTAAATCATTCATTTATTCACCATTCATTAAGCCGGTATTTATGAGTACACTATTGGTACTCCGTATGTACTAGTGCTAAAACTATAATAATGTAAACACTCATTCCTTGCAATCAACAATATATATTGGCCAAAGATTCAATTCCATGATCAAGCATAGCAGCATTAATAGTAGAGCAACCTCCATTATGTGCCTAAGCATTACCTAAATTTTAGCCTGAGTTTAACCAGGCATTTTAGATCAGCTATCACTTTACTAGAAAGATGGGAGATAGAAGAACATGTTAAATGATACCACACATACTTAATCAGACAAACCCGAAATGTAGAGTAATCTCTAGGGCACTGGCCTGGTCTCTTTTAAAAAGTCAGTGTTGACCAGGCGCGGTGGCTCACGCTTGTAATCCCAGCACTTTGGGAGGCCGAGGCGGGTGAATCACGAGGTCAGGAGATCAAGATCACGGTGAAACCCCGTCTCTACTAAAAAATATAAAAAATTAGCCAGGCGTGGTGGCGGGCGCCTGTAGTCCCAGCTACTCAGAGAGGCTGAGGCAGGAGAATGGCGTGAACCCGGGAGGCGGAACTTGCAGTGAGCCGAGATTGCGCCACTGAACTCCAGCCTGGGTGACAGAGCGAGACTCTGTCTCAAAAAAAATAAGTGTTGACCAGGCGCGGTGGCTCACACTTGTAATCCCAGCACTTTGGGAGGCCGAGGCGGGCGGATCATGAGGTCAGGGGATCGAGACCACAGTGAAAGTCAGTGTTATAAAAAATTTTAAATAAAAATGTTCTAGATTAAAAGATACTGAAAACCATAATGACTAATTAAGCTTGTAAATTTTGATTAGGTTCTGGTTTGGAAAAAAGTTATATGTAATTGATTATTGGAAAAATTGAATATGGATTGTGTTTTAGATGATATTAAGGAATTTTTGTTATTTCTGTTCTAAGATGTAATAATAATGTGATTATGTAGGAATATATCCTTAATTTAAGGAGATGAGTATGTTAAATATGATGTTGACAACTTCCTTTCAAATGATTTCATGAAATAAAAAATAAATAAATACAAATGCATGTAAGTAGATAATGCAAGTTTAGCAAGATTTTAATTTCTGAATTTAGGTAACAGGTATCCAAGTGTCTTTTACTGTTTTTTCAACTTTGCTGTTTGATATTTTTTACAATAAAATATTGAGGGAGAAAAAGAATGGATTGTGGGGAGACTGTGTTGCGATTCTCTAATAGAGTCAATGCCATTACTCCAGAGATATTTGGACATGTGAGTGAGGTGTTTTTGATTATCAAAATGATTGTGGAACACTACTGTGGTTTAGTGAGGAAGCGAGTAATAACTAAATAACTTGCAATGTGTGGGAATTTTCCAAACAACAACTAAGTACCCTTCCCAAAATGCTAATAACTCCCCTGTTGAGAAATACTAAAATTAAACCAATAAATAGCTCATACAAAAAATATTTCATTGACCTTATATACAACTCTAATGTTTGTTCTCTAATTCACAAAAAAAGTACTCCTGATAAAGAGTCATCTATATTCATGGCTTCCATATCCATGTTTTATTTCTTTTTTTTTTTATTATACTTTTAAGTTCTAGGGTACACGTGCACAACGTGCAGGTTTGTTATGTAGGTATACATGTGCCATGTTGGTTTGCTGTACCCATCAACTCATCATTTACATTAGGTATTTCTCCTAATGCTATCCTTCCCCCAGTCCCCCACCCCCCAACAGGCCCCAGTATGTGATGTTCCCTGCCCTGTGTCCAAGTGTTCTTATTGTTCAGTTCCCACCTATGAGTGAGAACATGTGGTGTTTGGTTTTCTGTCCTTGTGATAGTTTGCTGAGAATGATGGTTTCCAGCTTCATCCATGTCCCTGCATCCTTTTTTATGGCTGCATAGTATTCTATGGTGTGTATGTGCCACATTTTCTTAATCCAGTCTATCATTGATGGACATTTAGGTTGGTTCCAAGTTTTTGCTATTGTGAATAGTGCCACAATAAACATACATGTGCATGTGTCTTTATAGTAGCATGATTTATAATCCTTTGGGTGTATACCCAGTAATGGGATCGCTGGGTCAAATGCTATTTCTAGTTCTAGATCCTTGAGGAATCACCACACTGTCTTCCACAGTGGCTGAACTAATTTACACTCCCACCAACAGTGTAAAAGTGTTCCTATTCTCTACATCCTCTCCAGCATCTGTTGTTTCCTGACTTTTTTTTTTTTTTTTTTTTTTTTTTTTTTTTTTTTTTTTTTTTTTGAGATGGAGTCTCACTCTGTCGCCCAGGCTAGAGTGCAATGGCGCCATCTCTGCTCACTGCAAACTCCACCTCCCGGGTTCATGTCATTCTCCTGCCTCAGCCTCCCAAGTGGCTGGGACTACGGGTGCCAGCCATCACGCCTGGCTAATTTTTTTTTTTGTATTTTTAGTAGAGACAGGGTTTCACTGTGTTAGCCAGGATGGTCTTGATCTCCTGACCTCATGATCCACCTGCCTCGGCCTCCCAAAGCGCTGGGATTACAGGCATGAGCCACCACGTCCGGCCTGTTTCCTGACTTTTTAATTATCGCCATTCTAACTGGCGTGAGATGGTATCTCATTGTGGTTTTGATTTGCATTTCTGTAATGACCAGTGATGATGAGCATTTTTTCTTGTGTCTGTTGGCTGCATGAATGTCTTCTTTTGAGAAGTGTCTGTTCATATCCTTTTCCCTCTTTTTGATGGGGTTGTTTTTTTCTTGTAAATTTGTTTAAGTTCTTTGTAGATTCTGGATATTAGCCCTTTGTCAGATGAGTAGATTGCAAAAATTTTCTCCCATTTTGTAGGTTGCCTGTTCACTCTGATGGCAGTTTCTTTTGCTGGGCAGAAGCTCTTTCGTTTAATTAGATCCCATTTGTCTATTTTTGCTTTTGTTACCATTGCTTTTGCTATTTTAGTCATGAAGTCCTTGCCCATACCTATGTCCTGCATGGTATTGCCTAAGTTTTCTTCTAGGGTTTTTATGGTTTTAGGTCTAACAGTTAAGTCTTTACTCCATCTTGAATTAATTTTTGTGTAAGTTGGAAGGAAGGGATCCAGTTTCAGCTTTCTACATATATCCACGTTTTCTATTCATTCCTCAGTCCACTCAAGTTTGGTTCAACAACCACCTTCCTTAAAACCAGTTTTATCAGGATTAGCACTGATACCTTTACTAAATCCAAAGGGTGTTTTACATTATTTGACCACAGTGAATATTTCCTCCCTCTGGAAATTTTCTCCTTGTCTTCCGTGATACTACTTTCTTCTGGGTTTTCCTAACTCTAATTTTTTCAGACTCCTATTATAAGCCCCCTTTTTCTCTGCCTACATCTTATTTCACAGGATTTCATCTTTAGCTCTCTTTTCTATTTAATTTTTCTCAGATCCCCACCTCAAGGCAAAATATTGCACCTAAGTCCCATACCTATTTACATGACTGCCTACTGACATGAAATCTTCAAGCCTAACACACATGAAATGGAACTTAATATCCCCCCACATACACTTGCTTCTCTTATAGTCTTTATTTCAATTAATGACTAGGATCTACTTAATGCTTTAGGGACCTACCCAAGAGACATGGATTCCAAATGGCAAGGGAGGAGAGTGGTAGGGAAAGAGATGGCTTCCAGGAGGAGGTGACACTTAAGCTAGGCGACTAATCAAGGGAGAATTGAATGAGGTGTTTGGAAGTGATGCAGTGTGAGTTAGGGAAGACGCTCCATGTGCAGAAACAGAAGCAAACGCACAAAGGAAAATAATGCTACACTTTTTTTCTGAAAGTGGAGAGCAACTCAGAATTGATGAAGTATACTTTTTTTTTTTTTTTGCAGAAAGAATAGGTAAGAGATATAGTTGGTAAAGTAGGCAGAAAATAGATCATGAAGAATCTTTTATGCCATTCTAAGAAGTCTGGATCTTATCCTATCAGGTCAGAGTTCACAGGTTGATTGTTCACAGACTACACAAGTGGCTTGTTTGGCTTATGCCGTGCTTTAAAACGTGTTGAATTATTTGTTGACATTTAAAAGCTAAACCATTTCTCATAAAATCTGGATTTCCAGTCTCTTTTGAAGAACTGGAAGTCTGGCCACATTTTCCCACATTTGACAGGCTCTAATGTCACCACTCTGCAATAGTCCCCATCTGATCTACTTTGTTCCGTTGTCACTTCTGCTACCTGCCTGGCCCCTGAGAGCTTTGGCAGTTGCTACTTCGGCTTCAGATGATGAGAAATTATTGAAGCAAGAGAGTAATACCAGATATTTGGGTCAGAAAGATCATTCTGGAAGAAAAATAGAGGACAGGCGCTGAGGCATAGGGAAGAGTGCCCTAAAGAAATGAATGCAAATTCTGGAGTAACAGTGGATGTGTTTACAGCAGGAGAACAAACACATCATTTTGCCTTAGACACCATTTATCCTCCAAAACCACTGGATAGCTCAGAGGAGACAAGACTCATGCAGTACTGAGGTGACAGCTGAAGATGGCCTCAGCTAGAGCAATGACAGTACAGATGGAAAGGAGGGGCCAGGAATCAATAAAGCTTAATGATTGATTGTATGTGGCATGTAAAAACTGGAAGGAATGTAAAATAATTTCCAAGTGAATGATAAGAGAACAAGGTGCTAAAAATCCTCACTTATCACACTAATAAAAAAATTCTTCTGTATTGAACAAATTTGCTTTCATAGTGATGAGCTTACTAGATCTATTTTCACATATGCCTAGTAACTATAAATTAGTCAATTATACATCATTTCTAAGTAAAACTCTAGGAAAGATAATTAAATGCAAAATGAATGGAAATTTTAAGAACTTAACAATCACTAGGAACAACTAAAGGTTTTTTGAGAAATGAGCCATGCTAAATTAGGCTCGCTTATCATTTTGTTGCTTGTGTGTTTGTTTTGTTAAGAATGCTAGGCTAAGTCAGGATCACGTAGTGGTAGAGTCTGAGAGAGTAGGCACAATTAATAAAACTTCTCTAAGCTGCTTTGTCTTGATAGGTACATGGTAGTCATTGCATTTCTTAACCTGAACACATTATTTCTCATACTATATCAGCTTTCCATTTTTCTTTTTTCTTTCTTTTTTTTTTTCTGAGACGGAGTTTTGCTCTTGTTGCCCAGGCTGGAGTGCAGTGGCGCGATCTTGGCTCACCGCAACCTCCACCTCCCAGGTTTAAGCGATTCTCCTGCCTCAGCCTCCTGAGTAGCTGGGATTACAGGCATGCACCACCATGCCTGGCTGATTTTGTATTTTTAGTAGAGACGACGTTTCACCACGTTGGCCAGGCTGGTCTCAAACTCCTGACCTCGTGATCTGCCCGCCTTGGCCTCCCAAAGTGCTGGAATTACAGGCGTGAGCCACTGCGCCTGGCCAGCTTTCCATTTTTGAAATGATTCTCCACATTATCCTAGTTTCTCTTTTTCAGTTTTACTTTCCATTTTTAATTTTTTCATTTGGTTTTCAGTCACTGAGTGACAGTGTTTTCTTCTACCTATTGAACTTTAGATATTTCTAGTTTTCCCAAACTATATGACTTTTATTTAAATCCCAATATTATTACACCTATTGTATATATCTTTACCTCTCAGACTCATAATCTCTCTCACTTCTCATACGCACACATGAGTACACACATGCTATATGTATATATATATTCTATAGTATATTATATGTAAACTAATTATTTTACTTGCTTTCATTTTTCATTATTTTCAAATTCATCCTTTTGAGTTTTATCCATATGTCTTATTTTTATTATTATAGATAAAATTCTATAACTATTACATTCTTTTCATATGTTTTTTGTACCCTATGATGTAGTTACTCCAGTAATTACAGTTACTCCAGTAATTACATAACATACATATATACATATAATGTACATAATAGACGTATAAAAATAAAGAAGCTTGTATATGTTTCATTCACACCTATGTTGGTAAAGGAAGATATGAAAAACATACTGAGAGGAATAAGGGTTAGGTCTGCCACATGCATATAGATTTGTAAGACATGAACGAGTTGAAATTATAAACGAGAATGACTTTATTTTTAATTACGTCCAAGTAGGCAAACCGCCAAGATCTTTCTGTCTGAGAAAGTAATTAATTTTCACTTTTCTTTAGCATAGGTTAAAGAAAAATTTTAGAGTGGATAAGAAAGCCGTTCCTCTGTTCATTTTCATAAAAATCATTGCAATATCTAATCTCCCAGGAATAGGAAATGTTTATATGGTATTAGATTAGTTGAGATCTGAAGTGAAAGCTTGAAAACCTGTCTCAGTAACATTATTCTTGTACTTTTATAGCTATTCTTGTGTTTTTTACTGTGACACCCTGTCTGGTTTCCTTTATCTCCAGATTCCTATTACAGATCAACCCTGTTTACTTCATTTCTAGAGGTAAAAGTTGACATAGTGTGGTTTTCTCAATTGTAAAGGTTTCTGGTATGCTATCGGCTTAATTCTGAAAGCAAGACAAATACAAGAAGAAAAGAGGAAACAACTAATATTTTGGCACGATGAAGCTGTTTTAGATATTGATTATGGTGATGTTTATATAAGAGTATACATTTGTCAAAGCTCACAGAACTATACATGAAAAAAGCTGAAGCTTACTGTGGGTAAATTATGTTTCACTAAAAAGAGAGACAGAACCTAAGACTGTCAGTCACAGCCAGGAAAAACTCCTATGCCATATTCAAATGTCAGATTCATATTCAGATGAAAAATTTCCTGTTAATATAGTAAATATTACTGATGTGATCTTCTATATAAATCAATTTTAGCTTATCTACTTTCATCTTCAAAACTTTGAAAGAAAATAGGTTCTCAAAAGCCATTTTATACGTTAATCATTGGTTTTTCAGAAGTTTACATTTAAATATAAGTTAACAGTACTAAATTGGTTAACTAAGTAAGTGTGGTTGATGGCCAGCCTCCAGGATGGCCCACAGTGCATCTTGCCTCGGGGTGTTCACACCCCTGTGTAGAGCACTTCCACAGTGAAAGGGGGCGATATATGTAAGGAACAGGATATTGAGGAAATGACAGTGTGACTTCTCAGCCTAGGCCATAAAAGCATTAAAAGTTTCTGCTTTGCTCTCTCAGGGTAACATACTCATTGTGGAGGAAGCCTACTGCCTTGTTGAAATGATACTCAAGCAGCCCTATGGAGATGTCCACAGAGCAAGGAACTGTTCCTGTGAGGAAGCCATCTTAGAAGGGCATCCTCAAGCCTAAGTAAAGCCGTCACGTGACTGATGTCTTTTTTTTTTTTTTTTGAGACGGAGTCTCACTCTGTACCCAGGCGGGAGTGCCGTAGCAGGACCTCGGCTCACTGCAACCTCCGCCTCCCGGGTTCAAGCGATTCTCCTGCCTCAGCCTCCCGAGTAGCTGGGATTGGCTAATTTTTGTATTTTTTTAGTAGAGACAGGGCTTCACCGTGTTGGTCAGGTTGGTCTTGAGCTCCTGACCTCAGGTGATCCGCCCGCCTCGGCCTCCTAAAGTGCTGGGATTACAGGCGTGAGCCACCGCTCTCGGCAGATTGATGTGTTAAATGCTACCTTATGATAGACCTAGAGCTATGCCACCCTCAAATTCCTGACCCATAGACAATGTGAAATAATAAATGCTATTGTTGTTTTAAGCTGCTAAGTTTGGGGAATATTTTTGTTATACTGCAATAGACAATAAATGCACTAATATTTTATTTTTCTGAAACATATTCAAACTCATATATTCTAGGACCACCTACACTGACACAGAATACTATTTGCTGGAATTTTAAGCTCAATGATATTAATTAATAAAGTGAGGATATTGAAATATGTAGACAACACATTGAGTCTAACTTCTAATACAAACAAGATTGTGAAGAAGTGATAGTTGGGGATTTTTTTTTTTTTTTTTTTTTGGTCAGAGCCTGTTTATTTGCAAGGAGGTGAAACCTAATCAGAGTAGTTTAAGTAAAAACAGGCTATATTGCAAGGATAAAACCTCGCAGAAGAGAAAAAGCTGAGTTCTTGGAAATTGGAAAGTTGTCAAGTGGTACTCTCTCCTCCCTCCTTCACTCCCCTTTTCCCTCATTATTTTCTCTCTTCTGTTCCTGTGCTTCTGTTTCTCTGCCTCCTTCTCCTTGCGTCTCTTTTCTCTTTCTGTGTCTCTCATTCTCTCCATGTCTTTTCCTCTCCTCCCTGCTTTAATTTTCTCTACTCCTCTTTTCTTGTTCTCCTCTATTTATCCCTCCTTTCCTCCTTCCCTCTGTCCTCCTTCCTCTCTACAGCATTCCAACTTTCTTTGCCCTCTCTTCATCCCTCATCCCGTTGTCTCCTCTTCCCTCTTTTTTGCCTTTCCTTCTTTCTTCCCTTCTTTTCCTCTCCCCTTCCCTCTGCCTTTTTTATATGTCTCCCTTTCTTTTTCTATTTCTCCATAATCTCTTACCATTTTTACTATGTGTGCTTTTTTTTTTTTTTTTTAACCCTTCTCTTCTGAAGGATGCCTACTTTTTCCCCCTAACTTCTCTCTTGGGCCGTTATCAACTCTGGCCCCAGTTCTAAGTGGCCTTTAACAGGTTCAGGCCTACCATGTTTATAGGAGAAATTGCAAAGTGGCTATCCATAGCCGAATGTGGCTTACAAATGTGTTTTGCTTGATCCAGTCTCTGATTCTCCTAGGTTTAATTGTTGGTCATAAATTTAAAATATAAAAGAAGTATAGGTTGGCTCAAACAAAACAGTTTTCTACACTTCAATAGTCCAGAACATATCTTTGCATATTACAGAGTAGTCTCAAAGTGGATATTCATTGCAATGAATTATGAAGAAAATATAAAACTTTATTCAGGTATTTCAGAAGTCAGAAGCATTCTTTATAAATATTTTAATAAAATACTTTTTAAAGATGCTTAAAATATAAGCTCTAGACAAGTAGAAAATTTGGATATGAGGAAAATCACATTTCAGGGAATTTTAATGAAAAGTTAATTAAATAAAAATAAAGCTGAATTGTTAACTTTCTTTTTTTCTTTTTTTTTTTTTTGAGGCGGAGTCCTGTTCTATCGCCCAGACTGGAGTGCAGTGGCACGATTTCAGCTCACTGCAATGTCTGCCTCCTGGGTTCAAGCGATTCTCCTGCCTCAGCCTCCCAAGCAGCTGGGATTACAGGTGCCCACCATCATGTCCGACTAATTTTTGTATTTTTGTTTTTTTTTTAGTAGAGATGGGTTTTTGCCATGTTGGTGGGGCTGGCCTCAAACTCCTGACCTTAAGTGATCCGCCTGCCTCAGCCCCCCAAAGTGCTGGGATTACAGGCATGAGCCACTGCATCCGGCTGAATTGTTAACTTTCTTTCATTGTTTTAGAAGAAACATAACATAAATATAAGATGCCCAAACATAAATATAAGATGCCCTAGCTTTTGATGCAGTAGAATCCAACAGATCCTAAGACACTAACACCTTTAAAATTTGAGTTTTAAATGATACAAAAAGTATTGGAGGTCAGCATCAACATCATCCTATACTAACAAGCATGAAACTGTTTCAATAAGTAGCTAAAAGACAAACTTCCTTCTGTCCATGGACATAAATTAGCAAGTTCTTTTTTTGTAGAGGGGTGGGGGCAGGATCTCACTCTGTCGCCCAGGCTGGAGTGCAGTGGCACAATCTCTGCTCACTGTAGCCTCAGCCTCCTGGACTCAAGTTATCCTCCCAACTCACTCCCTCCCCTACCAAGTAGCTGGGACTACAGGCGTGCACCACCACACCCAGCTATAAATTAGCAATTCTTATATTCCTAACTAGTTACTTGTAAGAATGAATAGTATGGATTTGTTTTCATTCTCCAGCTAGTTCTAATATCCTTTAAGGCAGACTCGAATTTCTTCTGTCCTCCTGTATTGTGAAGCATCATATTTTTCACATTATGCATGCTCAACAAATGCTTATGATTAATAAACTGGCTGATACTGTAGTTTGCAAGTGGGACCCTATCAAACGTAATTCTTTCCAAATGTGCTGCATACATGTAAATTGCAACCATTTCTTTGGGCAAGAATCATAAATTAAGCTCCCCCAAATATCCAGCTGAGTAATTTTTAATAGTTTTTTTAAAATTATAAAGCTAATTCATTATCTTTGCAAAATTATCAGGAAATAAAAAATATAAAGAAGAAGATAATGTCACTTGTAATATCATTACCTGGAGATTTACTAATTTTTTCATACACAGAGTATCTTCTAGATTTTTTTCTTTGAAAACACTTCTAAATACATGCAGTTAATTTTTTTAATTTTTCATCTTTACTTGGATATAATTGACAAATATAAATTGTACATATTGAAGGCTTATAACTTGATGTTTTGATATATGTATTCATTGTGAAAATATCATCCCAATCAAATTAGTTAACATAACCATCACCTCATGTGGTTACCTTTTTTTGTGTGGTGAGAGCACTACCCTCTCAGCACATTTCAGTTATACAATATGGATTTGTTAACTGTAGTTACCATGCTGTACATTAGATCTCCAGAATTTATTCATCTTCTATAACTGAAACTTTGTATTCTTTGACCAGTATCTCTCCATTTTCCTCACCTTCCATACCCTGGCAACCACTGTTCTACTCTCTGCTTCTGTAAGTTTCACTATTTTAGATTCTACATATAAGAATGATCATGCAGTATTTGTCTTTCTGTGTTAGCTTATGTCATCCAGCATAATGTTCTCCATGTTCATCCATGTTGTCCCAAATGAGAGGATTTCCTTCCTTTCTAATACTTAGTAATGTTCCATTCTATACATATCACATTTTCCTTATTCATTCATCTTTGAATAGACACTTAGGTTGTTTCCATCTTAGGTATTGTGAATAATGCTACAATGAGCATACAAGTGCAAATATCTCTTTGAGTTACTAATCTTTGTTTATTTTGGATATGCTTTGGTTTGAAATGTCCCCCAAAATTCATGTGTTGAAATGTAATCCCCATTATTGTGGTATTAAGAAGTGTGACCTTTGGGAGGTGATTAATTCATGAGGGCTTTGACCCTAGTGAATGGGATTGGTATCCTTACAAAAGGGTTGCAGGTTGAAGGGAGTACTCTCTTGCTCTTCTGTCCCTTCTGCTACGTGAGGGCATAGCAATCCTCCTCGCAGGAGGATGTAGCAACAAGGCACCATCCTGGAAGCAGAGAACAATCCTCACCAAACACCAATCTTGCCAATGCCTTGATCTTAGATTTCCCAGCTTCCAGAACCATGAGAAATAAATTTCTACTGTTAATAAAATACTCAGCCTGTGGTATTTTCTTATTCAAATGGATTAAGACAGAATGTATACCCAGAAGTAAGACTGTAGGATCATACGGTAGTCCTATTTTTAAATTTTTGAGGACCCTCCATTCTATTTTCCATAATGGCTGTACCAATTTCTCTTCTCATCAACTGTGTACAAAGGTTCCCTTTTTTCTACATCCTCATCAACACTTGTTATATTTTGTCTTTTTGATACTAGCTGTCCTAACGGGTATGTGGTGTTATCTCACTGTGGTTTTGATTTGCATTTATCTGATGATTAGTGATGTTGAACGTTTTTTCATATGCTTGTTGGACATACGTATATCTTCTTTTGAGAAACATGTATTCAGGTCTTAGTTCATTTTTCAATCACATTACTTGATTTTTTGATATTGAGTTTTTTTAGTTCCTTATATATTTTGCTTTTAACAATTTTTTTTAAAATTAAAAAAAATTTTAAATAGAGACAGGGTCTCACTTTGTTGGCCAGATTTGTCTCAAACTCCTGGGCTCAAGTGATCTTCCCACCTCAGCCTTACAAAGTCCTAGGATTACAGGTCTGAGCCACTGTGTCCAGCTGAGTTTCTTATATATTTTGGATATTGTACCCTTATCAGATATTTAGTTTGCAAATATTTTATTATTGCTATTGAAAATGGAATTATTTTCTTAATTTCCTTTTAGATAGTTCCTTATTTGTGTATAAAAATGCCACTAATTTTTGTATGTTAATTTTATATCCCACAACTTATTTAAATTTGTTCTAACAGTTTTTTGTTTAGTCTTTAACGTTTTCTACATATATGATACTGTCATCTGCAAACAGTGATAATTTTTCTTCTGCCTTTCTTATTTGGATGTATTTTCTTTTTCTTTCTTCCTTTCTTTCTTTCCTTTTTTCTTTTTTTTTTTTTTGGTCTAATTGCTCTGGCTATGACTAGTATATGTTGACTAGAATTAGTAAGAATGGGCATTCTTTCCTTGTACTGGATCTTAGAGGGAAAGCTTCCAGTTTTTCCCCCATTGATTATGATGTTTGCTGTGGGCTTTTCATATATGATCTTTATTGTGTTGACAATAAAGTACCTTCTATACCTATTTTATTGAGTTTATTTTTTATTATGAATGGATGTTGAAATTTGTCACATGCTTTTTCTATATTTATCGAGATGATCATGTGGCTTTTATGTTTCCTTCTGCTAATGTGGTATACCATACCAATTGTTATTTGCAAACCAAACATCTGAACCATCCTTGCATCTCAGGGAGAAATCCCACTTGATCATGGTGTATAATCCTTTCAATTGCTGTGGAATTTGGTTTGCTAGTATTTTATTGAGGATTTTTGCATCTGTGTTCATTGGGGATATTGACCTATTGTTTTCTTTTCTTGGAGTCTTTGCTATCATGGTTATCCTGGTTTTGGTAGTATGTTGATGCTGGTGTAACAATTCCTGTTTTCTTTTGGTTACCATTTGCATGAGATATCTTTCTGCATCCTTTCACCTTCAGCCTGTGTGTCCTTAAATCTAAAGTGAGTCTTTTGTGGACATCATGTAGTTAGGTCTTGTTTTTATTTTTGTTTTTAAATCCACTTAGCCAATCCATGTCTTTTGTTTGAGGAGTTTAGCCCATTGGCCTTTAAAGTAATTTTTGATAGGCAAGAATTTACTCTCGCCATTTTGTTAATTGTTTTCTGCCTATTTTGTAGTTATCGTTTTCCTCTCTTCTCTTGTTGCCTTTCTTCTGTTGTGGTTTGGTAACGTTTTTGTGGTGGTATGCTTTGATTCTTTTCTCCTTATTTTTTGTCTATCTAGTGTACATTTTTTCATGGTTACTATGGAGTTTACATTAAACCTTTTCTAGATATAGAAATATGTTTTAGGCTGATAACCACTTAACTTCAATCACATACATACATACTGCATATTTTATTTCCCCTCCACACACTTCATGTAATTTATGTCAGATTTTGCCTCTTTCTACATTGTGTTTTCATTACAAATTTTTGTGGTTATAGTTATTCTGACTAGTATTGTATTCTAATTTATATATCAGTGTTAACAGTAATTTTATTGCCACAGTTACAGTATTATAATATATGTTTGTGTTATGTTTACCTTTATAGTGAGATTTATACTTTCATATGCTTTCATGCTGTTGTTTAATGTCTTTTTATTTCAACTTGAAGAACTTCCTTTAGCACTTTTTGTAAGGCAGGCCTAGTGGTGACAAATTCCCTTAGTTTTTATTTGTCTGGAAAAGTCTTTATCTTTCCTTCATTATTAAAAAACAATTTTGGCAGATAAATTCTTCTTGGTTGGCAGGTTTTTTTGTTTGTTTGTTTCAGCACTTTTAACATATAATCCCACTCTTTCCCGATCTGTAATGTTTCTGCTGAGAACTTTACTGATCTGTAATGTTTCTACTGAGAAGTCTTATTTGGGTTTTTTTCTATTTCATAAGTCACTTTTCTCTTGCTGCTTTAAGAATTCTTTTTTGTTTTTGTCTTTGGCCTTTGACAATTTAGTTATAATGTCTCATGGTCGACCTCATTGGCTTCAATCTATTTGGGGATCTTTGGGCTTCATGAATCAGGATGTTCATTCCACTCTCTAGGTTTGGGAAGTTTTTAGCCATTATTTCTTTAAATAGGCTTTCTCTCTCTTTCTGTTCTCCTTCTGATAAGGCCATAATGTGTATATTGGTTCACTTGATGGTGTCCCCTATTAGTTCTATACTTTTTCCATTATTTTTCCTTTTGTTCTTCTAACTAGATATGTTCAAATTAGTCCTTGAGTTCATGGACTTTTTCTTGTACATGACTGAATCTGTTGTTAAACTTTTTATTGAGCTTTCATTCTTTTTGCTCCAGGATTTCTATTAGGTTCTTTTATATAGTTTCTATTTTCTTTGCTGTACTTCTTATTTTTGTTCATATATTGTTTCCCCCAATTCATTTAGTTGTTTATCTGTGTTCTTTTGTAGCTCATTGAGCTTCTTTAAGAAAATTATTTTGAATTCTTTGTCAAAGAGTTAATAAATCTCCATTTCTTTAGGGTCAGTTACTGGAGCTTATTAGTTTACTTTGCTGGTATCATGTTTGCTTGATTCTTCATGATCTGTGTAGCCTTGAGTTGGTGCCTGTGAATTTGAAGAAGTAAATGCCTTTTCCAGTCTTTACAGGCTAGCTTGGCAGACCTCCTTCTACTGTGGCCTTGAAGTGATGGGACTGGCTCCTGGGATCGTGGTTTATTGAGGGTAGAGTTGTGTCATGTCATTGCTGCTGAGTCTGCAGTTAGGTCTGCCATTGGTGAGCCTGATACTGGGGACATAGGCAGGTGTCGATCCTGAGGAATGGGACTACCTCTGTAACCATGGTCAAGCAGGGCTGGAACCAGGTCATGAGGCCACTTCTGGTCTGCAGTTGGACCCACAGATTGCAAGACTCTACCAGAGTCACAGAGGGTTGTGGCTCCTGCTGCGTCCTTGGGTGAGCTCCTGTTGGGTTCTGGATGGGTTGCTGAGTGGGCAGGACTGCTCTGGGACTGCAGTACAGCAGAGTTGGATCTAGGTCACAGGGCTCCTTCACAGTCTAGTTAGGTCCGTGCTTGGCTGGCCTTTTACCAGGGGCACAGATGAGTGTGGCTCCTCCCTTGATGGTCCCTTGGTGGAAGGGGCTAGTGGCAGGACTGTGGAAAAGTGGGGCTGGAGCCAAGCCCACAGGGATACAGAGCTACTTCTTGTCTGCAGCCAGGACCATGGTCACTGAGCCTGCCATTGGGATGTGAGCCTGTTTTCTCAAAACAACCCTCTTGGTCTTGGGTTCCACCAATGCTTTGCAACCTTCTACTAGGATCCCAAAGTTCTCTCAAAGGCACTTTTGTCCATGGATGACTGCCAAATTATTATTTCTCTTGGTGTGGAGGGCGGGCATAAGCTGGGGTCTCCTGTCATCTTGCTCTTTATCGCTTGGCATACATTTTTAAAATACAAAAATGGGATCACTTTATACATACAGTTTTATAACTGTCTTTTCCATTTAGCCATATATTAGGGACACCTTTCCATGTCAATGAATACAGGTCTATATATTCATATAATATAAATATCATTCCATGTACTATATTTTATTTAATCAATCCTTTTTTGTTGATTTTAAGGCATTTACATGTTTTCTATTATAAACAATGTATAGTTGAACATCATTTACCTTTCTTTAGAAAAAAATTTCCAAAACAGAATTGCACAACAGAAGTTGAAGCTCCAAGCATGAGATCAATAAATACTTGTTGAATAATCAACTATATGACTAATAATGGGGACACAATTATTGTTTAACTCGTTTGAAATGGTTAATCTTTTAGACATATGAAGATATATTATAAAAGTGTGTATATACACTTTTGCATATAGTAGCTGGGACTATAGGCACACACCACTCTGCCTGGCTAATTTTTCTGTTTTTTGTAGAGACAGAGTTTCGCCATGTGCCCAGCTGGTCTCAAACTCTTGAGCTCAAATGATTCGCCTGCCTTGGCCACCCAAAGTACTGGAATTACAGGCATTAGTCACTATACCTGGTCTATAAAAGTATATTTTTGAAGTCTTTCTAATAGCTTCACTGACAAATATTTTGAGATGCTTATTCGGAGAGAACATTTGTGTTCTAAAGTTTGGGAGAGACCCAATACGCTGTTAATCCCAGCACTTTGGGAGGCCTAGGCTGGCAGATCACTTGAGCTCAGTTCAAGACCAGCCTGGGCAACATGGTGAAACCCTGTCTCTACCAAAAATACAAAAACTTAGCTGGGCATGGTGGCACACATCTGTGATCCTAGTTACTTAGGAGGCTGAGGAGGGAAGATTGCTTGAGCTCAGGGTGCGGAGGTTGCAGTGAGCCGAGATTCTGCCACTGCATTCCTGCCTGAGTGACAGAGTGAGACGCCGTTTCAAAAAAAAATATATATATATATATATATACACACTGTTAACTATCAAATATTAATAGCAATATTTACTGTGGGGAAATAACAAACCACAGTTGTTCTTGTGGTTGATATTAGCAGCAGTGTCATACCATTAATAGTGTCCCTTACCAATGATTTAAATATTTTAAAAATACAGATAATAATCTCAGAGTTGTTGAGAGGGTTAAGTGAGATAATCCAAGGTGCTTGTCAATGGTAAGCAGGTAAAAAATATTTGTGTTATTTCCTAGCATTCCTAATGATGCCCTACTCCTAGCAGGTACTCATTAATGCTGTGGAGATACTGGAGTGTTTAATCGTGACATATTAACAATGACCATTAGACTTTATTTCATATTCAGATAGAGTTTTGTATACTTTTGAGTGTAATCAAATGACTACATACAGCTACACTAATTTTATTGCTTGTTAAAAGGAAGACAATCATTGAAAAGTATGAATTACAGGTTTTTTAAAAAGTAAAGATAGTTGTATTTCTTTCTTTTTTTTTTTTTTTTTTGGATGGAGTCTCGCTCAGTCGCCCAGGCTGGAGTGCAATGGTGCGATCTCGGCTCACTGCAACCTCCGCCTCCTGGGTTCACACCATTCTCCTGCCTCAGCCTCCCGAGTAGCTGGGACTACAGGCTCCGGCCACCACGCCCGGCTAATTTTTTGTATTTTTAGTAGAGACGAGGTTTCACCGTGTTAGCCAGGACGGTCTCGATCTCCTGACCTCATGATCCACCCGCCTCTGCCTCCCAAAGTGCTGGGATTACAGGCGTGAGCCACCGCGCCCGGCCGATAGTTGTATTTCTTTTAAATTCATCTAATAACTATAAATAATCTAAATTCAATAAATTATTTGGGGGAATATATTTTGTCATATAAGTAACACATTTTTTTTTTTTTTTGAGACAAAGTCTCGCTCTGTCGCCAGGCTGGAGTGCAGTTGCGTGATCTCTGTTCACTGCAACCTCCACCTCCCAGGTTCAAGTCATTTTCCTGCCTCAGCCTCTCGAGTAGCTGGGACTACAGGCGCCTGCCACCACGCCCAGCTAATTTTTTGTATTTTTAGTAGAGACCGGGTTTCACCGCATTAGCCAGGATGGTCTCAATCTCCTGATGTCGTGATCCACCTGCCTCGGCCTCCCAAAGTGCTGGGATTACAGGCATGAGCCACTGTGCCCAGCCTACTACTGTTTTTTTTTTTTTTTAAACTTACCAGTTGCAAGTAAGTTATCGTGTGCAACTAAAACTTTTTGAGATATCTGCACAACCTGCACAAATAATTTAAAATCCTTTTTTGGCCAGGTGTGATGTCTCACGCCTGTAATCTCAGCATTTTGGGAGGCTGATGTGGGAGGATTGCTTGAGCTCAGGAGTTCAAGACAAGCCTGGGCAGCATAGTGAGACCCCTGTCTTTCCAAAAAAATTTTCTTTTAATTAATGGAGCATTTTAGCACATGTCTGCAGTCCCAGCTACTTGGGAGGCTGAGGTGGGAGGATCCCTTGATCCTGGGAGTTTGAGGTTACAGTGAGCCCAGATTACACCACTGAACTCTAGACTGGGTGACAGAGTAAGACCCTGTCTCAAAAAACAAAACAAAACAGAAAACTCAAAGAAACCCCTTTTCCCTCTGAAATCTTATTCTCTTAGAGAATCTTTTACTCACAATTAAAGGCAAAATTTGTCAACCCAGATTCTTTAAAGTATAGTCGACTTAATGTGATTTTCTCACTGTGTATGTTTTTGTATAAGCTGGATAAAAGAAAAATGGGAAAAAAACTATCTTTTCCTTGAGACCATTTAAATTTTAATTTTAAACCTCACATGGAAAGCAATGTTCAGTTTGAAGTGAAACATTGTAAAGCAATGTATTAGGGATCCTGGGGCAAGTTCAATCTAATTCAACTAATAAATATTGAGTGCATATTATGAGTTCAACACTGTGTTGGGAATACAAAGACTAATTTAATTTGGATGTTAATGCTGGGAGAGAATTTAGGAATAATTTAATACAAACCTTTCAATAGACAGAGGAGGAAATTAAAGGTTCTGAGAGATGAAGTCACTTTCTCACAGTTAGTAGATAAGTAGTAGAGCCAAGATTAGAACACTTCCAATTTGGTATTCCTTGCGTTGCCTCACACTCACGCTCCAAGGTTTTACAAAAGATACAGTTTTTACATTGGCTAGAACTCATGTGGCTGGGCTATCCCAACAAAGCAGGTCGGGAAAATTTCCATGATAGTCAGCATCTCAAAATAGCAGCTAGTCACTGCAGCTTTGTTCCCAACTCTGCAAGAATGAAAGAAATTCTAATTATACAACTGGCACTGGACAAATAGTCCCTCTCAACAAACATTTGAGAGCTAACTATGTGCCTGGTTCTGTGTTATACCTTAGGAATATAAAGTAGACCCCAAACAATCCTTGTCTTTAAAAAACTAATAGTGTATTGAAGGAAATAAACCTATGAAGAGATAACTTCAGTAACATTACATAGCCAAAACCAATGCCTAGAAAAATGCATTTCAATTTTGTTTTCTTTTTTTCATCATTTTTGGTTAAAATTTTGTTAGAGTGTTTTGGGCCAGAACACAAATACCCAGATCTTTCTTCAACACCCCTCCAAGAAGTTCCTGTGGCAGAAATGTGCAAAAGAAACAATGGCAAAGCAAAGTTAGCACTTGACTCCAAACCTCAATGCAGAGAAATAGGATAGTTATAGGGGAGCAGCCATTACTTTGGTCTAGTTGGGTTTAAATGACCTGGCCAAAGCACCATGTTACATTCAAACCCAGATTTTAGATCTTATTCTGGTTGCATGGAACAAAAATATGTATGTGAGAGAGGGTGAGCTAGCTGATTCAGCCTCTGCCATTGTGGGTCAGCTCCACTCTTAGTGCTCTGATGGCCTGAAAGAGAGAATCACAGAAATTCTGCTGCTGATATTTTACACTTGGAAATCCCACCACTAGCAAATGTGGCCTCATCAGTGACTTTAAATGCAATAAGCGCCTCTTCTCTACTTTGACAGTTTAGTGCGCTTCCATAAGACATTTCTTCCCTAGAGTATTCTGCTTTGTTTTGTTTCCTTTTTTTTTTTTTTTTTTTGAGATGGAGTGTCGCTCTGTTGCCCAGGCTGGAGTGCAGTGGCGCCATCTCGGCTCACTGCAAGCTCCGCCTCCCAGGTTCACGGCATTCTCCTGCCTCAGCCTCCTGAGTAGCTAGGACTACAGGCTCCGGCCACCACACCTGGCTAATTTTTTGTATTTTTAGTAGAGACGGGGTTTCACCGTGTTAGCCGGGACGGTCTCTATCTCCTGACCTCGTGATCCACCCGCCTAGGCCTCCCAAAGTGCTGGGATTACAGGCGTGAGCCACTGCGCCCGGCCTTGTTTCCTTTTTTTAGTGCCAGATAATTTCCTTGAAAACTTCACTTAAATTTTATTTAAAAAAACATTCTTTTCTTTTTTTTTTTCGAGACTGAGTCTCGCTCTGTTGCCCAGACTGGAGTGCAGTGGCACGATCTCTGCTTACTGCAACCTCTGCCTCCCAGGTTGAAGCAATTCTCCTGCCTCAGCCTCCCAAGTAACTGGGATTACAGGTGGTATGCATCACTACTCCCAGCTAATGTTTGTATTTTTAGTAGAGAAGGGGTTTCACCGTGTTGGCCAGGCTGGTCCCGAACTCCTGACCTCAAGTGATCCACCTGCCTCAGCCTCCCAACGTGCTGGGATTACAGGCATGAGCCACTGCACCCGGCCAAAACCGTTATTTTCTAATGACATCAAATTTGGATCAGTCCTTTTCATTACATCCTATCAGCTATTATACCCAAGCTAAACATTAGTGGCCATCCTGTGAGGTGCAGATAAAAACAATGTATACTTTTAGTTTGCTTTCCTTGAGTTAATAGAAGAGTTGAATATTTTAACAGAGGAGCTGATCATTCACATAGAGCTTTAAGTGTTTTTAGATGAGCCATGAGAAGTAAAGCAAACATTTTGAATGATTACAGCTCTACAATTCTAGTGTGAAATGATTTTTATTTTTTAAACTTGTTTGCCCAGTTAACTTTGGCATTACACAAGAAATGGACAATCTGACAGAATCTGATGATTATCTCATGAGGAAGTACAGCTACATACATTAGAAAGCAACAACATGGCAACTTTCTTCTTAAGAGCTTTTCTTTTAATCTTACCTCTCCATAAATATGATCTGAGCAATCTATAACTCTAGATATTTGCTTTTTAAAGCTTATTGCTTTTAATGACATTGGGCTCATAAATTTTTGCATGTTAAACATCAATGGATCCCCCAAAACACGTTTTTATTCTCCCATAATAACATGCATTTAATGAGCTTGTTTATCAGATACCAATCTGCAGGAAAATTAGTCATTTTATTTATGTACTCAATTCAATCCAACATACATCAATTGCATGCCTACTATGTGCCAGACCCTATGCCAGGTGCTGGAAGTACAAAGATGTGTAAAACACAGTTCTTGATTTCTGAGAATTCAGTGTGTAAGGGTAAATAAACTAGATATCTATAATAAAAGATTGAAAAATGCTATAACAGCAGTAGGTGTATAGTGCTGAAGGAGACAGTGCATAGAGGAATAATTATTCCTGGGTAAAAGGGAGAATGGGGCTGGAAAAAAAGCAACTGTTGGGATTGGCGCCGCTACAATATGACATCCAAATTTCAGCTGCACCCGTGATGATTTTGAGATTCTGATTTGATGTGCTGGTCTAGCTGCTGCTTCTCTCCCATTCACTGACGATTCCAAAATTCATAATTCTTCATATAGCTCAATGCTTTTTTTTATTATTATTTCTTCCGGTACCCCTTGTCCTCTTCCTCTTTAGCAAACCACCTTTCTTCCTTGTTCATAGAGCAAATTGTTTCTCTCATATGAACAACCTCAATTTACTGCTCTCCTTCCCCATTGCATCCTCCCACCCCCAGTGTTTTCTATGAAGATATTCTGGCCACAAGCTTAAAGTTTAGACACATCTTCCTGTGCTCTGGATTACATGAATTCTTGCTCCTTGGAAGAATTTACTGTGTCAATGATTTTCTCCTTTTTTGTATTTTCATCCTTTCCCTTTGGCTTCTTCTTTGCAGTCAGATGTCCTCAAATGTCTCCCATCTTTAAAAAGTAACACAAAACCTCCACCTCATTTCTTACTTTATTTTTATTTATTTTTGTATATATTTTTTTCAGATGGAGTTTTGCTCTTGTTGCCCAGGCTGGAGTGCGATGGCACAATCTCAGCTCACTGCAATCTCCACCTCCTAGGTATAAGTGATTCTCTTGCCTCAGCCTCCCAAGTAGCTGGGATCACAGGCATGCACCACCACATCTGGCTAATTTAGTATTTTTACTAGAGATGGGGTTTCACCATGTTGGCCAGGCTGGTCTCGAACTCCTGACCTCAGGTGATCTGCCCACCTCAACCTCCCAAAGTGCTGGGATTACAGCCGTGAGGCACTGCACCCGGCCATTTCTTTCTTTATTTCTTTCTTTTTGAGATGAAGTCTTGCTTTTGTCCCCCAGGCTGGAGTGCAGTGGCGTGATCTCGGCTCACTGCAACCTCCGCCTCCCAGGTTCAAGCTATTCTCCTGCCTCAGCCTCCCAAGTAGCTGGGATTACAGGCACCTGCCACCATGCCTGGCTAATTTTTGTATTTTTAGTAGAGACAGGTTTTCACCATATTGGCCAAGCAGGTCTTGAACTTCTGACCTCAGGTGCTGCGAGGTCACGGCCTCCCAAAGTGCTGGGATTACAGGCGTGAGCCACCGTGCCTGGCCATTTCTTACTTTAACAACCCTGTCTTTCTCCTCTCTATCAACCTCCTTGACAGAAGAATTTAACTACCATTTATTTCAATGCTGACTACTATTTGGATACTTCTTCCATACTTCACTGAAACTTCTTTGACAAAGTTCATCAATGCTTTCTTGTCAAATTCAGTGGTCTCTCTTCAGTACTACTCTTACTTATCTTCTCTGTATCATTTTATATAATTAAATATGCCTTTCTTCTTGAAATTATCTTTAACTTTCAGTACACAGCTCTTTCTAGATTTTCCTTTTACTTTTCTATTTTATCTCCTTTGTTGTTTTCTTTTGACTTCCATTTACATCTCAAGGAGTGATTATTGGCTCAAATAGTGAAGACAGATAGTATTTTAATACCCCCCAAAACACATGGACTACACATGGGAGCAGTGTCGCCAAAAGAGAGAGGAAATGATGCTAGGTCAATTCATCCATCTTATATCTCCACATCTATTTAATTTTTTCTTTTGTCTGCTTAGCACCATGGGGTGGTATTAAGCTCACTCCATAACTCTAGAATTGGGCAGATGGTTTCAGTTTGTCCAATCAGAGTTTTCCACTTCCTAGTTATAGTAATTGGACTAAGGATGAGCAATAAGACTAATTTCTGAGTCTTTTATTACAGCTACAGGGAAAGAAGGTAGCACAGTTCTGCTGTACCTGAAGTTTGGGTAATGTATATGTAGTGTTGCCAGGTGTCAGTGTAAGGAATAAGCCTGCTTGACTGAAGAGCAGAGTCAGAAAATAGAGAGAAACTAAATTCTTACAATATCATTTGAGCACCTGGAAAGATCCAGCTGTCCTAGGAGCCAATTATTAAACTGGTCTTTACAGTCACTTAAGATCACAAATGGTTATCATTATGATGATGATGATTCTCATCATCATTATTGCTTAAACTTGTTTTAGTGTCTTTGTATTTACAAACTTGGAATCACAAAGGAAAAAAAAGGTCCTATCTAATAAGACTTTCCTGACTTCTAGGCCCTTGCTACTGTGTGGTCCCAGAACCAGCAAGATTGTATTGCCTGGGGTTGCATCAGAACACAGAGTCCCAGATTCTACCTGGATGTAATGAATCAGAATAAGCATTTTAATAAGATTCTCCAGGTGATTACTTGTACAATGAAGTTTGAGGACTACTGTTCTTGGATTTGACTGAGTTTTTCTCTCTCTTTGTTTTTGGTTCTCTATGACAGTCATTTTCAGCTGGGCAGGGAGAATGTATCCCAGAGATAGCAGACGAGAATCTTCCTGACCAATTGACAATCACTGCTTCACATGTCCTGCTTCATGTTTTTGCATCCACTTCTGTGGTTTTTGCTACCACCTATAGAAGATTGACTTCCAAATGATGCCTACTAGAAATGTGAACCTGGATGTTCCACAGTGTCTGAAATGCAATTTCTAAATCTCAGTTCTCTCACCCTCCCTCCCTTTCCTCCTAAATTTTATTCTTAGTAAATGACACCTATTTCTCTGGTTTTAATTTCCTTGCCTCTCTTTTCCCCTCCACTGCAATAAGCTCTCTGGCACTGAAAGTTGAACTGATGTGATCACCAATGAGCTCCCTATTGACAAGTCAATCGTATTTTATTAAACTTCTCTGGGTATTGACAATTCTATGCTTCTTGAAGCTGTTTCCTTCCTGGTCTTTCTTGTTATGATCCACTTTTTGTTTTCTTGCTATGTTTTTTACATGACCTTTTCATTTTCCTTTGTTTATTTTTCTTATATGACCTGCCCCTTCACGTTGGTTTGCCTAGAACTATGATAACAGCTCTTTCTTATTCTACAGTCTCTGGGCAATTTTATCAAATCTGTGGTTTTTATAATATATTTAGCAAATGTTTCTTGAACATCTACCAAATATCAGTGCCTAGAACCAAACCTAACATATACTGGTGGTGTCTTTTTTTGAATAAATGCATGCATGAATGAATATTCCAGCCATTATTTGTGGTAGATGCTGGAGATACATATGTCAATAAGATTGGGTTTCTTCCTACCCTCAAGCCAGCCACAGTGGCTTCACATCTGTTACTCCAAATTATGTGGAGTCACATCTGTTACTCCAAATTATGGCTTACTCGAGCTCCAGACCCACATATTCAACACTTTTTTGTATTCTCATCATCTTGTCCTCCATGTACCTCAAGTTTAACATGTTCAATGTTGTACTTCCTTACTGTTATATTCATTCATGTTATTTTACCTGACAGCATCATGTGTCTGATGGCCCAAGCCAGAAATCTGAGGTTCTAACTAATCGCTAACAGCTATCTGCACAATCCTCTTAATATCTGTCATTCCTTTTTCTCCACCACCTTTGCTATTGTTTTAGGACCCTTATTCATTATCTCGTGCTTGAATTATTACAAATGCCAGCCTGGAAGTAACTACTTTAAATTCTTTCAGTTAATTCTTTGGGTATCAAGCTTTATATCTTAATAACACATTTATTTGCTACTTTCTGACTTTTTCTGATTTAGGCTTTATTTATTGATTTGCCACTTTTAAAGATAAAAATTTAGCCCTGTTTTTATCTTCCCCATATTTACTATACACAGGAATTCCTTCTGAGCACTCAGTCTAACAATATAATTATACTTTTATTTTTATTAGATCGATAGTGTCTACACTATTATGACAATGAAAATGCTAATAACCAACTGAGCTGTAGTTAGTACCTATTATTGTATTTCTTTTTCTGTACATTTTTCCCTGAGGATAATTTTTATGATTGTTTTGATTCCTTAGTTGTCTACTAAATTGAACAATATGAAATTGATAGTTTTATAGGACAAAATTATTGAAAATTGGCATTATGTGGTTCAAACTGGCATGTTCTTTTTATTAATTAACACCGAATTCTCTCCTAGTTACCCACATATCTCAATATTTTTAGATGAAGTGTTCTATCACTTTCAATTTATTGATACCTTCTGATGAATCAAGTGTTTTTTTGATTTTCATCTTCCTTAAGAAGACTCCTGGAGCCTTCTGACTTGCTCCAATCTGAACTGGTTGCCAGCAGGGGCACAGCTGTCATCCTGGGATTCTTTCTTATGTGTTAGCATCCTAGAGATCTGTTTCTTATATCCTATGGCTTCTTATTTTTCAATTTATTCCTCATTTTGAAGGATCACATTTTCTGATAGCTTCCTGAGAAAGAGTGAACTAAAGGTAAAGTTTTGAGAACTTGCCTATTTAAAACATCTTTATTCATCCTTCACAATTTGTGGCATGGTATATCATTCTACGTTAAAAGTAATTTTTGTTAGAATTTTGAAGGCACTGCCGCAATGTCTTTTAGCTTTCAGTTTGCTAAGAGGTCCAAAGCCATTCTGCTACTTGATTATTTCTTTCTGATCAGATATTTTCCTCCAGAACCTTTTCTTTTTCTTAGTATTCTAAAATGTGATGATGTTATGTCATGGTGGATATCCAATAAGTGTCCTGTTGGATTGAGTACTCCGTGAATACTTTCAATCTTACTGGCCTGGCTTGGGTCACATGCCTACTCCCAAACAGTTTGTGGTAAACGGGAGAATGCTGTACTCTGGCCAGTTCTAGGTAATTTGTCCATCCCTGGAACTGATAATTGGATGGAGGTACATAGACTGACAATACAAGAAGGGAAATTCCGAGTGCTGTTATGAAAAGAAACACAAAAGATTGAGGAGACAAACCTAGAGGCGTGCACTGTATAATGTAAACAAACTATTTATGTGTAGCTTGATGGAAATCTGATTTGTAATCAGGATGCTGAGTTTTGAATGACTGAATTTGCTGTTGTCCAAATGATCTAAATGATATTCAGTGATTCACAGTCACCATTCCAAGCATGCAATTTATAATAAAGAGAGAAGTAGTATCTTATGTTTTATGGAAGGCTTAACTTTCATTCTTTTTTAGAAATTATGTGAAAATGTCTGATTAAATGGATTCTATAGATGCAACCATAAATATATTTATTTCTCAAAAGCCTGAACATACGTGCCCATTTATGTAGTGCTAGTTGATGAAGTAGCCAGGAGCCAAATCATTTGTTTGAAAGAAATGGGACCATGTTCCCAGAATAGACCAGTAGCATGTTTACCACTGTCTCTTTCTATTCCCTGTCCTGGCAAGGCCCCGGTACAATGGCAGGTTTGAAGCTCTGGATCTGGTTGAGTCACCCAGTGCATCTTAGAATAAAATTGCCTCTAGGGTTTTTATGGTTTTAGGTTTTACATGTAAGTATTTAATCCATCTTGAGTTAATTTTTGTATAAGGTGTAAGGAAGGGGTCCAGTTTCAGTTTTCTGCATATGGCTAGCCAGTTTTCCTGCACCACTTATTAGATAGGGAACCCTTTCCGCATTGCTTGTTTTTGTCAGGTTTGTCGAAGATCAGGTGGTTGTAGAAAACCTAGGCAATGCCATTCAGGACATAGGCATGGGCAAAGACTTCATGACTAAAACACCATAAGGAATTGCAACAAAAGCCAAAATTGACAAATGGGATCCAATTAAACTAAAGAACTTCTGTACAGCAAAAGAAACTATCATCAGAGTGAACAGGCAACCTAGAGAATGGGAGAAAATTTTTGCAATCTATCCATCTGACAAAGGTCTAATATCCATAATCTACAAGGAACTTAAACAAATTTACAAGAAAAAAGGAAACAACCCCATCAAAAAATGGGCAAAGTATATGAACAGACATTTCTCAAAAGAAGACATTTATGCGGCCAACAAACATGAAAAAAAGCTCATCATCACTGGTCATTAGAGAAATGTAAATCAAAACAACAATGAGATCCATCTCATGCCAGTTAGAATGGCGATCATTAAAAAGTCAGGAAACAACAGAGGCTGGAGATAATGTGGAGAAATAGGAAAACTTTTACACTGTTGGTGGGAGTGTAAATTAGTTCAACCATTGTGGAAGACAATGTGGCAATTCCTCAAGGATCTAGAACCAGAAATACCAATTGACCCAGCAATCTCATTACTCGGTGTATATCTAAAGGATTATAAATCATCTTACAATAAAGACAGAGGCACACATATGTTTATTGCAGCACTATTCACAATAGAAAAGACTTGGAACCAACCCAAATGTCCATCAATGATAAATTGGATAAAGAAAATGTGGCACAGATACAACATGGAATACTATGTAGCCATAAAAAGAATGAGTTCGTGTCCTTTGCAGGGACATGGATGAAGCTGGAAATCATCATTCTCAGCAAACTAACACAGGAACAGAAAACCAAACACCACATGTTCTCACTCATAAGTGGGAGTTCAATAATGAGGACACACGGACACAGGGCGGGGAACATCACACAATGCGGCCTGTTGGGGGGTGGGGGATAAGAGGAGGGAGAGCATTAGGACAAATACCTAACACATGCAGGGGTTTAAACCTAGATGACAGGTTGATGGGTGCAGCAAACCACCACGGCACATGTATAGCTATGTAACAAACCTGCACATTCTGCACATGTATGGCAGAACTTGAAGTATAATAATAATAATAATAATAGAATTACCTCTCTATCTCAACAGGGAATGAAACTCATATTTGAAAGATACAGGACATGTTCTGAGAATAATAAACTTCACAGCCCATCAATAATCTTTATTAGAAAGGCTGAGGTAAAAATAATTACTAAATTTGCACATAAATCCTCCATGAATATAAAGAAATTACATGATAAGGATTTATTACCTCTATTCTATAGGCACATTTAGTTTTGCTTAGATAGTGTATAAGTCAAAGAGGAAAGCCTGCTGATTATAACTATAAAAAGCATTTATTAAAACTTTCTGTAGACAGACACTTATGATATGGTTCAGCTGTGTCCCCACCCAAAACTCACCTTGAATTGTAATAATCCCCACATGTCAAGGGTGGGTCCAGATGGAGATAATTAAATCATGGGGGCAGTTTCCCCCATACTGTTCTCATGGTGGTGAATAAGTCTCATGAGATCTGATGGTTTTATAAATGGGAGTTCCACTGCACAAGCTCTCTCGCCTGCTGCCTTGTAAGATGTGACTTTGCTCATCATTTGCCTTCTGCCATGATTGTGAGGCCTCCCCAGCCATGTGGAACTGTGAGTCAATTAAACCGCTTTTCTTTATAAATTACCCAGTCTCAGGTATGTCTTTATTAGCAGTGTGAGAACAAACTAATACAACTTAAAACAACAGTAAACATGTATAAATGACATAAATTAGTAAACATTAAGGGTAAGCAAAAATAAAGTGTTTTTCCTGTAGGGTTGCCAGCTGTAACATAGGACACCCCCATTCAATGTAAATTTCAGGCAAAAATAAACTTTTTAGTGTAAATATTTCTCAAGTATTTCATGGGACATACTTATACTAAAAAGACTTGTTATTTATCTGAAATTCCAATTTAACTAGATGCACTGTATTTTTATATGCTATATCTGGCAACTCAGCTATCATATCATAGTGATTTAATTTCATATAGAAACAAAAAAGATTATCAGAAGTTTTATGTTTGTGGAAGTTGAGACTGGAAGGAATTTGCTACAAAATTTCCAATAGGTTAGGCAATATTTCCCTTAAATGAATCAAATTCAATTTGAGCAACGTTTATAAAAGAGAAGATGAGAATCCACTTTTTTTTTTTTTTTGACAGTGTCTCGCTCTGTCTCCCAGGCTGGAGTGCAGTGGCGTGATCTCGGCTTACTGCAACCACCACTTCCTGGGTTCAAGCAATTCCCCTGCCTCAGCCTTCTGAATAAGTGGGATTACAGGCAGGCACCATCATGCCCAGCTAATTTTTTTTTTTTTTTTTGTATTTTTAGTAGAGACAGGGTTTCGCCATGTTGGCCAGGCTGATCTCAAACTCCTGACCTCAAATGATCCACCCACCTTGGCCTCCCAAAGTGTTGGGATTACAGGCATGAGCCACTGTGTGAGGCCTCCCAAATTTTTATGTGAAATTTCCTCATCTTTGTGTTCAAACTTAACTAAACTTAAAATGCAATTGTCCCTCAGGGGAATTGGTTCTAGGACCCCAGCAGATACCCAAATCTTCGGATGCTCAAGTCTCTTATATAAAATGGTGTAGTGTTTGCATATAATCTATGCACATCCTCCCATATACTTTACATAATCTCCAGTTACTTATAATAGCTAATACAATGTAAATGTTATATAAATAGTTTTTGTACACTGTATTGGTTTTTAATTTCTATTTTTTAATTGTTATAATGTTATTTTTGTTTTTTCTGAATATTTTTGATCATTGATTTGAATCTACAGATATGAAAGGCTGACTATATTGGTTAAATAAAACAAACGTAAAATGACTGAACAAACAAACACACACATTATTTCGGCCACAGATTTGCTCCTGAGCAAATTTTGTTCCCAGTTTGTCACTTCTGCTTTAAATATATTTTATTTTATTTTATAAGCTAAAAAGAGTAATTTTAAAAATCAAAACAAAAAAAATCATTGAGCAACACTTATTACATAATACCAGACCCAAATAAGCATATGTCTAGACCAAGAGACTAAATTGTAGCAGTATATGACTAATACGTTAAATGTAAAAATTGAGTAGCCATTACTTAAAGAAAACAATTGTTCCTTTCCTATAGAGTAGTGTTTCTCAAACTTTTTGATCAGTTTATCTTAAGAAGTTAATTTTATGTCACATTTAGTTATTCTTACAAATGTGTGTATTTATAGATACAAATATTTGCATGAAATAATACAAGCCTTTACTACCTATGGTGCACTCTGATACTTTTTATTCTATTCTATGTCATGTTGTTTACAACAGGCTAAGTTGATTTCACAGCCCACTAATGGGGTCATGTCCAAGTTAAAAATCTTTGCTGTAGAAAACAACTTTTTCTCCATAAGAGAAAAAGATCTTTGGCTCAAGATCATAATTGCATTATAACCCTTAGCATTCTGAGTGATGTAAAGTGTAAAATCTATCAAGTACTGCATATCCAGTTCCTATTCTGAAAACTCTGGTAGTAAGAGAAACAGCAACATTTAAATACAATCTATTTGTTTCCTTTGCTGATTAAACTTGCCTCCTTCAGGAGATTAGGGCAGGACAACTCCTTTTAGTAACTCATTGAGGGCAAGAGGAGAATATAGTTTTTTAAATTCTCCCGTAATGCCCAGCTCAAGGTAGTGGCTCAATTAAAACTTGCTGCTTTGATTAAACCAATATACTATGGCTATCAAAATATGGGTTATTGGTTACCAACTCTAGCTGATTATTGGAATTTTCTGGAAAACCTAAAAAAATACAGAATCTTATTCAGAAAAATGATAATTTTATTTATCCTTTGATCCAGCAATCCTCCTTCTAGGAATCAACTCCGGGGAATGGTTGAATAAACTATGATGTCGCCGAATTTTAAATTATTATGCAGTTATTTAAAAAATGAGGAAGATTTCCATGATACATGGCTCAGTAAAAAAAAAATCAAGGTGCATATGTTCTGTTTACTTTTGCACAAAGAAACACAGGAAGTGTAACAAGGAACTAAAAAAAGAAAAGGAGTGATTTTTGAAATGGGGTGAAGGGGAAAGGGAATTATGTGAGATTTAGAAATCAGGCCAGGCACAGTGGCTCAGGCTTGTAATCCCAGCACTTTGGGAGGCCGAGGTGGGCAGATTGCCTAAGCTCGAGAGTTTGAGACCACCCTGGGCAACATGGTGAAACCCTGTCTCTACTAAAATATAAAAAATCAGCTGGGTGTGGTGGCGGGTGCCTGTAGTCCCAGCTACCCTGCAGGTGGAGGCAGAAGAATTGCTTGAACCCAGAAGGTAGAAGTTGCAGTAAGTCGAGATCATGCCACTGCACTCCAGCCTGGGCGACAGAGGGAGACTCTGTCTCCAAAAAAAGAAAGAAATCAATGTATGCTTTTTTATATAGTTTTGGTTTTGAATCATGTAAATATTTGACATATTAAATAACACAAGATTAATTTCAAACTAAGAATCTCTAAAACTGAAAAGATAAGTAAGTCTTACTATATGTCAAATTGCAAACATAACCACACAGAGAGAAAAAAATATATTTCCAGGGAATGTAATACTCTGTGCAATGTAATACCCTACTGAGATACAATGAAATATAATCTAAGGAGTAAAAAAACTTAAAGAAAGAAAAGGCCGGGCGTGGTGGCTCACTCCTGTAATCCCAGCACTTTGGGAGGCCGAGGCGAGTGGATCACCTGAGGTCGGGTGTTCGAGACCAGCCTGACTAACACGGAGAAACCCCATCTCTACTAAAAATACAAAATTAGCCGGGCATGGTGGTGCATGCCTGTAATCCCAGCTACTCAGGAGACTGAGGCAGTAGAATCGCTTGAACCTGGGAGGTGGAGGTTGCGGTGAGCCGAGATCACGCTGTTGCACTCCAGCCTGGGCAACAAGAGTGAAACTCTGTCTCAAAACAAACAAACAAAAAAAGAAACAAAGAAGAAAAAACATCTCTCTGAGTTTTATTGTTAGTATAATATTGCTGTTATAATTTTTAAACCATTATTGCATATTTTTGGGAAAAATACATAAATATTTAAGGAGACAAGATTTTCAGTGTAAGAAAAGGATAACACATAAGTATGAAATCAAATAACTTACAAAAAAAATCATGTAATGTTGAATTTGAATTGGAAATATCTCTGAAGGAACTAGGTTCCCTTAAAGAAATGGCTAATTCAAAGTCTGAGGCAGTTAGGTAAAAATAGAGCCTGCAGTGCCGGGGGCCAGAAAGCAAGGAAGTCTTCAAACAAAGGAACTAGCTTGAAGCAGCTTCCATTGACCAAATTTGGAACAAATTAAGCATCTCTAAAGAATAACTAAATGATTATAAAACATTGAGTAAATAAAAATCCATGAGTTCTGGGGACAGAGAGAGAGAGAGGGAGGGAGAGAGAGAGAGAGAACTCATTTGCTATAAGTGGAGGAGATATTTATATCAGCATCTTATTCTGGAAATAGGTAAGAAATTATTTACCATGTCATTTTTTGAAAGAACTGTTGAAACCAGTTAATGTGTGAAACCTCTTTTTTACAAAAGAATGTCAGCTTTTTAATATTGAAGAAATAATAGAATTAGAAAAATCATCATTTTGGAACCTCCAATGAAATATCGATTCAGGCAAAAAAGCCGAAATCATTAGGTGAGAAGCTGATGGGGAGGAGGATACTCACATAGTGTGTCCAAGTGTCACCTCACATTACCTGTTAATTGCAAAGGGGGAAAAAACCTTGCCTTTACAGTGGAGATACTGATCACGTAATATAGTGAGCAAACCTAGTGTTACTGACAGACAAGTTGAAACTATGTGACTCCCGGTGTGATCATTCAATTATAGCATCAGTGTGAAGTATCTGTGAAGTATCCCCAAAATGCTTAATCTAAATCTAATCAAGCTCTTAGACCCAATTCCCAGTTTACAGGAAAAAGAAGAACAAAAAAGAACCAGCTAAATGACACTAGGAGGAAACTGTTCAAATTGCTAAAAAGTAGCTTTTTTTTTTTTTTGTACGTAGCTAGCAAAGAGTTTAATCAATGAAGCCTGCAGGATCTTTTAGCTTTGAAGGTAGACACACGGGTGTTGCTTCCCTCAGCTTTTACTGTGAGCCTTATTCTTTCATAAAGAATATGCTGCTGCTGCTGCTGCTGCCTCTGCTGCTACTGCTGGTCTGGCCATTATGTCCAACTGTAAAGGAATATTCTTATACAGAAAAGCGATTCCAATTTCAACATAAAAAAGCAATTTAAACTTGAGAAACACTGAGCTGCACCTAGAACTGATGTCCTTTTCTAAATAGAAGAAGAAATTGTTCTTGTCTAAATACGGGCATTTTGATTGCTTGATTCCACTGATCCCTATTAGCTGCTTGCTGCATTAAATTCTCATTGGATGTGCACTTGCCTTCTTTGTCATGGAAGTAATTTAATCTCTAACATTGATTTTTTAAAATGTTCTTTGGACTTCTAACTGGATCACTTCTCATTGATGCTGTTACATTGCTATGGCATTTTGAACTTAGCAAATGACATTAAAAATCACCTTTCTTAAATTACGTTTAAGCTTAGGCGAAATAGCAGAGAAGCATATGCTTTGTTCCTTTCCTACAAAATGAAGAGAGCTTAAACTAAGGGCTCTCTTTGGTTTGGAGGAGAGAAAGTCAGGGAGATGGCAGAGCAGCTGTGTCTTGTTTTTGAGAGAGGAGAAAATTCAGGCTCATACTTTTAGAGCTGCCAGGCAGCAAAGCTTCTGTGCAAAACTGCCCTGTTTTTGCCACTGGCAACTCCACCCTTGTTGTTCCCAGAAACACCCTCCAGTTTCCCTTCCTTTAAATTATCATTTTCCTCTCCCACTAGTTAGCAGAATCATTACTGTTAAATAATAACCAAGGAGATTTTCTTATACAGTTTGAAGAAACCAATTAATTTTATAGTCTTGCTACATTCATGTTAAATCTTAGGTAGCATTTCTATATTTTATATGTGGGTAGAAGAACTAGGCTAAAGGTAGAGAAGCATGTTTACTTCACTGCATATGTGAATAGAGCACCTTATAGTCTTAACAAGAATTCACCATTTTGGTCTAAGCTAGTAGTCCTCAGTGTGTAGTTCCTGGATTTACAGTAACAGCATCATCTGGGGACTAGTTCAATGTGCAAATTTTTGGGCATCAACCAACTTTCTGAATCAGAAACTTGGGTTGGAGACCGGAAATTTGTTTTGAAAATCCTCTAGGTGATTTATTTTGCACACTAAAATTTTGGAACTACCTCTATGCCATGAGATTCCCTATATTCCTTTATTAAGTCAGCAAACATGTTTAAACGTGTTCTTCATATTATGATCCATAAAGAAATAATATAAAAATCTCTATCCTTAGAGTGGTAATATGGTATGTAGGGAGAACAGAGTTTACACACAAAGCCGTAACAGGCACTTCTGATCATCTGTTTTCTCTACTTCTGGGTTTTCCTAGGTTAGGGTCTGTACATAAGAGTGGATGAACCATACTAACCAATGGTGAGGAGGCAAAATTCACATATGTATTTGTAGAAAAGAACAGCTCTGGATGCGGTTGAAGACACCAAGTTTCAGACTCTGAGAATATAAAAAGAAGACTGTTTTCTATTTTATATTGAGAAAGAATGGCTAATCAAGAGCATTAAAAAATGGCGGGAGAGATGATAGGCGAGCTGGGATAATCTAGCTTGAAAGGAAAATTAAATTATACACTGTCTACGTAAACAGCATTATCTTAGCCTGTTGACTCAGCTGGTTAGAGTTCTAAGTCACAGATTCAATTCCCTCCTGAGAATGGATGAACTATTTTCATTCTCTGACTACAATCTACATCCCGCTTCACAATCTAAGACATCAAATACTGGTGGAATGAGGGATGGGTAAAGGATTGTGGATCATTACACATTCATTCCCAAAGAGGGATGAATGACTGAAAGCTACTGAAGGTGGATGGTAGCACCATCTTTGTAGGAGATAGTAGATAATAAACGGTAAATTACTCAAATTATTTCCCAAAGCTTTCATTGGTATAAAGATTTTTTTCTTTTTTAAGGTAAATTTACCTTTTTGAAGAAAGAACATAATTTCTCAAGGAAAGTTCGTAAGGTATAATTTGTATGACTATGATAATTTTTATGTTATATAACTAGTAAAATGTTTCATTTGGCAAAAATATTTATATCAGCATATAAGCATGTAGCTCTCCTATGCACATTAAATCTTGATGATATTAAAAATTAGAGGTTAATCTCTTGCATCCTTATAAGGAGACAAAAATTAAAATGCCTCACTCTTAAATACAGTAGGCTGAATCCACTAACATTAGCTATGGATGCCTCAAAGTTTCCATGCAAAATCTTGTTCCTAACTAAGCCGTAGGGAATTTCTTCAAGGTAAAACTTGAGCATAATATCTGTTCTCAGCAGATTGTTTTACACAGTTTTTGAGTGCCAAGTTATCATAAAAGATGAACATAGAGTAGAATACTCATATGCCCAGTTTTTCCCTATGTGTAATATTTGAATAAATAGGAAAAGTTTATAGTGGATGTAATGATAGTACTGAATGCCAGTGAAAAAAGAGAAAGTTTTCTTTATATTTCCCTATCATTTAACACCAGGAAACCTTCCTACATGCTTCAAGGGAAAACCCAAAAGATTGCTTTTTTAAAAAACATCACTTTTAAAGAAATAAAAGGTAGGATATCTATACACACATAAATGCATTCATAAATTAATAGCTGGGTACCTCGATCTTGGGCTGTATTCATGGAAATATGCCATGCTTTGTATATGAGCGTAATGCCATTTGTTAGCTATCATTAAGTCTGTTTTTCTAATATAGGGATAAATAACTGTATGGAAATTTGAACTTACAAAAATATATTTTTAAAAAGCAGTTGATAATACATTGATTATTTAAACTTGATTTTCTAGTATAAAAACAACCAATAAAAAGGATTTTATTTTCTTTTTGTTTAAGGGGTCATACAGCACTTCAAATGTTCATTTTAAAAGCATTAAGCAAAATACTTTGGTTAAAATATCAATATCCTCCATAATAGTAGGGGAAAATAAAATTTTAATTAAACAATTCACCAGATAATTAAATTACACTCTCTGTGAAAACCAGGGATTAAAACCTGAAATGTCTTTAGGAGTCAGGCGGGTAATATAAATGATGAAGCAGGCTGTACGTTGCATGGAGACAATTCTTGAATTGAAGCGTTTACATTTAGCCTAGAGGAAGTAGCAGGACTCAGCTCAGTCCATATAGTTATGCAAGTACAATATTTTTAGATCTTTTGATTGTCAAAAGAAACTCCAAATCTAGACTTTTTTTTTTTCTTTTGAGACAGTCTCGCTCTGTCTGCCAGGCTGGAATGTAGTGGTGCGATCTCTGCTCACTGCAACCTCCGCCTCCCAGGTTCAAGCAATTCTCCTGCCTCAGCCACCCCAGTAGCTGGGACTACAGGTGCCTGCCACTATACCCGGCTCATTTTTGTATTTTTAGTAGAGACAGGGTTTCACCATATTGGCCAAGCTGGTCTCGAACTCCTGACCTCAAGTGATCTGCCTGCCTGAGCCTCCCAAAATGTTTGGATTACAGGCATGAGCCACCACGCCTGGCCCAAATCTAGATCTTTTAAAAATACAACCTTTAAGTTATTTAATTCTGGGAATTAAGTAATTTTTTAAAAACATTGTATTTTTCAAACAAAATATACCTGCTTAATATGATTTGTTCTGTGATCTGTCAGCTTGTGACCCTTCATTTTAACCCCAAATTGCAGTATTCTCATCTGTCTTTCTCTGGCATATAAAATGCTGAATGCCAGATGTAGATAATCTCAAGCTATTGTAAAATGTAAGTGAGGAAATAACCAGGCTGGGTGTTACACATGTGGGGAGGATTGCTTGAGCCCAGGAATTCAAGGCCAGCCTGGGCAACATAATGAGACCCCTTTTCTATAAAAAGAAGAGAGGAAAAGACTGACTATCATTGAATACTTGTTAAATATTTATTTGGAAAATTAATACAATATGCATTTTGGGGGAAGTTAAGGCCTCACCAGTATCAGCATGCACACCCATTGGCACATGAACTTGTTTCCACAGAATGAGTAAAATAGGAATGTTAATTTTATTGACCCAACACCACTGACTCATTGGAAAAAAAAATGCCAGAGAGAGAGACCTCTTTCTCTCTCTCTGTCACACACACACACACACACACACACACGCACACGTGAACACTGTGTGACATCAGTAGGAGTCACTGTACAATAGCATATCTGAAAGGCCAAGGTCCATATCTTTACAGATTAAGCTCTAATATATCTTCACAGATTAAGCTCTAATATATCTTCAACTTCATGCTGGGTGTCTAGTGAAGTATGTGTAAACATCAAATAGAGTTTCCAGGACTTATTAGAGCATACTGTTTGAAAGTGACAGAGGTCTTGTCTTTATAATTCTTATCGTCATTGAACTTCTAACACATGCAGACACAATATGGATCATTAACAGAAATGGTCAGTTCTTGCTGTGAATGAATGAGCTTGTTTTTATGAATTAAAGAGATGCATATTGAGAAAAAGATAAGGAATCGTGGGGTTTTATTGTATTGATGGTTTAGAATTATCATCTCAGGTGCATATTAAATGTGTTAGAGGGTGTGCATTTTTAAAGTAAGCGTTTAAATTTTAAGTATAACATACATATGGAAAAGTGCATACATCATTAAACAGATTAATAAAGTTTTACAAGGTAAACACATTTTGTATTTACTTTAGAGAAAGTAAACACAAAATAATACACAAGGCTGTATATTATTTTCAAAGAACCAAGCTTGAAATTTTTTGAAATGACTTCATAATGCATTTTGCATATTTGGTTATTGCTGAAATATACCTCTCAAAACAACATTACCTCTAACTTGTGCAGTTTTATTTCTTCCACTCCCCTTTTTTTTGTTCCTGACTACCATTTGGTTAAATTTTGGATCATTTATTTCTGTAAAGCATTCATCTCCTAGAGTCTTTTCATCACACAACACCAAGGCTATATCTTGAGCAAATTCCCCTTCCTTCCCTTCCTTCTTTCCTTCCTTCCTTCCTTCCTTCCTTCCTTCCTTCCTTCCTTCCTTCCTTCCTTCCTTCCTCCCTCCCTCCTTCCCTCCTTCCCTCCCTCCTTCCCTTCCCTTCCTCCTTTCCTCCCTTCATCCCTTTCTCCCTTTCTCTCTTTCTTTTTTTCTTTCTTTCTTCCTCTTTTTTGAGACAAGGTTTTGCTCTGTTACTCAGGCTGGACTGCAGTGACGTGATCATAGGTCACAGCAGCCTGAATTTCCTGGGCTCAAGCGATCCTCCCACTTTAGCCCCTCAGGTCGCTGGGACTATAGTTGTGCACCACCATGCCCAGCTAATTAAAAAAAATTTTTTTTTTGTAGAGACAGAAGTCTCCCCACATTACCAAGACTGGTCTCAAACTCCTGGCCTCAAGCAATCCTCCTGCCTTGGCTTCCCAAAGTGCTGGTGTTACAGGTGTGAGCCACCCCACCTGACCCATTAGTATTGCATCTAAGTTATTCACTGGAGTTACAAGATAAACATTCTCTAATTTGATATTTACTTTTTGAAAAGAAGGACAAAAATATTACTTAGAAAGGGATTTTAGTCACAGTATCTAAAAATGTATAAATAATGCCATTACCTTTTAAAAACGATAACATTTCTGTATTTTATTTATTTATTTGTATTTATTTATTTATTCATTTTGAGATTGAGTTTCTCTCTTGTTGCCCAGGCTGGACTGCAATGGCACAATCTTGGCTCACTGCAACCTCTGCCTCCTGAGCTCAAGCGATTCTCCTGCCTCAGCCTCCTGAGTAGTTAAGACTACAGGTGTGCGCCACCAACCACTATGCCCAGCTAATTTTTTTGTACTTTTAGTAGAGACAGGGTTTCACCATTTGGCCAGGCTAGACTCAAATTCCTGATCTCAGGTGATCTGTCCTCCTCGGCCTCCCAAAGTGCTGGGATTATAGGTGTGAGCCACCATGCTCAGCCTTAATTTATGTATTTTCAAGTTAACTTTCTTGCAAAGAAGAGGAAGAAGGCAGCACATTCAGAAAAATTTATTATTAAAATTAGAGCCTATCATTAGATTCATCTGAGCAATTTTACTATAAAGCATATACCTATAAACATATTATGTAATATCTCCTGTTTGAATAAAGCAGGTCACATATCACAATCAAAACAATGATAAACATATGTTGTAACCTAGTAACATGATTTAAAATTTCACTATCTTACATAATCAAAGTATCATTTAAGTAGGTGAGCCAAAATGATTACATGTACCTAAGACTATTAATGAAAAAATTCAGAAGAAAGTTTATTGTCTGCTTATGATGAGAATGCTACTATGTCTACTTGAACATACTTACATGAAGTTAGACTGTGATGGTAGTGTTTTAAATTGACACCCAAAGATTCTCTGGCTCTTCTTCAGAGTGATGGTGCAAAGTAGGCTATCGATAATTATAATTGAGGGAGACAGCCCAAACTTGGAATGTTTTCTTTGATCTTCACAAATAATAATATACATATTACAGAACCACAGGCCATTGCATCAGTAAATTACTAATGAAAGTGTATCCGCTGGGCGCGGTGGCTCAGGCTGGGTGCCATGGCTCACACCTGTAATCTCAGCACTTTGGGAGGCCGAGGTGGGTGGATCACCTGAGGTCAGGAGTTCGAGACTGGCCTGGCCAACATGGTGAAACCCCATCTCTACCAAATATACAAAAATTAGCGTGGTGGCGGGTGCCTGTAATCCCAGCTACTTGGGAGGCTGAGGCAAAAGAATCACTTGAACCGTACAGGCAGAGGTTGCAGTGAGCTGAGATCATGCCATTGAACTCCAGCCTGGGTGACAAGAGTGAGACTCTCTCAAAAAAAAAAAAAAAAAGAAAGTGTATCATGTACTCTCAGTAAAAGATTCCAGTAAAGTAGAATTTTCTCTGCTTTATTCAAATTTATTTATATACTTTATTCTAATTTATCTATATCATTTATTCTTATTCTTTTTTTTTGAGACAGGGTCTCACTCTGTCACCCAAGGCTGGAGTACAGTGGCACAATCTTGGCTCACTGCAACCTCTGCCTCCCAGGCTCAAGCGATCCTCCTTCCCCAGCCTCCCGAGCAGCTGGCACCACAGGCATGTACCACCACACCAGGCTAATTTAATTTATTCTAATTTGTGAAATTCTGAATTTATTTCTAATTCAGATCTACTGTACTATAAGAACCTAGACAAAATTCTTCATGCAATGCTCCCAGAGCAAGGCACTGATAATGATGTTTTGTGTATGGTTATATGACTAGTAGAGAGTTGAAAGTATTTATGTGTATAAACACTGGATGATTTGGTCCACTCAATAGACATTGTGTTAGGTACAAAGGATTCAAAGATGAATTTTCACCTTTGGGAAAGTCAGTAATAATTAGTGGGACAGACACATAAACCCATAATTGCAATATGATATTGCAAATGTAAAGTAGGAAGCAGGCACAGAATACTGTAGAAACACAGAAGAATTATGTAGACTATGGTTTTCATGAGTGTGCATCTCCAAGTAGGGAATCCAGTTTGGAGAAAATGTAAGTACAAAAGATAATGAGGGCCTGAATCAGGGCAACAGTCTGAGGGAAGGGGATGGAGTCGAGCAATACATAGGAGGTTTAAGAGGCAGGATTTAATGATTGATTAGATGAAAGGAGAAATAGAGATAGAAAGAGAAAGAGATGACGAACAGAGAGAAAGGGGTGATGAACAGGCTTAGATGAAGGTGCTATTAATTGAGATTGACAAGACAAGAGAAAAACCAGGTTTGGAGGAAATATGGAATTGATTGGGGCAAGGAGCTAAAGTTGGGGTACTTGTGGCATATCTTTGTACACATGTCAGACACACAGTTTAAGACTCTGAAGTTTGATTAAAGATAAAGTGCTAGTACTGGAGGAGATATTGAAGACCTAGGATGTAAAAGAATAATAAATCGGTCTTCATGGTGACACTCTGAACCTTATCGTTATCCTGATCATTCTCCATCTAGCATCTTAAATACTCTTACATCCCCTAATTCCTCTCTGAATGCTACCACATCCTCGACTTCACGAAAACCAACCGTGTTCTTATTCAAGGAAGCATTTGAGAGCTTAATATCAAATCAGCCTTGAGGCTGGTGCCACTTTAACATTATCTGAGATATTGCCCCTTTTCTTAGTGTTAGCAACAGTTCTTAATCCTCTTGGCTCATGACTGTATCATACTTCCCAGTCCATACTCCAAGTCATTCAGCATTGCCTTACTCCCATAAATGCTCCCAGGGACTGGAACCATATCTAGACCTCATGTCTGGTTCCTTGCTGCAAGACTGCCTGACTCAGGGTAGCACCCTCATGCTTGGGCCTGCTGCTTCTTTGTAGTGAACTTTTATTGTTTATGGATCCCAATGTTCACTCACACTCCTTCTAGGAAAGAACTTCAACAGATTTCCAAGTGGTGAATTTCTCTCTTCCCCCACGGTATAGTTGGTTACTGTAAAGCTGACCCCAAGTCACTCTCCAAGAGTCTTCAGACAGTTAGTGCTTGACATGAGCTTAACTCCAGTGATTCCTCTTCCCTAATTCGTGTGTGTGGACGATTTCTCACTTTTTCTGCTGGATGTGGCTGAGAAAGCATTTAGCCCTGGGAGGTGCTGGTGATCTGAGAATGAAGTCATTCAAAGGAAAAAATGAAGAGACTATGTCCTGATAATCTGGACCCTCCTTTGAGCTGCTTCTAACCCCAGATCTAAACCTGGGCTACTCAGTTATGTTGTTTTTAGCATGAAAGAATTTGTGTTGGATTTTATTATCCTTCAACTGAAAAAAATCAGTTTTCTTTTCCTTCCTTCCTTCCTTCCTTGCTTCCTTCCTTCCTTCCTCTCTGTTTTCTTCTTTCTTTCTGTCTTCCTTCCTTTCTCTCTCTTTCTTTCTTCCTTCCTTTCTCTCTTTCTTTCTCTTCCTCTTTCTTTCTTTCTTTCTTTCTTTCTTTCTTTCTTTCTTTCTTTCTTTCTTTCTTTCTTCTTTCTTTCTTTCTTTTCTTTCTTCCTCCCTCTCTCTCTCTTTTTTTTTTTTTTTTTGATACAAGATCTTGCTCTGTCACCCAGGCTGGAGTATAGTGGCACAATCACAGCTCACTGCAGCCTTGACCTCCTGGGCTCAAGTGATCCGCCCACCTTAGCCTCCCAAGTACCTGGGACTACAGGTATCAGCCACCACCCCCAGCTAATTGAAAAAAAAATTTTTTTCTTTTGTAGATACAGGGTCTCCCTATGTTGTCCAGACTGGTCTCGAGCTCCTGGGCTCAAGTGATCCTCCTGCCTCAGCCTCCCAAAGCATGGAGATTACAGGCATGAGCCATCATGTCTGGTCTGTTTTGATTTTTAAAAGAAATTTATTGGCTCGCATGATTGAAAAATAGAGTAGTAAATCCCCAGGTATGGTGGCAGCCAGTGTGGAAAGCCTGTTCTCTCTAAAGAAGCTGGAAGTAGGAAAAGGAGGGCTGGGTTGGGGGTTGGAGATGGCAACAGCAGGGTCCTGAATGCCTGGACTGGCTGAGAGGGGCTAGGCTGTTTGCTCACAGGATCTGAAACCAGAAGTAACTACTAGAAGCAACATTGCGGGAACTGCCACACTCAGGTCTGGTCCACGCTGAGTCACTAGGGTGAAGAAAGGGAGTCTGGATTCAAAGCCAAATAAAATGGAGAAGGGGCACTTGAAGAGAGGAGAGTTTCCAGTTAAGTGGTGGTGAGCAATGCTTGGAAATATTCCACCAGCTTAGAGTAGGGAATCTTCTTATTTCATTATTGTGGCTGTGGGCAAAAGAGCACTAAATCACTTAACGGAAAGACAGAAGGGCAGATTCTTGGACTTTTAGTCATCTCATCTTTAGGATTTGATTTGTATCCTGCTTGACACTGCTTACCTCTATATCCAGTCATCACCTGGCTTTTCTTTCTGCTTAGATCCATTCATTTAATCAATGAATATTTGCTGTCTGTTAAGCATTGTGTTAGGTGCTAGAGATGTAGCAGTGAACAAAACAGAATTGCTGCCCTCATAAGCTTATATTCTATATATTCAGAGACAGAGATAAATGAACAAATAGAAATAACCATGGGAATAATGGTAAGTGCTATGAAGACAAATAGAGCAAGATCTGAATTAGGTCATGCAGAAACCTATGGGACAAGCTTTGCAGGCAGAGGGAACAGCATGTGCCACAGGAGCATGCTGGATCTGTTTGAAACCTGCAAGGAGGGCAGTGCATGAAAAGAGAGGCTGGCAGGAGAGGAAGTCATAGGGATAGACAGAGGCCTGAGAATGTAGGAGCTTACGGGCCATAACAAAGACTCTGGATTTAGATGGTACTTGCTACTCTGATCCAGTTCTAAAATGCCAGCTCTTTGTGTTCAAGGTTCAGAGGGTTAAGAAAGAATGAATCAGAGACAGGACTTTGAGAGCTCAGGGAGTGGATTAAACAGATGAGATAACAATGCTAAGGCTCTGGCCAAACTCACATCCCACAGTGCAACCACACCCTGCTTAGATTTCATTTCTGTCTTTAAACTGGAGTTTGAGCAGAATGGGAATGGAGGTTCAAACTGCCTCTTTGTGAGAATTCTCTTCTGATCTCTTTCCACTGTGTGCCTGGGCAGGGAAAATGGAAGATCGGCACAAGTGAGTGTGAGATCAGAAGAGAATTATGCAGCTGATACTCTAGTTAAAAGGAATTCTAGCATTCACCCCTACTCCAAAGTTATCAGTGGCTATTTCTGCCAATGCAAAGGTTGACACTGCAATGCTATACTGATTTGCTCTTCATTTTAACAGAAAGCATTTCTATAACTTAAAGATATAAAGTCAAACAGAAGACCCTACATATTGTGATCTCTTAACTTGTCCTGATAAGTTGATCTTTTGGAAAGCATTGAATAATTTACCCTGCTTAGAAAAATATTCACTATTTGCTTTAAATGGTAGGCTTAAGAGTGATTTTTCTTTCTTCCATATTTTCTTTGTTGAATGGTAATTCATTGTACGGCAGAAAAAAGAAAATTCGTTTAAGTGAAAAAGACATTTGTAAATATTTTGTATCAAAAACATCTATATTAGAAATGGATGCAAGCGAATGACTATACTCAGGTTTGGGGTTGGCAGAACAGAAGAATAGAATAGAATAGAATAGAATAGAATAGAATAGAATAGAATAGAATAGAATAGAATAGAATAGAATAGAATAGAATAGAATAGAATAGAATAGAATAGAATAGATAGAATAGAATAGAATAGAATAGAATAGAATTTTGAGAACTTAGATATTCTTTTAAATTATCCTGACTCTTTTAACATGAGAAAATTAAGTTTGAAGAAGTTTGGCTTAAGTTTATCTTTCAAACTTTGCATGAAAATTTAGGTAATCTGTTCTATTTGTTAAGTAATCTGTTCTATCTGTTTTAACTTTTAGTTAAAACTCATTATTCTCAAGTTGTTCTCATTTAAAACATATCAAGGTACAAGTTTTCATTTTGTAAATCAATCTGACCCCTTAAACAAAGTGAAATCCGATACTAATTTTCAAATGGCCATGCTTATTCAACTATTTTCTGAACAAGATGCCCTGTTAGACATGGGGAAAGACAATAAAAAGTTAGTCTTACTGTCAAAGGTAGTCATTTTATTGTGATTATATTTTTTGTAGATGTACAAAAATCTGGAGGATGGTATCTCCCATGGGGTTGGTTATAGTATTTTGGGGAGAATTAGCTAGTCATTTATTTCATAAATACAGGTCTATATCTATGTCTACGTTTACGTCTTACCTATATTTTAACTCTAATTCACATAAAGAAATGTATTTAATATTGAGACTGCACATACACACACACTTAAAACAAAAGTTTCTTTCTTTTCTTCTTTGTTTTTCAATTCTATTTTATTCTTTTCTGTTTAATTAAACTTCTGGTCCCAATCCACTGAAATGATTTTATAACCCACTTTTGGGTCTCAACTCACTCACAGTTAGAAAAGAAAGTATGATTTTGAAAAAAAATTCTTTTGGATTGAGAACTAAAATTTAAGCTATTAGCTAATGATGAAATCCATAATGGCTGTAAAGGGAAGGTGGGGATTATTTTGGGATCATAGTTCTAGGCTTTGGTGGTTGCTATCATGGAATGAGTTTATTCTCTACTCCTGGACCTGATGGCCAACGGCCATAAGTTTGACCATAAATATGTCTTTTTTCTTGGTGCCATTGATTATCTTAACTGGCCTTGCAGTACTAGCAAAAATAGGTCACAAGTTCTTGAACCACTCGCGCTATACTATGAGCCATAAATATTTGCTTATAGCTTTATATTTTAGGTTTCATTAGGCAGACAGAGAGTGAAATTGAGAGCAAAGTTCATTACTGAATTTATACTTGAGATTCAATCATCAATCCAAAGTTCACTTAGAACTTTCAATGAAACTGTGAAGGCTTTAATCCTGTCCAATACATTGAAGTCCACATAAATCCCATATAAGTTAATTATTTTGAATAGATCTGTAGCTTAAATATCTCAGAACACATACTATCCTTTTTTTACTCTGTATCCCTCAGGCAACAGCAACGTGTTGAAACTCATTGTAGGGGATAGCTTTTGTTCTTGCCAACTGAATATCCATGAAGTCTATCCATGACGTAACTTTCCTCTTGAGTACCATCCACCTCTTCCCCTTCTCAGTCTTGCAGTGTAAGTCATGAGGGTAGGGACCAATTCTCAGAACTGTTTGCTGGATTTTTGCAGTACACCCACCCCCACCCCCCGCTGCCTCCCTACCTGACACCCACTGTCATTGCACGTGAATCCTAAGGCATCCTCAACCTCACTCCAGCCTTCGGGGCCAATATTGAAAAGAGGCGAGAGTCGTCTAAAGAATTCTATGATGCGGCATCATGATTTTTGTTCCTAAATTGGTTTCTGACTTTGTGCCTCAGTTCTAGTGATGCGTTATCCACCTTGATAGCTAGGTCCTGTCACTATATGTAACTTATCTATTCTCTGAAAACCTGACATTTTGCTTTACTCTTATTTGGTACTAGAGATTTAGATTATGACTGCATCAATTGTCTGTCTTCGCTGGTACTACTGACCTGATTTACTGGCTCTCTTTATTTTTCTGTAAACTCTTGGGAAACTGGTCTATAGTCACTAGGCATCTAATGATTAAGAGTGTTCCAGGCTAGGTGCAGTGGCTTATGCCTGTAATCCCAGCACTTTGGGAAGTCAAGGTGGGAGAATCGCTTGAGGCCAGGAGTTTGAGACCAGCCTAGGCAACAGCAAGACCCCATCTGTGACTTATTTCCTTGTAAAGAGCACCCGAGCAACTACTTTCCTATGCTACCCCAAATTGTCTGTTGCAATGTTCCAGATACTGACTATTGCCAACTCACTGGGACATCTCTGTCGATGAGTTGAATCTGAATGTCTGCCCCACTTCTGTAGATGAGTCTCTTACTAGAGGCTAACCCTTACTCCCTCTTTTTTTCCTGCTGCTGACTGGAACATAGCTGGTAGAGTCTCAAGACATGTAAGACTAACTTTTTATTGTCTTTCCCCATGTCTAACGGGGCATCCTGTTCAGAAAATAGTTGAATAAGCATGGCCATTTGAAAATTAGTATCAGATTTCACTTTGTTTGAGGGGTCAGATTGATTTACAAAATGAAAACTTGTACCTTGATATGTTTTAAATGAGAAAAACTTGAGAATAATGAGTCTACTTCTTCAAAATTTATTATGAAATAAAATCTCAAAAGTTCAAGTTCAGAATGATGTATATTTAAATGCAACATCCAACTTGTTTCATTTTGGTGCTAACAACTTTTGAGTATGTTCCATGAAACCTCAAACAGCTTTTAAACTGTGTCTTTAATTTTGCTATTAAACTATTTCAGAGACTACAAAGAAAGAAGGAAAGACAGAAAGAGATAAAGAAAAGGAAGGAAAGAAAGAAGGAAGGAAGAATGAATGAAAGAAAAAAGGAAACACAGAGAAAAAAAGAAAACAGAAAGAAAAAAAAGAAAAGAAACCAATTGGGTTCCTTTATAGTCCCCTGATGGGTCTATTAGTCTCTGGGATCCTAACTCTATTATAAACACAATATTTGGGAATTTATTTTGAAAGAACTAGAAATTGGGTTTAACTAACAATATTACGTGTCAAGTTTCAGTTGCCAAAATCATTCTGTCCATAGAGAAAAAAAAAATATTGTTTTGCTTCCTAAGGAAATGCATTGAAGTTGGAGTATGATGACTGAAAGTACATTGTATTGGAAAGTTAAATGCAAGTTTACCAAATGCACTTGGCATTGAAAATTTTTCTAAATGTTCTTTGTGGATTTGGATATACAACATTGGCACCCCCCCCCCACCTCTTTTATTTCTTTTATCTTCTTTTTTCTTCCTTCCTTCCTTCCTTCCTTCCTTCCTTCCTTCCTTCCTTCCTTCCTTCCTTTCTTTTTTCTCATTTTTCTTTCTTTTTTTCTTCAGATAAGCTTATCAGCCTTGCATAGGGATGTTTTCTGTGTCTGGGTCCTAAAGTTGCAAAATAGATTTAGCTGTGAGGGAGTCAATGCAGAAGGAAAACAGTAAGATAGAATGCAGAACAAAATACTGCTATAATTGCTTTAAATGCAGCATCACGAGCTATTTGCATTTTTGCCAATTTGCTTAATTAAGCAACAGAATATTAAAAGTAGCTTTCAAGGGCCTCTCTGTCTCAGCCCAAAGGCAGACATGCAAACAAATAATTAGGATATAATGTAATGGCAAATCATAGTGGAATGAGAGACAAATTGTCTCCTGGATAAGTGAGTCATGAAGGCTTCAACAGTATAAGTGATGTTTGAACTATGTCTCAAAGGGTGATAAGAATGTGCTGGATGGAGAGGAAAAGAAAGGCATTGTAGGGCAGTGAATAGCTAGAGCAAAGGCACTGAGCTGTGAAAGTGCAGGGCATGTTGAGGGAAACAGTGAATGACCTGGTGTGGTTCTAGAAATATACTATGTTGGGAAACATATACTATGTTGAGAAAAGGATTCTTGGCATGACATGGCTAGAAAGATAGATTGGAATCAAATGATGAAGAACCTTATATGTAGATCATATGATTTTGGACTTGATCTCAGGGTCCTCTGAAGTTTTTTTTTTTAATTCACCATAAGTTTAATATTAAGAATACATATTTTTTTGTCATAGTGAAATAGGCCTTTTGGAGAAGGGCCATCTGGGAGTAATTGATTTCTCTGCTGAACTCGGCCATTATTTATACTTTTTCTGAGGTTTCTAACATGATAATATTTCCTTCCATTTATCTACCACCATTCCAATATTGCCCACTAGTTGTGATCTCCACACATTCATCAAAGATTCATAAAGGGATCAGATCACCACAGTATTCCTTTGGCATGTCTGACACAACTTAATTTTAATGACAACTTCTTGTCCATAATTTTTTCTCTCCAGGAGGGTGAGCTTTGCTCGTGCTATCTACTCACCAGGCTCAGAGCTGCCTTGAAATAGAATTTGCAGCCTCCCTCATGTGCCTGTGGTATCATCAAAGGTTTTTAAGCAGAGGAAGCTGCCACTTTCTGGGTCATTACCACCTCTCCCTCATGCTCTCTAACCCCACCTAAGCAGTATATTATATGAACTTTTTATCTCCCACTACTATTCTTCCCAAACTCTCACAGCTTCATTAATACCCAGCCAATTGCCAACATCCTCTTTCTTCAAGCAACTGGTGATTAGCATTGCTTCCCAGAATGTATTTGATCCTTAGAACATCCATAGTTTTAAAAAATCTTACTAACCAGGCAGTTAACATCCTTCTCATGGTCATCCATGGCTTGGTGGCCTTGGACATATGACCTCCATGTCAATTCAAGCAAGATCTGCACCCCATTAGAGATTAGACTAACTTTTAACAAATATTTATCGAATACCCATTATGTGAGGGATGTCATAGGCATTGAAAGACAATGATGAATAAAACAAATGAGATATCTGCCCTCAGGAGTTTATGGCCTGTAACAGGTGGTGGCAAACTACACCCCATGGGTCAAATCTGGCCCACCATCTGTTTTTGACTATAAAGTTTTATTGAAACACAGCCATATTCATTCTTTTGTGTATTACCTATGGCTGCTTTTACGCTACAAAGTCAGGGTTATAGAGTTGCAACAGAGGCTATGTGACCTGAAAATCTCAAAACATTTACTATTTCACCATTTACAGAGAGAGTTTGCTAATCCTTGGCCTAAACCATGCTTCTTGAACAATCTGTAATGAAAGATTAGTTAAAAATTTTAAAAAATATTGTAGACATGTTTTCTAGCTTTTTATAAAAATGAGTTTTTAGAAAAACAAACAAAAAAATCAAACATACGAAATACAAGCTCAGAATACTATGTCAAATTGTTATAAAAGTTTCTAAATTCTTAATCTTAGTTTCTGTATTTATCTCCTGGATCATGAGTAATAGTTTGCAGACAAACACCTGTGAGCTTTGAGATCGCACTGTGAGTAGTGCTAGCTTAGAAGTTAAGACAGAAATCAAGCAAATAATAACACTAATAATTATCCTAGATCAAATTTTACTAATAGCTATGATCAAAAATCATAAAGTGATATGAAGCTGAATTTTAGGGGAGACCAAGACAGGGTTTTCTGAAGGGATGAACTTTGAGCTGAGATTATAGAGTGAATGTGAATTAACCAGACACAGAGTGTGTCTTTGCTGGAGTCTGATGATGTTAAAAGAATATCCATGGCAATGGAAATACATGTGCAAAAGCCCTAGGTGGGAATGAGGCAGGAGAATAGGGTCTAGAGGCAGGGAACCTAAGGCTGTTTCTTGCCGACTTCCTAGAACTAAAAAGAAAGGAAAACCCTAACTTTCCATGCGCAAGTAACAAAAGGACCAGAGGCTACTCCCTTTGCAAACCCCCCATCTTTTCTGCGTGGCAGATGGGAAATTGGCTGTGGGCAACAAATCATGCTGATTGTGGGTCCAGTCTTCGTTTGCAACTTTGTAACTTCACTCCAGCCTCTGAATAGTTGCTGTCCACAACCAATCAGACCGACTGGTGGGTGAAGTCTTCGTTTGCATAGAGGTATAACTTTGTAACTTCACTCTAGCCTCTGGTTGCAAAAAGCAATGTTTGCACAGGAGTGTGAACTTTATAATTTCACTTCAGCCTCTGGTTGGCTGCTTTCTGCAACCAATCAGACTGATTGCGGGCTACCACTTCATTTACATGAAGTGAGTATGAAGTGGCCAATGGGAAACTTCTAGTGGGTATTTGGACCCAAGAAGATTCTGTATCCTGGCCCTTGAGCAGCTGTTGGGGCCCCTCCCACACTGTGGAGTGTACTTTCATTTTCAATACATCTCTGCTTTTGTTCTTTTGTTGCTTCATTCTTTCTTTGCTTTGCTGGGCGTTTTGTCCAGTTCTTTGTTCAAAACGCCAAGAACTTGGAAAACTTGCAGTCAAGACCCTCTACTGATGACAGGCAGAAACTTACTATGTGTCTGTAACTATGTTAAACACTTTATGTATATTTCTCCTTTAATACCCTCTTCAGTCTATAAGGTCATTATCATCATCTCAGTCATGCTTTTCATCATAAATTAAGCAATTCATTAACATGCCCTTTTTATCATCTATTTTATATATGAGGAAACTGAGGAGTAGAGATGTGAAATAACTTATTCAAAGTCACTTAGGTGGCTAGTGAGGCATAGAGTTGGAATTGGTTTCCAGGGGTATTTGATATCACAGTCTGTGCTTTTATCTATTGTGCTATGCAAGTATCATTTTTAATCATAATAACCCATGATTTCAACCCTGGAGGCATTTGCCTCTAGTTTCCAGCAATCCTAAAGAACTATCTTAATTTTAGTGTCTTCCTTGGCAAAGCTAGAACATATAATTAGCTTTATCAAATTTCCAACAATTTCCACATAAGTGGAGAACCAGGCTAGTCAATGAAGACTAGAATTAGGTACCACAGCCTTTGGTAGTACCTAGCAGAAGAGGTATATGGCTTGTATCAGAATTAGGTTTATCTGTGAGTAATAGAAACCCTAAATGACACTTGCTTCAAGACTCTAACTTGTTTATTATGTAAACCTCCCCAGACAGAGAGCTTATCCAGAGCTGTATTCCAGGAAGTCACCAAGGCCCGTATCTTGTGTTCTGACATCTGTAGCAAGCCATCTCATAATCCAAGATGACTGTTTGGACACTGTATTCATTTCTCAGGGCTGCTGTAATAAAGTACTACGGACCAGGTGCAGTGGCTCACACATGTAATCATATCACAGCACTTTGGGATGCCAAGGCGGGAGGATCACCTGAACCCAGGAGTTTGAGACTAGCCTGGGCAACCTAAGGTGACTCCTATCTCTACAAAAAGATATTTTTAGGCCAGGAGTGGCGGCTCATGCCTGTAATCCCAGCACTTTGGGACACCGAGATGGGAGAATTGCTTGAGGTAAAGAGTTTGAGACCCACCTGGTCAACATAGTGAGACCCCATCTCTATTTTTTTTTTTAAATATATAAACATAAATATATATTTATATATACTGTATGATTATATAATATATAGTATTATGTATTAAATGATATATATACTACATATGATATATATTATATATGTTAAATATGTATATCTTTAATTAGCCAGGCGTGATGGTGCACACTTGTAGTCCCAGCTACTCAGGATGCTGAGGTGGGAGGATCAGTTGAGCCTGGGAGACTGAGGCTGCAGTGAGCTATGATCACGCCACTATACTCCAGCCAGAGTGACGCTCTGACTCTAAATAAATAAAGTGCTACAAACTAGGTGGTTTAAAATAACAGAAATTTATTATCGTAGCTCTGGAGGCTGAAAGTTCAATGGTAATGTGTCCGGAATTGGTGGGTTCTTGGTCTCACTGACTTAAAGAATGAAGCCACGGACCCTCGCGGTGAGTGTTACGGTTTTTAAAGGCGGCCTGTCTGGAGTTTGTTCCTTCTGATGTTCAGGTATGTTCGGAGTTTCTTCCTGCTGGTTGGTTTGTGGTCTCGCTGGCTCCGGAGTGAAGCTGCAGACCTTGGCAGTGAGCATTACAGCTCTTAACGCGGCACCTCTGCAGTTGTCCGCTCCTCCCAGTGGGTTCATGGCCTCGCTTGCTTCAGGAGTGAAGCTGAAGCTGCAGACCTTCACAGTGAGTGTTACCGCTCATAAAGGCAGTGTAGACCCAAAGAGAAAGCAGCAGCAAGATTTATCGCAAAGAGTGAAAGAACAAAGTTTCCACAGCCCCGAAGGGGACCCCAGGGTTGCCACTGCTGGTTCGGGCAGTCTGCTTTTATTCTCTTATCTGGCCCCTCCCCCCCCACATCCTGCTGATTGGTCCATTTTACAGAGAGCCGATTGGTCTGTTTTACAGAGAGCTGATTTGTCCGTTTTGACAGGGTGCTGATTGGTGTATTTACAATCCCCTAGCTAGACATAAAGGTTCTACAAGTCTCCACTAGACTCAGGAACCCAGCTGGCTTCACCCAGTGGATCCCCAGGACCACAGGTGGAGCTGCCTGCCAGTCCCGGGCCGTCCGCCCGCACTCCTTAGCCCTTGGGCGGTCGATGGCACCGGGTGTCGTGGAGCAGGGGGCGGCGCTTGTCGGTGAGGCTCAGGCCGCGCAGGAGCCAAGGGCGGGGCGGGGCGCGGCGCGGCGCGGCGCGACGAGACGAGACTCGACTCAGGCATGGCGGGCCGCAGGTACTGACTCCTGCCCTGCCGGGAGGCAGCTGACGCCAGGCGAGAAATTGAGCGCAGCGCCGGTGGGCCAGCACTGCTGGGGGAGCCGGCGCACCTTCTGCAGCTGCTGGCGCGGGTGCTAAGCCCCTCACTGCCTGGGGCACGCAGGGCCAGTCGGCCGCTCCGAGTGCGGGCCCGCCAAGCCCACGCCCACCCGGAACTCTAGCTGGCCCGCAAGCCCCGCCACAGTCCGGTTCCCGCCCAGGTTCCCGTCCGTGCCTCTCCCTCCACACCTGCCCGCAAGCAAGCTGAGGGAGCCGGCGCCGGCTCCGGCCTCGGCCAGCCCAGAGAAGGGCCCCCATGGTGCAGCGGCGGGCTGAAGGGCTCCTCAAGCGCGGCCAGAATGGGCGCCAAGGCCGAGGAGGTACGAGGAGGTACGGAGAGCGAGCGAGGGCTGCCAGCACGCAGTCACCTCTCAGTAAGGCCTTGGCATCACCAAGGTTTCTCTGAAGAATGTGGGAGATGCTATTTGTTTGCCTCTTCTAGCTTATGCTCTTTGCTGGCATTCCTTGATTTCCTTGGCTGGCAGATCCATTGCTTTTATTTCTGGCTCTGTCATCACATGACGTTGTTCTTTCTGTGTGTCTCTACATCATCTGTCGTCTGTGCCTGTCTTTGTGTCTTCACATGGCATTCTCCCTGTCTGTGTGTTTCAGTTTTCCTCTTCTTATATTTCTTCTTCTGGAAATACAATGACCTCTTCTTAACTTGGTTAAACCTATAAAGACCTATTTACAAATAAGGTCACATTCACAGGTACTGGGGATTATGATTTCAGCTTTTTTTGGGGGGGAGGAGGAGGTTGTAACAATTTAACCCATAACAGGTTCCAAAATCATGTTTACATTCCAACTTTCATAAATAGGAGATCATGCCTCTTTCCCTTAAGATGTACAGAAAAATTTTGCTTATACTGGTCCTGCATAGGTGCAAATGAGTTGGTCAGCTTTGTGCCCAGCTAAATCAGAGGTTCTGGTACTGAGGAAGAAGGAATGCATCCGTATTGAAGGACAGCAACCAGTACCTGCCATACGGTCTACAATTACCCTTCACACCTGCTACACTTAGTCATTTCTTGATCTATTGGATTGCAATGTTTGACACTCCCACGGAAAGCTACTTCATCACACACATCACCTGTTTTAGGCTGGAACAGAGATATAGGCCTTCCTGGAAATTTTTAACAAGCCACTACCATGGTGTAGTGGGGAAATATAATTGGAATCGGATTGTAGTTGTGTAACTTACTGATGTGATCTTGAGCTATTCAGTAAGCTCTAAGTCTCAATTTCCTCATCTGTAGATTGGGGATAATCATTTCTGCCTCATATAATTGCTATATGGCTTCCGTGGGATAGTATTTGAAAGTTCTTGGCACAAATCAGATACATTATAACTGTTTGTTAGGTACGAATCTAGGAAGGAGAAGCAGGAGGAAAAGAAAAAAGGTAGGAGGTGGGGGAGAAAAATGGCTTTGTGGACATAACAGTCTCATTTAAAGAGAAGCTTGAGAAAAATGGATATTTCCTTCAGTGTCCTTTTAAGCAAGTCATGGTTCTTTTGAGAGAACAATGATCTACTTACTTTCAGTAGTTCTTTTGATATGATATATAACCACTTCATGCTATACTGAATTATTATTTGAGGAGTAATTCTCAGCCTTGTCAGAAAGAAATATCACTGAACAGATAATATCACAAGCCCCTAAGAAGTGACAGCTATTGTGATTGCAGTAACTTAGAAGAGTCCAAATGATTTTTTGGGCATTATATAGGTAAAACATACAACGTTTCTGGCAGACATTTTTTATTTTATTTTATTTTTAAGTTCCGGGGTACATGTGCAGGGTATGAAGGTTTGTTACATAGGTAAATGTGTGCCATGGTGGTTTGCTGCACCTATCAACCCATCACCTAGGTATTAAGCCCAGCATGGATTAGCTCTTTTTCCTTATGCTCTCCTTCCCCTTCTCCACCCTCCCCCAGCTAGCCCCTGTGTGTGTTGTTCCCCTCCCTGTGTGCATGTGTTCTCATTGTTAAGCTCCCACTTGTAAGTGACAACAAGCGGTGTTTGGTTTTCTGTTCTTGTGTTAGTTTGATGAGGATGATCGTTTCCAGCTTCATCTGTGTCCCTGCAAAGGATATGATCTCATTCCTTTTATGGCTGTATAGTATTCTGTGGTGTATATGTACCACATTTTCTTTATCCAATCTACCATTGATGGGCATTTGGGTTGATTCCCCATCTTTGCTATTGTGAATAGTGCTGCAGTGAACATACGTGTGCATATATCTTTAAAATAGAATGATTTATATTCCTTTGGGTATATACTCAGTAATGAGATTCCTGGGTCAAATGGTATTTCCAGTTCTAAATCTTTGAGGAATTGCCACGCTGTCTTTCACAATGGTTGAACTAATTTACATTCCTACCAACAGTGTAAAAACTTTCCCAATCTTCCACAAGCTCGCATTTGTCGAGCATTTGTTGTTTCTTGACTTTTTAATAATTGGCATTCTGACTTGTGTGAGATGGTATCTCATTGTGGTTTTGATTTGCATTTCTCTAATAAGGAATGTTGAGCTTTTTTTCACGTTTGTTGGCCATATGTATATCTTCTTTTGAAAATTGTCTGTTCATGTCATTTGCCTATTTTTTAATGGGGTTGCTTGTTTTCTTCTTGTAAATTTGCTTAAGTTCCTTGTAGATTCTGGATATTAGACCTTTGTCTGGCAGACATTGTAGTGAATAGAGTCAGCTATTTTTCCCACAATATACAATCCCTCTCCCTTTCCATGTAGTCAGTCAAATTTTTAGCTGGGACACATGGCCACCTACCAAATGACATTTCTCAGTCTTCCTTGCAGGTAGGTGTGGCTATATGATCAAACATTTGCAAATGGATATGAACATAAGTAATGTATGCAACTTCTGGTCATTTTTTGTTTGTTTGTTTGTTTGTTTTGAGATGGAGTCTTGCTCTGTCTCCTAGGCTGGAGTGCAATGGTGAGATCTCGGCTTGCTGCAACCCCCACCCCCCAGGTTCAAGCGATTCTCCTGCCTCAGCCTCCTGAGTAGCTGGGATTACAGGTGCGCACCACCATGCCTGGCTAATATTTGTATTTTTAGTACAGATGGGGTTTCACCATGTTGGCCAGGCTATCTTGAACTCCTGACACCAGGTGATCCACCCACCTCAGCCTCCCAAAGTGCTAGCATTATAGGCGTGAGCCACCACACCTGGCCCTGGTCATGTCTTTTAAAAGGGAGAGATACATCCTTCCATTTATCTTTTCTCTTTCCTGTTACCTGGGATGTGGATATGATGTTGAACATTTTTTGACATGGGCAACTACTTAGGACAGCAGAACAACAAGGTGACAGAAGCCTGAGCCCCAATATCAAGGAGCTGCTCTTCCAGCCACGTTTTGCTTAACTTGGATTGTTACATGAAAATAAACTATTTTGCTTAAACCACTGTTATTTTGGGGTTTTATTATAGCAAATAAACCTGTATCCTAACAATGACAGGTTTTGGTAACCTGAAAGTGGGCACTGGCTGAGTGGTAGGCAGTGAGTACAAGAACACAGTTAATATCATCTGGAAGGCTGTCCACATTTATTATACTGTGGAAAAATATTTGGAAGGCTGTCATCCACAATAACTTGGAAAGCAGACCAAATGCTCGTGGAAGCCATAGCTCTAAAAGAAAAGGATAAAAAAAAATTCAAGATGTTGGAATGTATTGACTGCTTCTTTACTTCTTTCAGTAAAGTTTTCAAAACAGATATGGATTGAGTCCAGTTGCAAACAAAGATGAAAGAGAATACAACTTTCCTAAGAGAAGACTAATCATTGAGCAATTTAGGGTCCCCGGAAGGTTGAAAGAACCAATTGCTTCTGCAATACAAATGAAAGTAATGACAAGGGGTGGCTATGACGAATAGATGTGGCAGGAAGATAGTTTCAGTTCCTCTTTACTACCAGCTCCCTCCCCAGCAAGTCCAAATAAAAATAATAATGTTTTCAAACAGATTCTCATAAGTGTTCAATTAGGCATCTTTTACAATTTTTAATTTTTCTACTGGAACTAACAATGTAAGTAAAAGGAATGTTCTTACTATTCAAATAGAGCCTTAAGTAAATTTAGCCAATCCAAAGATCTTCAAACCAAAATATGCATATTCTTTGGTTATAAGAAGAATTCCCAGGGGAGCACTTGGACACATACAACTTTAACTTTCATGTTTATTATTTCAAAAATCGAACTACCTGAGAATTTACCCATGGTCAAGAGCCACTGTACTTCTTTATTGTCTTCCCTTTCACAATTGCCCTTGTCCCACTAAACTTCGAAAGGTCTGCTACCTCTCTCCTGTCTCCAATCTTATAATACTGTAAATGTACAATACTTTATATTGCCAATGGTTTATGGCTAATACATATAATAACCAGATGATTTTTAATGAAACAGACCATTGAGATCATAGAGAACAACCTATTTACATAATTTCAATTTATATACATAGTTTTATTGTAAAGAAATGTGATGAAGGTGATCAAAGCACGAAAATATATTAACGTACAATTCTGTGAGGGAGTGAAAAGGAAACATGAATTCAAGGAGCAAAAGGGACTATTAAAGAGAAACTTACTGACATTTAGAAAAATGAATGACGGTAGTGTTAAATCACCGTATTATTTACATTCTTTAAGTAATATAATATTTTATTTTTAAAATGTCAATATATACAATATGTTGGAATTGCCTCTTTTGCTACTAGTGGTTAGACTTATGAGAACATTTTTATATTTTAAAATGAGGGACTTCATAGTATCTAAATGTTCTTTAATTGTATATTCCAAGAAAAAATGTTTTAAGACCACATTTCTTTCTTTTTCTTTTTTCTTTTTTTTGAGACGGAGTCTCGCTCTGTTGCCCAAGCTGGAGTGCAGTGGTGCAATCTCTGCTCACTGCAACCTCCACCTCCTGGGTTCAAGTGATTATCCTGCCTCAGCCTCCCCAATAGCTGGAACTACAGGCACATGCCACCACGCCCGGCTAATTTCTATTCCCCATTACACCTAAATTACTCCCCGTAAGTCCCTTGTAGATGTGGAATTATGGCCCCTTGGTTTGCTCCTGAGCAAATAATCCTTTGTTTAGAACTGTGGATGACTCCTGGATGGTTGTATATTATCTAGGGAGCCAGATGAGATCAGTAGAAGTTTTGTCTGCATGAAATATAGAGGAGGTTAAGCTTCAGACTTGGGCATAATAGATGGGCCTTTCAGTTTAAGTATAAACAGTAACAGTAGGTTATTTGAGGTGAAGAAACATACATGGAAATGGTAACAATGTGCGCCTTTCTTCTTTTTATGAGGCTTTCCTTTTCTTTCAGAAAAGTTGAAAATATAACTTTCTCAGTCCTTCCATATTTGATACTGTCACTTGGAGATAATCTTGCTGAAACAGTGTTACTCTACATGTTTTTCTTGTATCCAAAGCAAATACTAGTTTCCAGACCTTTGTGTTTTTCAAATAGGACTGTTAGAGTTCTCAATTATGAACTGCATTCATTCTGCTATAGCTAGAAGGCTTGGCAAGTGTTTTATAACAGAACATTGTATACCTTATTAGGTTTGTTCCTTTTTTTTTTAACAATGGAGATTTGGAAGAACAAGTCAATGGAATGTTTTATTAACACTTTAGCTTGATTTTCTAATAAGGAAAAAAATGATTAGACCTGTATTAGCACACTGATCAATTCTTAAAATATATGAAGATAAGGATTGTCATATTAATAAAACTTTAATTTCTCTTTAGCAGAAGAAATTTCCTCTCTGCTATAGTTTGTACTTACTGTTCCTATTAAAGCCAACTATAAAAGACTAACAAAGCATGTTATAATTTGTCTTCTAACTGGAATATATTGATTTTTTATGTTTTACCGATTTTCCCCATTGAAATAAGAGAAATAAGTCTTGCATTTATTTTACCTGTGAAGTTGAATATTCAGTAGGGACTCTTATCTTGCCATATTTCTCTGGGAACTGCTCATTCTACAGCAGGAATGTCTCCCTCTCCTAATAGTTTTATTTCTATGAAAAGACCCACTTCCAAAGTACTAAGTTGACTGGACCCAGGATTGGAGCTCTCCTCTCCTTCTCAACCTAAGCTGAGCCAATCTGACTCTCTTTCAGGAATCTAGCAGCAGGGCTGAGAGACTGGAATTTGTTCTCTACCTGTGATTGAGCCTTTTGCTTATTATCTTGAAGCTGAGGACATAGCTTGCCTTTGCAAAAGAAAAGATGTCTGATCCCTAACATTAATCGAACCAGGAGCAAGAGTACAAATGGTGGCTGTCATAACTGTGTTTAAATATTTGAAAGTCCATAAATTAAGAAAAGAAACCACAAAATAAGTTTGTTTGTTTTTTTGTTTTTTTGTTTTTTTGTTTTTGAGACGGGGTCTCACTCACTCTGTCGCCCAGGCTGAAGTGCAGTGGCATGATCTTGGTTCACTGCAACCTCTGCCCCCTGGGTTCAAGTGATTCTCATGCCTCAGCCTCCTGAGTAGCTGGGACTACAGGCACCTGCTACCATGCCCAGCTAACTTTTGTATTTTTTGTGGAGACAGGGTTTCACCATGTTGGTCAGGCTGGTCTTGAATGCCTTACCTCAGGTGATCCACCCCCTTGACCTTCCAAAGTGCTGGGATTACAGGCATGAACCACCACACCCAACTCAAAATAAGATCTTTTCTATCTTTATATCTTGACAAATAGATTTTATAACTATGTAGGAGGTGAGGTTTGAACATTTGAAACTCTGTGACCCCTTGGAATTTTACAATGGAAAGTGACTTTTGAGGGAGAGATGCCACGTGGTCTTTTCCCTTTTCCATCAAGTACCACTAAGGGCCACACATTGCATGTACATGGACACCTCAGGATCCTGTCCAAGCACCATCCACAATCCCCCCATACAGTTGCCCCTTGACTATGCTTTGGGACCAGAGGGGCACACTGACGGAACAGTCTGCTCTTGGGAAGACAGACCCAGGGAAGAGGCTAGTGCAGGCCTTGGGAATAAACTCAGGTATTTTCTTCCTGAAAATTCTGGGGCCTCAAGTGCCCACATAATGTTGTAGAAGGGACTATGTAGACTCTGGAAGGGCACAATTTCATAAATGCATCAACTCCTTGACTCATGGGAAGGGCACAGATAAGGACAGGAAAGATTGGGGCCCTCTAAAGGCCCTCTTTCATAGCTCTGCTGTTTTTCTGCTCATTTTTTTTAAAGACACCATGGCATTCTTATATAACATTTCTCCATTTATCTTAAGCTAGTTTGATGTGGTTTATATTAGTTGTAATAAATGAAACCAAGCAAAATCAGGATGCCCAACTAGGAGACTTTGAATTGCTGATCCAATTAGAATTTTATTACCTGAATTTATATATTTATGATGCTTTTAGTGTACAGAGTGATTTCACATTCACTTTATAATTCCCACAGTACCCTATGAGGTAAAAATCTCTTCCCCTTTTGCAGATATAGAAATGGAAGCTCAACTAACTTGTTCAACCTGCCAAACAAGATTCCTTATGGATCTATTTCTTTGCAGACATTGATGTGCCTAAAGAAAGCAATCAGTAGGTGCTAACAGTAAAGCAAAGTGCGTGTTAATAGGAAAGCATCTCTTCTCACAAAAACTATTAAGAAAAGAGAAAAAAATAGGCAAAAATATCATTTTTGAAAAATAGACAAAAACATCATGCAAATGGTAGTCAGGTGTGGTGGCCCAAGTCTGCAATTCCAGCACTTTGGGAGGCCAAAGTGGGCAGTTCCCTTGAACCCAGGAGTTCGAGACTAGTCTGGACAACATAATGAAACCCCATCTTTACAAAAAATACAAAAATTAGCCAGGCATAGTGGTGCACACCTGTATTCCCAGCTACTCTGGAAGCTGAGGTGGGAGTATCACCTAAGCCCAGAGAGGTTAAGGCTGCAATGAGCTGTGATTGCGCCACTGCACTGCACTCCAGCCTAAGTGACAGAGCAACACCCTGTCTCAAAAAAAATGCAAATGGGAAGAATTAGAGACTTCAGTTGGTAGGGTCTTTTCATTTGGTGGCCTGCACCAGGTGCTAAGCCAAAAGTATACTTTCTAAGTGTGGGTGTGCAAGATGTAAAGCCAAGAAGGACTTTTTCCAGAGTCAATGGGAATTTGAGATGGGGAGGGGAAGCAGGTATTAAATCTCTATCTGAGGTATGCAGGGATTCTACAGGTAGCTGGTTCTATCTCTGGTTACAGAATGAAAACAAAGGTGTGGAATGTGGGCAGGGCACTCTTCTCTAGTTTTGGCAATCTGCCTCCCTGAAAATGGAGTTGGGGCAGATGCATAGAGCATAAGTCTACTGGTAGTTAATAGCACCTTTGAGCAGCCCAAGGAATGGTGGTTGTATGTATGTATGTATGTATGTATGTGTGCATATGTGTGTCCTTCAAGCCAACTAATACACTGCAATTATTATGGTGTATTTGTTCATTTTCACACTGCTATAAAGATACTATCTGAGACTGGGTAATTTATAAACAAAAGAGGTTAAATTGACTCACAGTTCCACATGGGTGGGGAGGCCTCAGGAAACTTACAATAATGGCGCAAGGTGAAGGGGAAACAAGTACCTTCATCACAAGGTGAGAGGAGAGAAAGAGAGAGCTCAAGGGAAACTGCCACTTTTAAACCATCAGATCTCATGAGAACTCCCTCACTATCACAAGAATAGTATGATGGAAACCACCTCCATGATCTAATCACCTCCCACCAGGTCTCTTCTTCAAAACATGGGGATTACAATTCAAATTTGAGATGAGATTTGGGTGGGGACACAGAGCCAAACCATATCATTCCACCCCTCTCAACTCCCAAATCTCATGTCCTTTTCACATTTCAAAACCAATCATGTGGCTGGGCGCGATGGCTCAAGCCTGTAATCCCAGCACTTTGGGAGGTCGAGGCGGGCAGATCACGAGGTCAGGAGATTGAGACCATCCTGGATAACATGGTGAAACCCTGTGTCTACTAAAAAATACAAAAAAAAAATTAGTCGGGTGTGGTAGTGGGTGCCTGTAGTCCCAGCTACTTGGGAGGCTGAGGTAGGAGAATGGCGAGAACCCGGGAGGTGGAGCTTGCAGTGAGCCAAGATCGCACCACTGCACTCCAGCCTGGGTGACAGCGTGAGAGTCCGTTTCAAGAAAAAAAAAAAATCATGCAATCATGCATGACTTTGGAAAAGTCATAACTCATTTCAGCATTAACTTAAAAGTCCAAATCTGGTCAGGCACGGTGGCTCACGCCTGTAATCCCAGCATGTTGGGAGGCCGAGGCGGGCGGATCACAAGGTCAGGAGATGGAGACCATCCTGGCTAACACGGTGAAATCCTGTCTCTACTAAAAATACAAAAAATTAGCCAGGCATGGTAGCGGGCGCCTGTAGTCCCAGCTACTCGGGAGGCTGAGGCAGGAGAATGGCGTGAACCTGGGAGGTGGAGCTTGCAGCAAGCAGAGATCACGCCACTGCACTCCAGCCTGGGCAACAGAGCAAGACTCTGTAAAAAAAAAAAAAAAAAAAGTCCAAATCCAAAGTCTCATCTGAGACAAGGCAAGTCTCTTCTCCCTATGAGCCTGTAAACTCAAAAACAAGTTAGTTACTTCCAAGATACAATGGGGGCACAGGAATTGGGTAAATGTTCCCATTCCAAATAAGGAGAAATGTGCCAAAACAAGGGGGCCACAGACCCTATGCAAGTCCAAAACCCAGCAGGGCAGTCATTAAATCTTAAAGCTTTAAAATGATCTCCTTTGACTCAATGTCTCACATCCAGAGCATGCTGATGCAAGGGGTGGGCTCCGAGGGCCTTGTGCAGCTCCGCGCCTGTGGCTTTGCAGGGTACAGCCCCTGTGGCTAATTTTACAGGCTGGCATTGAGTGCCTGCAACTTTTCCAAGTGCACAGTGCAAGCTATCAGTGGATATTCTGGGGTCTGGAGGATGGTGGCCCTCTTTTCACAGCTCCACTAGGCAGTGCCCCAGTGGGGACCCTGTGTGAGGGCTCCAACCCCACATTTCCCTTCTGCAGTGCCCTAGCAGAGGTTCTCCATGAGGGTTCCACCCTTGCAGCAGACTTCTGCCTGAACATCCAGGAGTTTTTATACCTCCTCTGAAACCTAGGCGGAAGCTCCCAAAGCTCACCTCTTGCCTTTTGCACACCCACAGGCCCAACACCATGTGTAAGCCACAGAGGCTTGGGGCTTGCACCCTCTGAAGCAATGGCCCTAGCTGTACCCTAGCCCTTTTTAGCCATGGCTGGAGCTGGCATGGCTGGGATGCAGGGCACCAAGTCCCAAAGCTTCATAGAGCAGTAGGGCGGGTCTGACCCATGAAGCCATGTTTCCCACCCTAGGCCTCCAGGCCTGTGATGAGAAGGGCTGCTATGAAGGTCTCTGACATGCCTTAGAGACATTTTCCCCATTGTCTTGGCTATTAACATTCAGCTCCTTGTTACTTATGTAAATTTCTGCAGCCGGCTTGAATTCCTCCTCAGAAAATGGGTTTTTCTATTATATCACATGGACAGGCTTCAAATTTTCCAAACCTTTATGCTCTGCTTCCCTTTTAAATGTAAGTTTCAATTTCAAACCATCTCTTTATGAGCACATATAACTGTACACTTTCAGGAAAAACCAGGTCACATCTTGAATGCTTTGCTGTTTAGAAATTTCTTCTGCCATACCCTAAAATCATCTCTTTCAAGTTCAAAGTTCCACAGATCTCTAGGGCAGGGGCAAAATGCCTTGTCTCTTTGCTAAAGCATAGCAGGTGTGACCTTTGCTCCGGTTCCCAATAAGTTCCTCATCTCCATCTAAGACCACCTCAGCCTGGACTTAATTGCCCATATCAGCAGTTTGGTCAAAACCATTCAACAAATCTCTAGAAAGTTCCAACTTTCCCACAATTTCCTGTCTTCTTCGGAGCCCTCCAAACTGTTCCAACCTCTGCCTGTTACCCAGTTCCAAAGTTGTTTCCACATTTTTAGGTATCTTTATAGTAGTACACACTTCTGGTACTAGTTCTTTTTTAGCCCATTTTCACACTGTTATAAAGAACTATCTGAGACTGGGTAATTTACGAAAAAAAGAGGTTTAATTGAGTCACAGTTCTACATGGCTAGGGAGGCCTCAGGAAACTTACAATCATGGCAGAAAGCAAAGGAGAAGCAAGCACCTTCTTCACAAGGTGGCAGGCGAGAAAGGGGTAGGGGAGCTGCTACACACTTTTAAACCACCAAATCTCATGAGAACTCACTTGCTATCATGAGAACAGCATGGGGGAAACTGCCTCCGTGATCCAGTCACCTCCCACCAGGCCCCTCCCTTGACATGTGAGGATTACAATTAGAGATGATATTTGGGTGGGGGCACAGAACCAAACTGTATCAGAAGGCCATCAATGGAGGGCTCTTATGCACAAATGCCTGATAACAAGAACTATCAAAAAAACTGCAAAAATCATGATCTTGCACAAAGGTCATTGCAACTGTACACACAAAAAATATTTCTGTGAGGACATCTGCCCAGTCACTGTCTATCCAACTTTGAACTGGCATCATCCTTGTTAATCTTTGTAACCAAGGATAATTGTCCCAAAACGATTATGTAATCTTCATCATTCTTTTAAGAAACCTTTGTCTTCTTTTATCCTCTGAATATGCACGTCAGTATATTATCCATTGTATTCCCATTGCAATGCCTTTTCCCAAATAAACATAATTTTCTTTTAGAGTCTCTCTCTCTCTCTGTTTATGATTTAGGTTGACAAGGGTTTGCAAATGGAAATTTTCTAATTTTATCATTTCATTTGCATTTATTAGCTGGTATGTTTGATGACTAGAATGACCTTTCTCATATATCAAGGATATTTGGTTACCCTGAAATACAGTTTATACAAGAAAGGAAGGACAAGGGCTTAATTATTTTTATTTTACTATTAATTTACAGGGTATTTATTGCCCTAGCAACTTTCTGTGGTATTTAATGAGTTTTGTTTGGAGCTCCATCTGCCACCCTTTTTAAACTGATTAACTCATTATTAATTCTTCTATGTTCCTGTGTTTTACTAAATTGCATCTTTATTTTTTTGATAATTAAATTGTCTCATCTTTGGTTAGTGGGACTTCTTCAAGCATGCTCTGTGTCCCTGGGACATGGTCTGATTACCCTTTGATAATGTTTTTGCTTTCTGGCATGTCATGATATCCCATATCCATATTGTACTTTTCCTGCCTCAGATGTGGGACCAACCACTTTTGGAAGGTGTTCTGGTTCTTTTTGGTGGAAAATAATAATAGTCTAGAGGCCAAGTACTAGGATGATATTGCTTCTAAGACTTTTTTATGAAGAGAAATAGGAAAAATGTATTTTTACAATAAAAAAATTATTACATGAAGTTGTCATATAATTTTACATAGTCAATTTTACTTTCTATAGAAAGGCTGCTTTTGAACTTCTCATCTAGTGGTGGCAAGCATTAAAAAATTTATTTTATCAGAATAATAATAAAATTGTCATAACTGATTTCATTTAAAGCAAAATGTGGTACATGTCTCCTGCACTCAGTAATATGAGTGCACAAACATCTCTTTACTAAAAAACACAAAATAAATTATTTCTAGGGATGGAGAAAGACAGTAGTCAGCTATTACATATATTCCCAACTGAAGCTGATAACTGATGAATACAGTGATTTTTCTTAAACATCAGCTAGCCCTTTTTTCATTATGTTCAAGTGACTTCTTGGAAGTTATTGGGGAAGAGTGTTGTTTTCCCATCATACTTCTTTAATTGTGATAAAGCATATTTTCAGAATTGAAAAGGCCACCTTCCATACCCTCTTCACTCATACACCCATTCTGTCCATGGCAAATTTTTTGTTTTCTTTAGAAATTACAGTGATTGCAAATTCTGCTGTGGATAACAAAGAAGCCACACCAGCAATATCAGTCAGAGCTGTTCTTACAATCATAATTGGCTTAATTGTTCTTATTTATTTATTTATTTTGAGATGAGTCTCACTCTGTTGCCCAGGCTAGAGTGCAGTGACGCAATCCCGGTTCACTGCAACCTCTACCTCCTGGAGCTCAAGTGATGCTTTTGCCTCAGCCTCCAAAGTAGCTGGGATTACAGGCACCAACAACCACACCTGGATGTCAATGATTCTTTTTTTTTTTTAACCATATTCATAGAATCCTCAACCACAGCATTATAATGGACTTCTGCGAAACTTCGCACATTTTCTTAATTATTAATTACATTTCAACACTTGCATTCATAGCAACATTCATTGTAATAATTATGCATTTCTATTAATTATTTCTATATGAATTTTTAAATTTTCATCAGTCAGAGTTAGCGAATCCTAATCTGGAATGCACCAAAACAAAACTCTCAGTTCTCGGGAACTGCACACAGCCAAACCCAGCATCCAGCCAGATCAGGCCAGCCTCTCTTTTCTACTAGGTGTGAAACAGGAGGAGTTAGCTGCATTTAAAAAGGTTAGTCCTTCCTTCTGTTCTGCTCTTTAAGAGTAGTTTTCACAGCATTTAGGAATCTGTAACTGTCTTTTAAAAAATTCTTCTATGTTGCTTGTCCCACCAAACTTCAGTGCAGTTACTCCACCTGAAAGTTTGCCAGACATTCTAGGATGTCTTTCTTTTTATTTTTATTAGTACTAATATCTAACTCTTTAATTCTGACATGTCCTACAATATAAGTTGCAGATTTCACCAGTGTGTCACTTTGACATTGCCTTCTATGCAGGCTGTGAGGACATATTCCAGTTTAACAGGTTGTTTTCAGAATTTCTCACCCATGTCCCATTCCATGCAGGGTTCTTTCCTTTTGGGGAAGCCTATTTTAGCAATTTCAATATTCCATGGATCTCAGTACACTTCAGAATTTCAATTTCTCTTCTCCACATTCACTACATATCTGCTAGTCCTGTGTGGCTCTCTGGCATGAGGTGTTTGGGCCAAATTACTTATATTTTAGGTTCTTGAGAAAGACTTGTTATGTATGCAAACTGCAGGCTTCCCCACCCGACCCCGCCTCCAATACATTACTTGATCTCAACGATTTCGAGATTCTGCAAGGTTTTCTTTTTTTTTTTTTTTCTCATTTTCATATATTTGGTAGAATTCACTAGTAAAGCTGAGGCTTTCTTTGTGGGATGCTTTATTGAAATGAATTTAATTTCTTCAATAGATATAAGATTATTCAGATTTATTATTTCATCTTCTGTCGGTATTGTTAAGATGTATTTTAAAAGAGATTTGTTCATCTCATTTATTCAATTTGTTGGCATAAAATTGCTCATAATATTTCTTATTATTCTTCTAATATCTATAGAATTTGTAGTGATATACTTGTTTTATTTTCTAATATTTATAATTTGTGTCATTTTTCTGTAATGCCTGATGAGTCTAACTATGAGTTTATCAATTTGTCAGTCTTTACAAATAATTCATTTCAGGCTTTATTAATTTTCTCTATTGTTTTCTATTTAATTGATCTCATCTCTTTCTTATTTTCTTCTTTTACTTTTTTGACTTTTAACTTTTGCACTTCTTTTCATAGTTTGCTAAGGTGATTTTATACTTTATTTTTTAATATTAGAATTTAAAGCTGTAAATTTTCCTCTAAGTATAAATTTTGATATATTTTCCTTGATGTTCAGCTTAAAATTCTACTTTTGAGATGTATTATAATTGTCATTATTTTTGAGATGTTTTCTAATTTCCCTTATGATTTCTCCTTTGACACATAAGTTATTTAAATGTATGCTATTTAATTTCTAAATATTGTAGGTATTTTAAATATTTTATTGTAATTTATCAAATGATAAATTACTTCCATTATGATCAGAGAACAAACTCAGGTCAGGATTTCAATCCCTTATGTTTATTTGATATTTATTAATACTTGTTTTAAGAGCCCACAATATGCTCTATCTTAGTCAATATTCCATGTGCTCTTGAAAAGACTGTGTTTTCTGCTCTTTCTGGGTGTAGTGTTCTATAAATATCTTTACGTCATGTAGGTTAATACTGTTTTTCAATTCTACATTTTTGCTGAGTTCATGTAATTGTTGTATCAATTGCTGAGAGAGGCTTGTTAAAATCTCAAATTATGGTTTGTTTATATTTCCACTCAATTTTGTCAATTTTTGTATCATGAATTTTGAAACTCTGTTATTAGGTCCACATACATTTATGATTATAATGTATTACTGACAAATTGAGCTTTTAATAATTATAATCTCTTTCTGGTAATGGTCTTTGTCTTGAAGTCTATTCAAACAGATATTAATATGGCCTTTTAGTTTTCTTATGCTTACTAGATACATGGCATATCTTTTTCTATCCAATTCCTTTCATCCTGGGTATATAGATTTCAGGTTGTCTTTTGTAGGCAGCATATAGCTGGATGTTGCTTTTTAATTCATTCTAACAATCTCTTCCTTCTTTTATAGTCTTCATTTCGATTTCTTCTTGTCTTAATTTGCAGGTAGGAATGTCAGTACAGATGCTTCTTGACTTATGATGGGGTTACATCTCAATAAACCCATTGTAAGTTGAAAATGCATTTAATACACCTGAACTACTGAGCATAATAGCTTGCCTAGCCTACCTTAAACATGCTCAGAACACTTAATTAGCCTACAGTTTGACAAAAATCACCTATCACAAAACCTGTTTTATAATAATGTGTTGAATAGCTCGTGTATTTTATTGAATACTGTAATGAAAATGAAAAATAGAATGGTGTGGTACTTGAAGTATGGTTTCTGTGGAATAAATATTACTTTCACACCGTCATAAGGTCAAAAAAACTGTAAGTCAAACATTGCAAGAAGAGGACTATCTGTATTATATTGAATACTAGCAGTGACAGCACTATTCCTTGTCTGGATCCTAAAAAACATATATAAATTTTCACTATTAATTGAAATGTTTGTTTTAGTTATTTTGTAGATAGCCTTTGTGTCTTTGTCAGAGTAATGAGGTTCTATTCCTGGTGTTCTTAGCATTTTCTGCACATGTGTTAAATTTATCAAATGCTTTACATATTTTATTTTTATTTTTAATTTGCATAAATTTAAGGAGTACAAGTGCAATTTTGTTACACGGACAAATAGTGAAGTGGTGAAGTCTGAGCTTTTAGTGTATCCATAACCTGCATAATGTGTATAGTATCCATTGAGTAATTTCTCATCATCCACCTCCCTCCCAGCACCTTACACTCTTGAGCCTCCAATATCTATCTATCATTCCACACTTTATGTCTGTGTGTACACGTTATTTAGCTTCCACTTACAACTGTGAATATGTGGTATTTTTCTGTTTCTGAGTTGTTTCACTTAAAATAATGGTCTCCAGTTCCATTCATGTTGTTGCAAAAGACATGATTTTATTCTTTTTTTAAAAATGGCTGAATAGTATTGCATAGTGTATATGCATACACCATATTTTCTTTTTCCAATCCTCCATTGATGGACATTTAGCTTGATTCTGTATCTTTGTTTCCATATCTTTGAGATGATCATATGGTTTTTGTCCTTAATTCTATTTAAGTGATGGATTACATTTATTGATTTGTATGTATTAAACCATCCTTGCATCCCTACTTGATCATGGTGCATTATCTTATCGATTGAAGCAGGGTCTTGGTCTGTCACACAAGCTGGAATGCAGTGGCACAATCTTGGCTCACTACAACTTCCATCTCCTAAGCTTAAATGATCTTCCCACCTCCACCTTCCGAGTAGCTGGGACTACAGGCATGCACCACCACACCTGGCTAATTTTTCTATTTTTTATAGAGATGGGGTTTCACTATGTGGCCCAGACTGATCTCAAACTCCTGGACTCAAGGGATCCCCTGCCTTGGCCTCCCAAAGTGCTGGGATTACAGGCGTGAGCCACCACACTTGGCCATATAATATTTTTAATGTGGTGTCAGATTCAGTTTACTAGTATTTTGTTGAGGATTTTTGCCTCTGCATTTATCAGGGATATTGGTCTGTAGTTTTCCTTTTTTAATTGTGTCTTTGTCTGATTTTGGTATCAGGGCGATACTGGTTTTGTAGAATATGTTAGGATAAATTTCTTCCTTTTGAGTTTTTGAAATAGTTACAGAAGGATTAGTCCCAGTTCTTCTTTGTACTTTTGGTACAATTTGGCTGTGAATCTTGTCCTGAGCTTTTTGTTGTCATTGTTAGAAGACTATTTATTTATTTACTTACTTAGTTTGAGAGAGGGTCTCTGTCTGTTGCCCAGGCTAGAGTGCAGTGGCACAATCATGGCTTACTACAGCCTTGACCTCCTGGGCTCAAGCGATCCTCCTTCCTCAGCCCCCCAAGTAGCTCAGACTATAGGGGCATGTCAGCATGCCTGGCTAATTTTTGTATTTTTTGTAGAGATGGAGTTTCACCATGCTGCCCAGTCTAGTCTTGAATGTCTGAGTTAAAGCAGTCTGCCCACCTTGGCCTCCAAAGCTCTGGGATTATAGGTGTAAGCCACTGTGCCTGGTCGGGAGACTTTTTAAAATTGCAGATTCAATCTTACAACTCATTATTGGTCTGTTTAGAATTCATATTTCTTCCTAGTTCAATCTTGGGAGGTTGTACATTTCTAGACATTTATCTATTTGCTCTAAGTTTTCTAGTTTGTGAGCATATAGTTGTTTGTAATAGTCTCTGATGATCTTTTGTATTTCTGTGGTATCAATTATAATGTTTCCTTTTCTATTTCTGATTGTTTTTATTTGAATCTTCTCTGTTTTTGCTTAGTCTAGCTAGCAATTATCAATTTTGTTTCTCTTTTCAGAAACAAACTTTTCATTTTGTTGATACTTTGTTTTTGTTTTTGGTTTTGGAGTATCTGTTTGATTTAGTTTTGCTCTGATCTTTGTTTTTTCCTTCTGCTAGCTTTGGGTTTGGTTTGTTCTTGTTTTTCTACTTCCCTGAGGTGAGACATTAGGTTGTTAATTTGTGATCTTTCTAATTTTTGATGTAGGCATTTAATGCTGTAAACTTCTCTGTTAGCACTGTTTTTATTGTATCCCAGAGGTTTTGGTATGTTGTGTTTCTATTTTCATTCATTTGAACAAATTTTTAAATTTCTGTTTTAATTTCGTCATTGACCCATAAGTGTTTAGGGGCATGCTGTTTAATTTCCATGTTTTTGTATAATTTCTGAGGTTCTCCTGGGTACTGATTTTTAGGTTTATTCCACTGTGATCTGAGAAGATATTTGATGTGATTTTGATTTTAAAAAATTTTTCGAGACTTGTTTTGTGGCCTAACGTATGGCCTGTTCTGGCAAATATTCTATGTGCTGATGAGTAGAAGGTATATTCTGCAGTTGTTGGTAGAATGTTCTATATGTGTCTGCTAAGTTCATTTAGTGTAAAGTCCAATTTAAGTCCAATGTTTCTTTGTTGATTTTCTGTCTCAATGATCCATCTGGTGCTGTGAGTTGGATGGTGAGATTTCCCCTTATTATTGTATTGCTGTCTATTTCTTTCTTTAGGTCTAGTAATATTTGTTTTATGAATCTGGGTGCTCCACTTGTTGGGTACATATATATTTAGGGTTGTTATATCCTCTTGTTGAATTGACCCTTTTGTCATTATATAAAATACATTTTTTGTCTGTTTTTTACTGTTTTTGATTTAAAGTCTGTTTCGTTGTTGTTGTTGTTAATGTAAGTATAATTATTCCTGCTTGCTTTTGGTTTCTGTTGCATGGAATATCTTTTTCCAACCCTTTAATTCAGTCTAAATGTGTTTACTAATAAGGTGAGTTTCTTGTAAGCAGCATATAGTTGGATCATGTTTCTTTTTTATCCATTCTGCCAATGTGTATCTTTTAAGTGGAATATTTAATTCATTTATGTTCAAGGTTAATATTGTTATGTGAAGTTCTGTTTTTGACATATTGTTAGTTGTTATCTACTTGTTTTATAAATCACTTGTTTCTATCTTTTTCTCTGTCTGTCCTTGTGGTTTGGTGGAATTCTGGTTTGTTGACATTTGATTCCTATCTATTTCTCCACTGTGTAATTGTTTTATATGACAGTGAGTTTTATACTTTTGTGTGTTTTTATGATGGTGAATACAGACCTTTCATTTCCATGTTTAGGATTCTTTTGAGAATTTCTTGTAGGGCTGGTTTAGTGGTGACAAATTTATTCATCATTTGCTTGTCTGGGAAAGACTTTATTTCTCCTTCATTTAACCTTGCTGGATATAAAATTTGTGATTGGCAGTTTTCTTCTTTCAGCAATTTGAAAATTCCTTCCCATTCTCTTCTGGCTTGTAAGATTTCTGCTGAGAAGTCCATTGTTAGTCTGATGGGTTCCTTTTATAGGTGATGACACTTTTGTTGATTTTAGAATTCTTTTTTTTCATCTTGACTTTCTTAGATTCCTTCTTCTGCCTGGTCTAGTCTGTTCTTGAAGTTTTCAAAGGTATTTTGTAATTCCTTATATGATTTTTTTTTATTTCTAGAACTTCTCTTCAGTTTCTTTTTAAAGATAATATATATCATTGATAAATCTTTGGTTTATGTCCTGAATTGATTTTCTGATTTCTTTCTATTGGTTTTCAAGCTTTTAAAAAATTCACTATTTTGAGTTTTTTAATCTGGCAGTTTGAGGATTTCTTTTTTGTTAGGATCCATTGCTAGAGAATTACTATGTTCCTTGGGTTGGAGGGGGGCAGTGTCATAATACCTTGCTTTTTCGTGCTTTCCATATTATTATTTTGCTTTCAGCATGACTGGAGAAATAGTAGCTTCTTGTTTTTGAATTTACTTTCTTTGGGGCAAGACTTTTTTTTTTGTCTTAAGGGTATGAGTATAAAGTAAGTTCGCTAGGACCATTTGACTTTGCCTCTGGGTGTGCTCAGTGTGAAGACTCTGTATGACTTCCTTGGTTATAAACAGTCTTGGTGTTTTCTCAAACATCAGTTGTAGTAGTGGTATACTGGATGAGTGAGCAGGCTCGTGACCTCCTGAGTGGCCAGGGTTTATGGGCAATAGTGGTAGCATAGGTTGCAAGAGCATCATTTTATTCTTGGTCATTGTGTACATGTATCAGCAGATATTGTAATGAGCTATGTGGCCAGTAGATGATGCTTTCAGGTAAGAGCCTGCTGCAGTGGTGGCAATAGGGTTTATTCTTGACCTCTGTTAACATGTGTAGTTCTCAGGTGTCTCAGGTGATGGGTTGGGCTGTGGGATGCTCAATGGTGTGGGTCCTGTGCTCTGTCTTGGGAGATTGGGCAAAGCTAGGTGGAACTGGAACAGGGCCTGAACTTGGGCTCCCCAATATTGGGCATAAGCACTAGCCCTGACAGGGTTAGGGGGCAGTCCTCAGTGGCCTGGAGAAATGCTTGGGTGAGGAGCATAGTGGCTGTTGCTGTGCTGAGGTCTCAGTATGGGGAAGAAAGAGTGGCCCTAGTGCCATAGCCTAGCAAGTGAAGTGGGACCTTCTCTCCTCTTATGCCCCAGACCCAGCAAGGCAACTCCCTCATCCCCACTGTGGCAGCAAGTTGGGACACTAACTTAGTCACTGAGGTTTGCTTCCAGTCAGCGAAGCTTCCCTAGGCTGTAAAACTCACAGCTCAGTCAAAACCGTGTTGACCAACCAACTCTCCTCCTGCTTCTTTCCTGTGAAGGATAGGAGCCTGGTTCCAGTGCCAGCAGCTGGTGCACATACTACACTAATTTCTCAGTTCTGGCTGCGGGAGCCAGTTCCCTGCTAAAGCCCCAGATCTCCAATCCCCAGCTCGAGTGTCTCTAATGCCAAGATGGTTACCACTGCTTCTAGCTTGCAGGATCCTGCACAACGTGTTAGGAGCTAAGATCAAGAATGGCATCGTTCAATTGGTGCCTAGGTCTGGGAACGTGTGTGGGACACTTCCTGGAGACATTCCTTCTCACAGTCTCCTAGCTGCCCCCAAGTTAGATCCAGGGTTTGGGAGTGTCCAGATGTTCTCCTGTGACCTGGATTGCACAATTCCTCACTAAGAAGATGGATCACGGAGAGACACTCACTCATGCTCTCCTGTATTAGGGATTCACTTATGGTTTTCAGCTGGACCAGGCCATGTAGGGTACCTGCCTACTTTCTCTTTCCCACTTTCTTTCTCTTTTCTGTTGAACTCTCATGTTCTTTCTTGGATAAAACGTCAAAGCATGAATCTCTATACACTATCTTGCTTCTTCCAAGTGGGTGAAGTGTGCTGGAAAAGCCTCTATTCTGCCATCTTGGAAGAGAATGCAAAGCAACAAAACAAAACAAACAAACAAACAAAAAACAACCCTTTTTTAAAGAAGTCTACTAATTTTTAAAAACTAATCTGCCAAAATTATCATTTTTTTCAGCATTCTTTTCCAGCCTGCCTGTTCTTGTAGTTTCTCATCCTAACTCTTACTGAGCTTCTGTGCTACTTTGATGTTATTATCTCCCTGTTGATTCTAGGCTGGCTTTGTTTCACTGTTGCAAAGAGAGGAGCAATGACATCCTAGGGTAGTGTTGTGAAAATAAGTGGGCATCATTACCAAGTTATTTGCCAGCCTTCCCCTGTTACTGCTTTTCAGTCTTCTTCTACATTAGGTTTCCATTTTACTCTCAATATCCTTCACCCAGTTATACCAGGCTTTGACCTCAACTTCTCTCCCTAAGAGCTTCTCAACCTTTTGGTGCAAAGTTCTGGGATTCCTTAATTTCTGTGTCATTTCTGTGACATCGTCAGAGTTTGGTTTTAGAGGTGGTAGCTTTGTTAATTTGCCATCTTTTCTGGAAAAAATAATAGATTATTTATAAAATAGAAATTCTATTTATCTTGTACTATAATTAAGATGTTCTAATAGTTATCAGTGCTATCAAATTTTTTTTTGCTTTTTTCTGGGTACATGGTAGGATTGTATTTCCCTACACTTCCGCTGAAATTCAGTGTAGCCATGTGACTTGCTTTGCACAATGAACAGCGAATAGAGGTCTATGTGTCACTTCCTCTGGAAGCGCATAGAGCCAGTGCATAATTTACCATTTTTTCTTTTACTGTCGGCCATGGCAGTTAAACATATTCTAACTGAAAGACTGGCAAACTTCTGTAAAGAACCAGAAAATAAATATTTTAGGCTTTGCATGCCCTATGGTCTCAGTTGCAACTACTCAACTCTGCCATTGCAGTGCAAAAATAGCCATAGGCAATACATTAATAAATGAGCATGGCCATGTTCCAATAATACTTCATTTGAGACACTGAAATTTGAATTTCATATAATTTTCACGTGCCACAAAATATTATTATTATTTTTTTAAAAAGGTAGTTTTAGCTCTTGGGTCATATAAAATTAGGCAGCAGGCCAGATTTAGTCCACAGGCCATAGTGTGTCAACCCCTTTCTAGATAGACAGTACTTGAAAACTGATTCCAAGAGGGAGGATAACCTAGAGCAAAGCTCCCTACTTACCCACAAAGAATATTTGGTGTGTGACAAAAAGGGGAAACTTGTTATTTTAGGTCACTAATTAAAAAAAATTACAGCAAAACCTAGCTCAATCTAATATGCTAATTTTGTTTTTAAATGATACTACAGCAATGAATAACTAGAAGACAAAGGTTAAGGGAAAGGAAAAGAGAAAGAGATGCCTGAGAAAAAAACAAGGGGAGTTTGAACTGAAAGTTAAAGAGCTCATTAAAATTTTGACAGATCCCAACAACAATAGACTGGATTAAGAAAATGTGGCACATATACACCATGGAATACTATGCAGCCATAAAAAATGATGGTTCGTGTCCTTTGTAGGGACATGGATGAAACTGGAAAACATCATTCTCAGTAAACTATCGCAAGGACAAAAAACCAAACACCGCATGTTCTCACTCATAGGTGGGAATTGAACAATGAGAACTCATGGACACAGGAAGGGGAACATCACATTCCGGGTACTGTTGTGGGGTGGGGGGTGGGGGGGGCGGGGACAGCATTAGGAGATATACCTAATGCTAAATGACGAGCTAATGGGTGCAGGAAATCAACATGGCACATGGATACATATGTAACAAACCTGCACATTGTGCACATGTACCCTAAAACCTAAAGTATAATTAAAAAAAAAAAAAATTTTTTGACAGATCATCCATCTTTTCATCTGAACTCCGTATCTGTAAATCCTGATCATCTGCCCATTTACACAATTAATAATGTATCTTTTACTCTTTCTGGGATGCTGAAATGTTGATCACTTCAAATAATTAAAAAAAATTAAGTCATGGAAGTATTTTAAAGGAGATCTGAAAACTGCGTCAGAAAGTCAGGAAGGCCAAAATAAGGAGCTCTGTTAAGAGACATTCCATCAACAAAAATATCTCTTCTCTTTTCTGCCATGGCAACTCCAAAATAGTAAAGAATATGTAATATGCAGTATCCTTATTTGAACCAGGATGCTGAGAATCGTGCAGGCAATAAATGTCTATTTTGGTGGCAAGCAGGAGCATATTATGAAAAGAGATTGTTCTGATTCCTTAGCTTTTGTTGAGCTTTTCCAATTGTGAATGGCAGAATTCCAGAGACACTCAGTGTATCCACTTTCCAACTTATAATTGTATACTCACCTTGTGTATCTTTGTAATAATCGTTGGAGTCCTGATTGTAGCATGGTTGGTTGTGTTAAATTATCTTTTTCTTTGGACATGCCAGAGCAGGACAGAGAAGAAGATATTTGTGGTGATACAGGTTGCACTTGTCAGAGCCTCCTGCCCTAGAAATGTTGGTGGGGAAACAGTCCTTATTTGATCATTTTTGGGGAAGGAAATTAAAATAAGTTTTGTGCAGAGGCTCTAACTCCCTCAGGGCAGCTGAGTGGGAGAGAGAGAGTCTCTTTGGAAAATCCACAGTTTATTCTTCCAAAACAATGTAGCCTCTAAGAAGTCAGAAACATTTGGAGAAAGTACAGAAATGAAAAGCATTATTGTGTGAAGTTCAAACTCTCAAGAAAAAAAAAGGTGTTTTATAAAAAGTTCAGACTTTACTTTTTGCGTTGGAAATCCTGTGGACTACAATGATAGGATTTGTTTAAAATATTGCACTTAAATATTTAAATGTAGCAGGCCCTATGTGTTTGGTTTCTTTGTTTAACTGATGCATAGTTTCCCAACTATGTAGTGACTGGTGTAAAGTGTGAGGCTGTTCTATATTTATGTGGTTCAGCTTTCCAGAATATTTGGATACTGGCCTTAAATATGTACAGTATTGTTCCCTTGCAGCAGTTTTGTCAATGCCCAAATATATTAATATTATATCCCCAAAGTCCTCTCTCTGACAGATGGCTAACAAGGAGAAAAGCTAATTAAATTTATTAAGTCATTTATGAAAAATATAGGGGCTTCCGAGAATTACAAAGCAAAGTTTCCATTCACTATGTGGGAAGTCAGATGCCTGGTAAATCTTTTATCTATTTGTGTTTTAAACAACTTTGCCTTCAGTATATGGATTTTGTGTGTAATGTCAGTATATAATCTGAAGGAATTACAATAATTTAATAGCATGAAACACAGCACGGGGCAGTAAGAATTTTAAAAGTAATGATTTAGCTGATTTTCTTTCAGAAGCATTGAGAAAAAAATTTCTGAAGGAGAAAAAAGTGAAATATTACTCTCCGGTGAATGGTTTCACACAGAAATGAATCTGTTGTCTAACAAAGATTTGGTTTTACTGGTGCCCTGTGGCACCAATACATTGTTCTAAAGTGTAGAGAGGTGAATGTGGATGCCACGGTCTGGTCCTGACCTCCTAAATACATGGAATCTCTCCCTGAGGCAGACCATTATTGGAGTGAAGTCAGCAACAAGAATTTGGCTTTGAAGAAATCATGAATTGACAAGCAAGCAGAGAATCTGAAAGGATACATTTTCTACCAATGAAACTTTAATAATCCCCAGAAAGACTGTACACATTTTAAAATAAGTAGTTTTTATTCCTAGGAATTGGATCCCAGGGCAAAACTGAATGAAAGGATATAAAATTAGCTTGAGAAACAAAAGAAGTCTAAGGAGAGTTTATATTATAAAGTGCATACTGGATTCTGTAACATAAAATGATCAAAGTAAACATGATTTTAAATAATACAGACGTTCCCAAGATACAAAGCATTCTGTGGTTCTAAGAGTTCTTAGGAGGCTGCACAGACTCTTACAGTTTAGATAACATGATATAATGTTTCTGTGTATTCTATAGGAAATCATTAATCTAAACAATTCTGTACAGCTTCCTAAAATACTTTATCAACCCTAGAAGAATCTGTTTCTTAAAAGACTATGTTTTTTCGTGATTATTGCTCTTAGTCTAATTTTAGGAAAGACAAGTATTTATAGGCTAAACTGTGTTCCTCCCAAATTCATATGTTGAAGCCTTAAGCCCTAGTACCTTAGAATTTTACTGTATTTGAAGATAAGGCCTTTGAAGAGGTGATTAAGTTAAAATGAGGCTTCTAGGGTGGGTCCTAATTCAATCTGATTGGTGTCCTTATAAGAAGAGGAAATTTGGAACACAAGGAAACACTAGGAATGTGTGTGCACAGAGAAAAATCCATGTGAGGAAATGGGAGAAGGCGGCCATCTGCAAGCCAAGGAGAGAGCCCTCAGAAGAAAACAAACCTGCTGACACCTTAATCTTGGACTTCTTGACTCCAGAACTCTGAGAAAATAAATTGTTTAAGCCACCTAGCCTGTAGTATTTTGTTATAGAAGCTCTACCAAACTAACATAAGACACAATAATGCTTTACCTTTTCCCAGAGCCAGGAGATCTCTATTGGGAAGGAAATGAACTGTCATAGGGGAAATCTATGCACTTTTAGTTAGGCTTTTTGCTTTGTTTTACCTGGATAGAAATCCCAGTATGGTTTTCATTGAGAATGTTAGGATGAAGAGGTCAGGAAGCCAGATTTTTCAGACCACTGATATAGAAAAAACTTTCACTGCTTTACCGCAATCCCAAGAGAAACCAATCAATACTTTTGATCTTAAATATGTGAGTCTTTCTGATAATCTGGTGTCAAAAAATGTCCACCTATCCTATACTAGCTTTAATATTAAGAAGATGTCCTGATGAAAAAAATAGGAGGAAATTGGCTTTAACTGCAAAACATTAAAAATATTTGTATATTTTGACATCATGGAGGGGTAGCCATTATTTGCATTTTAAAGGTTTAGAAAGGAAAATATACAGATGTTAAAGTTTTCTTTGGTTACATAAGTCAAAATCTTTAGCAAGATGAAGACTTTTTGTTTTTTTTAAGATTTATTTTTGTGGACGTGTGGCAGGAGAAAGCCCGATTAAGGCAGCATTCTGGAGAGGGTGATCTCATCTTACTACACATAAGATAGAATCAGAATGTGGAGTATGCCTAGAGCAGGCTTGGGGGGTTAGGATGACCTTGCTAAAGGCTGTGGGGGAAGACTGGATTATCAAAAGCCAGAAAATTACCTATAGTTGGAATTACATTCAAACACACACACCAAATTCATGTTCCTAATCCACACATCAGAAGTCTAGAAGTCGATGGGGTCGTCCTTCAGTAAGACAAGATGACACATCAGGCAAGCAGTGATGAAACCCAGGAGTTGGGTGGAAAGAACAATGTCCCAAAGTAATCACAGTTCACAAACGCAGGAATTGAAGAGCTAAGTTATAGCACAATCAGTTCACAAACATGTACATGTAAGAAACATAAACTTGTATATGACATTTCTATGATTGAAATTAATATCCATTTTTGAGCACCTGTTGCACCAAGCGATGAAATGTGCTCTTAGTCAATTCAGGATTTCACCATCCCTTTTTCCAAGCTTATGGCCAATTTCAAGCACCTTTTATATACTGTCAAGTGAGTGGTGTGAAGGAGATCTGAGGTTTTTACATCTGGCCTCGGTTATTTTGACCAATTCATCCAGAAGTGTACTGAGATGGACATTATCTATCTGGTTCTTGTTTATCAATCCTTGCAAGTTGCTGCTGAACTACATCTTGGTCTCTGGAGAAGGAGAAATGTTTTGTTGCTAGCCTCCCCCATTAAGGGCTATAGGGTCTCTATGAGCTGTCTTACCTTCTCTTTGCATATATTTACCCTGCAGCCAATGTGACTCCACAGATCCTGGACTTCACTGAGCCCCAGAAGCTTAGACCTTATTTTCACGATTATTATCTGAGAAAGGGAACTCCACCACCCTCATTCTCCATTTCTCCCACTCTCCTTCCATTTCTCCTTCATTTTGGGTAATGTCAGGGTATATGACTCCTCTAGAGGCCCAGAGTTCAAGTCCTTTTCTTGCATTTTCTGAGTCTCTTTCCCCCAGCCATTGCTAATTCTCAGATATGATTTCCATTGAGAGCCATAAACACTGCCCAGCTAATAATAGGAGCTCCTAAAGATATTGTTAGTAGCATTTATTAATGCCTTGAGTTATTTTCCTCCACCCCAGCTTTATTAAGGTATGATTGTCAGATAAAAATTGTATTATATAGTGTTATAAAATGACTACCACAAATTAATTCATATATATATTACCTTACATAGTTACCTTCCCCCGTGCAGAACACTTAATATCTATATACTCTAAGCAAATTTCAAGTATATAATACATTAACTATAGTCACTATGCTGTACATTAGGTCTCCAGAACCTATTCATTTTATGACTGCCTCGTCTACTCTCTGTTTCCGTGAGTTCAACTTTGTTTTTAGATTCCATATATAAATGAGATCATACAGTATTTGTTGTTCTGTGTCTGGCTTATTTCATTTAGCAAAATGTCCGTAATTTCATCCAGGTTCACTCATGTTGTTGTAAATGGCAGAATTTTCTTCTTTTTAAAAGCTGAAAAGTATTCTACATATTATCTGAATGTATATAATATATATGATGCAACATTTTATTGATCTATTCTTAGTCATCCATTGATAGACACTTAGGTTGTTTCCATATCTTGGCTACTGTGAAAAATGCTGCAATGAACGAAAATCAGAGTGCAGATACCTCTCTGAGATTATTTTACTTCCTTTGAATACGTACCAGGAAGTGGGATGGCTGGATCATATGGTAGTTCTATTTTTAATTTTTTGAGGACCTCTGCATGTTTTCATCAATGGCTGTACCAATTTATAGTCCCACCAATAGTGTACATGTCCTCTTTGTCCACATCACCTCTATCATTTATCTTTTGTTTTTATGATAACCACCAAGGTGTGAGGTGTTGTCTCATTGTAGTTTTGATTTGCATTTTCCTGATGATTGGTGATGTTGAGTACTGTTTTTGTGACAGTGTCATACTTTTATGGTTGTTATAACTTTAAGATATAACTTGAAATCAGAAATATGATGCCTCCAGCTGTGTTTTCTTGCTCGAGATTTTTTTTAGCTAGTCAGAATCTTTTGTGGTTTTATACAAATTGTAGGATTATATTTTCTATTTCTGTGGAAAATGCTGTTGGAATTTTGATAGGAATTACAGTGAATCCGTAGATTGCTTTGGGTTGTATGAACATTTTGACAATATTAATTATTTCAATTCAAGAACATGGGATATCTTTCCATTTATTTGTGTCTTTTCACATTTCTTTCATGTTTTATAGGTGTTGGTGTGCAGCTTTTTCATATCCTTGGTTAAGTTTATCCCAAGTATTTTATTCTTTTTGATGTTCTTGTGAATGAGATTGTTTTCTTAATTTCTTTTTTGGATAGTTTGTTGTTAGTGTTTAGAAATGCTACTGATTTTTGTATGTTGATTTTGTATCTTGCAACTTTACTGAATTTGTTTATTAGTTCTAACAGTTTTCTAGTGGAGTCTTTAGGTTTTTCTGTTAGAACTAATAAACAATTTCAGCAAAGTTGCGGGATGTCATCTGTAAATAGACCATTTTACTTCTGCCTTTCTCCTGTGACTGACTTTTATTTCTTTTTCTTGCCCAATTGCTCTGGCTAGGACTTGCAGTACTATGTAGTGGAAGTGGTGAGCGTGAGTATCCTGGTCTTGTTCCTAACATTAAAGGGAAACTTTTAGTTTTTCACTGTTGAGCGTTTTGTTAACTGTGAACTTTTCATATATGGCCTTTGTTATCTTGTGGTACATTCCTTTTGTACTGTCTTAGTCCTTTTGAGCTGCTATCACAAAATATGAACTAGGTAGCTTATCAGCAATGAACATTTAGTTTTCACAGCTTTGGAGGTTGGAAAGTTCAAGATAAAGGCACTGGCATATTTGGTATATGGTGAGGATTTGCTTTCTGGCTCATAGGTGGCAACTTCTCACTGTATCTTCACATAGCAGAAAGGGTGAGTATCTCTCTGGGTCTCTTTTATAAGGGCACTAATTCCATTCATGAAGGCTATGTCGTAGTGATTTAACTACCTCCCAAAGGCCCCACCTCCTAATACCATCATTTTGAGGGTTAGGATTTCAATATATGAATTTGGGGAAAACATAGTTATTCATACCATAGCATATACTTAATTTATTGAGGGTTTTATCATGAAATAATTTTGTCAAACACTTTTTATGCATCTATTGAGATGGTCATATTATTTTTATCCTTCATTTCATTAATGTGAGTTAATCACATTTATTGATTTGTGTGTGTTGAATCATCCTTGCATCCGAGGGATAAATCCAACTTGGTCATGGTGTATTGTCCTTTCAATGTGCTGTTGAATTTGGTCTGCTAATATGTTGTTGAGGATTTTTGCACCTGTGTTTATCAGGGATATTGGTCTGTAATTTTCTTTTCCTGTAGTGACCTTATCTGTTTTTAGTATCAGGGTAATGGTGGCCTTATGAAATGAATTTGGAAGTATGCTCTGTTCTTTAATTTTTTGAAGAGTTTGAGAAGGATTGTTGTTAGTTCTTCTTTAAATATTTGGTAGAATTAAACTATGAAGCCAGCTTTTCTTTGATAGGAGACTTTTTATTGCTAATTCAATTTTCTTCCTAATTATTTTTCTGTTCAGATTTTCTATTTCCTCATAATTCAGTCTTGGTCGGTTGTATGTTCTTGGTTGGTTGTATGTGTCCAGAAATGTATCCATTTCTTCTAGGTTATTCGGTTTGTTGGCATTCTCGTTCATAGTGTTTTCTTATGATTCTTTGTATTTCTGTGTTTCTGTGGTATCAGTTGTAATGTCTTCTCCTTCACTTCTGATTTTATGTATTTGAGTCTCTTACTTCTTTTTATCTTAGTCAGTCTAGATAATTTTGATTTTATCTTTTTAAAAAAACAACTTAGTTTCGTTGACATTTTCTATTTTTTTTTTTAGTTTCTATGTCATTTATTTATGTTCTGAATTTTCTTATTCATTTCCTTTTGCTAACTTTGTTCTTTTTCTAGTATTTTGTGGTGTAAAATTGGGTTATTTATTTGAGATTTTTCTTTTTTCTTAATATTGGACATTATCACTATAAAATTACCTATTAGAACTGCTTTTGCTGCCTCCATAAATTTTGTATTTTGTGTTTCCATTTTCATTTGTATCAAAGTATTTTTATTTACCTTTTAATTTCTTCGTTGACCCATGGGTTGTTCCAGAGCACATTGTTTAATTTCCACATAAAGGTAGAGTATTCCTAATCCAAAAACCCAAAATATGAAGTGCTCAAAAATCTGAAACTTTTTGAGCACCAACATGAGGCTCAAAGGAAACTCATTGGAGCATTTTGTGTTCAATTTTCAGATTAGGGATGTTTAGTTGGTAAGTATAATGCAAATATCACAAAATCTGAAAAAATCTGAGATCTGAAACACTTTTAGTCCCAAGCATTTTTGGATAAAGGGTACTCAACCTCTATTTGTGGATTTTCTAACTTTCTTCCTGTTATTGAGTTCTAGTTTCATACCATTGTGTTCAGAAAAGATACTTGATAGGATTTCAGTATTTTTAAGTGTATTAAGACTTGTTTTATGGCCTAATATAGAATTTAACCTAAAGAATATTTTGTTTGTACTTGAGAAGAATGTGTATTATGGCGCTGTTAGATAAAATATTCTGTATATGTCTCTTAGGTCTATTTAGTCTTAAGTATAGTTTAAGTCTAATGTTTCCTTATTAATTTTCTGTCTCCATAATTCATCCATTGTTGAAAGTTGGATGTTGAAGTACCCTATTACTGTTGTATTGCTCTCTATTTCTCCCTTCAGATCTGTTAATATTTGCTTTATATATTTAGAGGCTCTGTAGTCAGGTGCTTATATATTTACAATTGTAATATCCTTTCATGAATTGATCTTTTTATTATTATATAATGACCTTCTTTTTTGCTTTTTACAATTTTGATTTTGTCTGATGTAAGAATAGCTACCCCTGCACTTTTTTGCTTTCCATTTGCGTGAAATATCTTCTTTCATCCCTTCCTTTTCAGCCTATGTGTATTCTTAAAGGTAAAGTGAGTTTCTTGTAGGCAGCATATAACTGGATCTTTTTTAATCCACTCAATCACTTCATCTTTTGAAGAATTTAATCAATTTATATTTAAAGTAATGATTGATACATAAAGCCTTACTTTTAACATTTTGCTAATTATTTTCTGGCTGTTTTGGAGTTCCTTTGTTCCTTCCTTCCTCTCTTCCTGTCTTCGTTTGTGATTTGATGTTTTGTTTTGTTTTGTTTTTGTAGCGGCATGTTTTGATTTCTTTCTTTTTGTCTTTTGTGTATTTACTATAGGTTTCTGCTTTACGGTTACCACAAGGCTTACATAAAACGTCTTACAGTTATAAAAGTTTATTTTAAGCTAGCAATTTAACTTTGACTGCATACATAAACTCTACACTGTAGCTTTCTCTCCTCATTTTATGTTTTTGATGTCACAATTTATATTTTTAATATTTCCTATTAATTACAAAATATTATAGCTACATTTTTAATACTTTTGTCTTTTAAGCATATTAGAGTTACAAGTCATTTCTATATCACCATTACAGTATTAAAGAGTATTCTGAATTTGACTATGCATTCACCTTTGTCGGTGAGTTTTATACTTTCATAAATTTTCATGTTACTAACTAGCATCTTTTCATTTCAGCTTGAAGAACTTCCTTTAGCATTTTTTCTGTAATGCAAATCCAATGGTGTTAAACTCCCTCAGCTTTTGCCTTCCTGGAAAAGTCTTTACCTTTCCCTTATTTCTGAAGGACAGCTTTGCCAGGTAAACTATTTTTGGTTGGCTATTTATTTTTATTTTCAGCACTCTGAATACATTGTTCAACTTTCTTCTGGCTTGCAAGGTTTCAACTGAGAAATCCACTGACAGTCTTGTGGGTGTTCTCTTGTATGTGATGATTCAGGTTTTTTTTTTTCCTGGCTTTGATAATTTTCTATTTGTCTGATTTTTGACAGTTTGATTATAATGTGTCTTGGTGAAGTCCTCTTTTTGTTGAACTTATTTGGGAACTTTTCAGCTTCATGTACCTGCATGTCCATTTCTCTCCTTTTCTGTCTCTGTTCTCCTTTTTATACTCCTATAATGTACGTTAATAGTTCTCTCAATTATGTCCCACAAAATCCCATAGGCTTTTGCCTTATCTTTTCATTTTTTTTTCCTTTTTCTACTTTGACTGTATAATTTCAACTGACCTGTCTGAGTTCATAGGTTCTCTCTTCTGCTTAATAACACCCATTGTTCATGCATTCTATTGCATTTTTCATTCAATTCATTGTATAATTCAGCTTCAGATTTCTATTGGTTCTTTTTCCGTGTGTGGTTTATATATCTTCCTTGAACTTACTATTTTGTTCAGATGTTATTTTTCTGATATTGTTGTTGCCTACCTGTGTTCTCTAGGAGCTCATTGAGCTTCCTTAAGACAAGTGTATTGACTTTTTTCCAGGCAATTTTTAGATTTCCATTTCCTCAGTGTCAATTGCTAAAGCTTTATCAGTTTCATTTGATGGTGTCATATTTGCCTGATTCTTAATGATTAATGTAGTCTTGCATTAATCTTTATGCATTTGAAGGAACCAATACCCCTTCCTGTTTTTATAGATTGGTTTCAGTAATTAAAGACTTTCTCCTCCCTGGTCCTCAGACTGATGGGATTGCCTCTAGGATTTCAGTTGATTGTGGCGGGAGCCACATTACATGGCTGTAGCAGGGTCTACAGTTGGGTCCATTGTTGGTACGCCTGTTACTAGATGTGGGAACAGGGTGGTTCCTGCCAAATAGCCAAGGGACAGAACTATCTCTGGTACCATCACTGAGTTAGAGCCAGCTGGGTTATGAGGCTACTTTGAGTCTTCGGTTTAGTCTGTAGGTAATGAGCCAGTTACTAGGGATATGGATGTATGTGGCTTTCACTGGGTCCTTGTGCAGATGTTTGGGTGGGCAGGACTGCTTATGTGACTATAGTAAAGTGGGACTGGAGCCAGGTTACAGGACTACTTCAAGGCCTGCAGTCAAGACTGAGGTCAATGGGACTGCTACTGGGGGATCAGATGGGCATGTCTCCTGCCAGTTCTGCGGTTGAGCAGAACTGCCCCAGGACCATAGCAGAGTGGGGCTGAAACAGGGTTCACACCTGGCACTGAGGTAATTGTACCTCCTGCCAGGGCATTGATGAGCATTGCTGGGTTCCTGGGTGGGCAGAACTGAGAGGAAGGCTGGAGCCAGGTCACAGGGCTGCTTCAGGATCTCCAGTCAGGTCCATGGCTCATGGGCTTTTTATGTGGCTCCTTCTTGGTCTCTGTGTGAGCAAGAATGATTCTGGACTGGTGGTAGGTCACGGTTGCATAAGAGCCACAGGGCCATTTTGGGATACGCAGTTGAGTACACAGCTAGTGGGCCTGTTACTGGGGACATGGAGAGACAGGTTTCCTCCTCTTTTCCTTGGCAGATGGTGCTGATTGCAGGAGCATGTCCAAGTAGGACTAGGGCTGAGGCCAAAGAGGAATGGGGCTATTTCTGAGTTTGTAGTTAGGACCATGGTCAGTGAGCCTAACTTGGGCATGAGTCTGCATTCTCAAAACAGCCTTCCTTGGTCTTGAGCTCTACCAGGGCTATGCAGTCCTCTAGTTGGGTTCCAAAGCTCCCACAAAGGCACTTTTGAACATGAATGGCTGTCAAATTATTGCTACTGTGAGGAGATATCAGTGAGGACCTCTTATTCCACCATCTTGCTGACATTCTTTCCTGAGCTCCTTTTTAGAATTTGCTTTTGAAGTTCTAAATCCCAGGTCTTAGAAACTCAAAAGTCAAAACTATTGACGTTTTTATTCTTTGTCCTAAATTGCCTAAAGTGTTGCCTAAATGGGAGAATGAGTCATATGTGAACCAGAAGTATGGCAAAATAAAATTAAACCAAATAACCAACCCCCCCACCAAAAAAAAAAACTCTCCCAAACACCTAAAATAGGTGTTTATAACAAAACCAGACAAATGAATAGAATTGGAACTTAACTAACTCAAGTCCACAAGCCAAAACTCTGGTTGCCAAAGCCAAGAAAATGATCCCAAACTTGGACAGGTTGTTATGCAGCTATGTATCTATTTTTTAAAATTCATGAGCTTAGAAAGGTTTAAATAGTCATGAATTGAAAATGAAGTATAGTAATCACTGACAATGAGAGATCAGAAATAGGTCTAGAATAATTTTAAAGGCACATTAAAGGTAATGACTTCAAAGACAATAAATTCTTGCCTCTGGTTTATATTCAGGCTCTGTAGTTACAGATGAGAGACAAGGTTTTAGTAGTTAAAGGTAGGGAATGGATAGAAGTTCTGGCTACTAAGTTGATATACAACTGTAAAGTAGGACCTACTGGATCCAGATTTGATATATAGCAACAACTGAAAGAGATTCATTATTTTAAACTCAGATCTTTATAAGAAAAATATAATGGATTAAAAACAGATGCAACTACACTGAAGAACAGATTATGTACGGTTTATATAGACTAAGAGTGGTATAGTACAGTGATTGTGAACATGGACCCTGAAGTCATAGAGCTTGAGCTAGAAACTTGGTTTTATCACTTACTGATCTTTTCACCTTAAGGAAATTGCTTTACCTCTTTGAATTTCTGTTTCTTTATCTGCAAAAACTGGGAATAATAATAGTAGCCACCCAATAGGGTTATTTTCAGGATTCAAAGTTTGAATGAATGAATTTACCTGAAATATTTTAGTAAGTCCTCAATAAAATTTACTTACAGTAATATTATTATCATCATTATTATGTGATAGTCTATGTATTCACAGGATTAACTTCCAACCCTTCCTACTGGAATATTGGCAAAATCCTTATGGAGGTGTCAATAAGTGAAATGTATTGATTTTGCCTCTTTTCCGGCTAGAACCATGGGGTGTGTCGAAGAGAAAAATAAGGTTCCTGCTGTGCCAGAAACCTTTAAGAAAAAGTGTAGGAATTTTGCACAGCTGAAGATCAAGCGCCTGAGAAAGAAGTCTGCCCAAAAGATGCTTTGAAAGGCAAGGAGGAAGCTTATCTATGAAAAAGCGAAGCATTATCACAAGGAATACAGGCAGATGTACAGAATTGAAATTTGAATGGCTCAGATGGTAAGAAAAGCTGGCAGCTTCTATGCACCTGCAGAACCCAAATTGGCATTGGTCATCAGGGTCAGAGGTATCAATGGTGTGGGCCCAAAGGTCCAAAAGGTGTTGCAGCTTCTTCGCCTTCATCAAATCCTCAATGGAACCTTTGTGAAGATCAACAAAGCTTCAGTTAACATGCTGAGGATTGTAGAGCCATATATTGCATGGGGGTACCCAAATCCGAAGTCAGTAAATGAACTAATCTACAAGCGTGATTATGGCAAAATCGATAAGAAGTAAGTTTCTCTGACAGATAACACTTTGATTGCTGGATCTCTTGGTAAATATGGCATTATTTGCATGGTGGATCTGATTAATGAGACCTATAATAACTTCCTGTGTCCCTTCAAATTATCCTCTCCACAACGTGGAATGAAGAAAAAGACCACCCATTTTGTAAAAGGTGGAGATGCTGGCAACAGGGAGGACCAGATCAACAGGCTTATTAGAATGAACTAAGGTGTCTTCCATGATTATTTTTCTAATCTGGTCAGTTAATAAGCAGTACATGCTCTCAGATTAAAAAAAAGAAGTGTATGATTTTTTGTCTTTCCTTTTTAAATGTATTCCACTGATTCTTTGGCATTTGCTGACTCTCCTCTATGTTCTGTGCAAATTCACCTTCCATTCTTGTTTGTGTCTGAGTGGTTACTTTGCATTGTCAGGAGTATCTCCACCTCCTTCCCACCCACAGAGGATTATCAGTATTTCCATCAGAACTTGCTTAGATTCCATCCTTTCAATTGTAATCAGCATCAATTGTACGTTTGCAGCTTTCTTCCCATTTAGGATTGTCAGAATTTGTGCAGTTGCTGAAACTTAGACAGTTGGAGTTTATTCATTCACCAGTATTTATTGAACTCCTCATATGTGCCAGGTGCTAAAGTACAGGGTTCCTGCTCTCATGGAGCTTTCAGAGTAGACAGGCTCTGTAAAATGCCTGTTAACTGTTGTTCTCTCCCCAGGGATGGCTGAGGTGCATTTCTCCTTGCCCAGCCTCCTTGTTCTGCAAGTTCTCTGACATGTTAATGACGTGGGAGAAAGTTTCATACTCTGCTTCAGCATAGAGGTGAGAGCAAAGAGATGCCCATTATCTCCCTTACTGCACAGAACTCATTCACTCCATAATTCTTGTTGTGTTGCAACATTGCCTCTTGGCTCCAGCGGCACTTGTGAAGGATGAAGCCTTCTCGTTTTTGCCATTTCTTGCACATTTGTGTGTGTGTGTGTGTGTGTGTGTGTGTGTGTGTATGAGAGATGCACTAGGAGACTTGGCTTCTCTAAGAGCATTTATATTGATTTATAAAATGAATTATATTGAAATATATGGACTTGATATTGAAATATATGAACTTTGTATACTAGAGAGTTTATTTGTGAACCAGATAAACTGGGGTTACAACTCTGAGTCTTCAGCTTGTTAGCCATGTGTCTTTAATCAGTATTATTCTATAAAGTTCTCAGACTACTATTTTCTCCTCTATAAAAGAGACAAATACCTCTCACTTTGGATGACTGTTATAAGAAAAGAGAAAATGATTGTAAAGTCCCTGGTGTAGTGCCTCAAATTTAGCACTGAAAAAAATGAAAGCTCGTATATTGCCTTATGCAATTGATCCTATTATTTGTGTTCTATGCTATAACTGGATGTGTTTTATGCTATAAAAGTCTATCAATATTTATTGATTATATGCCATAAAATTTCTGGGCATGATTCAGAGATTAAGAGAAAATATCCAGATGGCATTATCTTTTGGGGCAGGGAAATCCACGGAGGAAAAGAGAAAAAAATACGAAGAAGATAAGAGAGTAAGAAAGATCATAGTCAGGGATTTTTTTGGTTGTAAGACATAAAAGTCCCATCAATCTAGCTTAAACCAAGATGAGTTTATTAAAAAGACTCTCAGCTATTAAAAAGGATTTAGGGTCAGAAAATGTATATGTACTTCATGAAAAAATGGAAAGTTGTCAACAATTAGGGAGTATTTGTTCTCTGTTATGTTCTTGTTTTTGCTTTTACTTGTCACATGGCCTCATCTTTCTAATGGTTTCTGAATGTTTGTTACTTTGTTTTCTTCTGTCTGAAGTCTGATTCTTTCTGCTTCCTCATCAGCATGATTACACCCAAATGACCACCCTAGTTCCTGACATGTCAGTATCTTTTTAGCTTTTGCTGACTCTCAGTACTGCGATTCTTAGTTCAAGTTCTCAAGTGAGTGGATCTGATGGGACCAGTAAAAAGGGCACATGTCTACCTGCAATCCAATCAGCTTATAGCCAAGCAGGAAGGAGGTCATGTGATATGAACAACTGGGACTGTAGAGTGAAGAGGCAGCTCTCAGACAAGAGGGCATGAGCTGGGCAGGCACCCTAAAATTTGTTGATGACAAACAAGCCAAATACCTAGGATGGCTTTAATTGAGAGTGTGGCTGCTGAGGAACAGTTTGGAAAAATACCTTATGGCAAAGATCATGTGTGTGTTTGTGTGTGCATGTGTGCAATGGGTAACGGGGGTGGAGAATCGGGCGAGAGAGAACAGAATGTACTTTATAGAAACAAGGCCTAAACAGGAAGGAAACTAATCTTCCAGATACCAAAAATGGATCTAAGAACAGTAGCTTCTCCTAGGGCTGGAAGATGGAAATCGTTTGGACTATCCAGAAAACTGGATCCTGGAGAAGGACAGGATCTATAAGAAAAGCCTTCTGATTCAAGGGGTGTGTGTGTGTGTGTGTGTGTGTGTGTGTGTGAGAGAGAGAGAGAGAGAGGGCTCTTAGTAACAATTTCTTGGTGCAGCTTTAGCTTGCACGTGTACGTAGAGTGGGCTTCCTGTACCTTCAGGAGGCCCAGATCATTCCAGCCCTTCAAACTTTTGTGTAAAGTAAACAATAAAATCAGAGTAAACAATAAAAAAGAGAAAGTTAATAGAAATAAATGACAGAAGAGAGATATTAACTGTTTGGTACATTACACTTAGACTAAATTAAGAGCTGGGAAACTACATCAGATATATTAACCTTTTAAAAACTTCCATCCAGAAATTCCCATCCAGTATGGTCAGTTAGCTGTGTCATTGGGTAGTGTGTTTGTATTGGCCAGAAATGGAACGGGGAGAAAGAGTTACTACCTGAAAAGAATTGGAACAGAATGTTTGGGTCCAGGGATTCCTTTTTTTTTTTTTTCCTGAAAAAAATTGTTTTTACTTTTTTACTCTTGGTTGGTAACAAAGAGTGCACTCAAGCTCTAACAATAAATGAGTTGTGTCGAATCTAGCACATGTTTCCAAGCAGAATTTAAAAATATGTAGAGTTGTAAGAAAGTGTTAGCGATTATTTTTGGGGAATACGATTGAAGTAACTTGAGGAAGGAGTAGGAAGAGGGATGCTACTTTTTATTTTATACTGCTTTGTAGTACCTGACTAAAAAAAAAATTAAAAAGTATATGTTAACTTTATAAGAAAACACAAATATCGTCTAAGTTAAAAATTCACAAAAATACGTAAATACTAATAATACCTAATCTTTCTGGCTTGGTTGGGGAGTTAGGTTTTTGTGTAAATATTTAAAAAAATATCTGAAGCTATTGTAACTATTTTAAGTGAAAATCTCTCTAAGGTACCTACTACTCCCTTGCTTTCTTAGAAAGAAAATGTATTGATGATTCAGGAATATGATGATCAAAGTGTGGAGAAACTCAGAAAAAAGGCTACAAACTTCAGTATCTTGAATTTTATGTAAAAATCTAATCTAAAATAGTAAAACAGCATAATGCACAATTAAGACATCAGTTATTCTTTTAAGAGTACAGTGTGCATGGTTCCAGGATTCTGGAATAAGGATATGGAAACAATGAAAAAATAAAAGTTAAGTAATAATGACCCCATCAAAGCCAAACTGTTCTTAAGTATTTTAATATTGAATTGAGAAAAGGATAATACTGTTTTATTGCTATTATAATCATGGCACTATTTTTTAAAATGACTAGAAACCAAATCCAATCCAATATGTTGCCTAGCAACTATGAGACACAAATACTTTACTTTGTTTCTTAAGCTGACATTAAAACACTACCAAAGATTCCTAAAAATACCTGTCTTAGAGTTCAGTTCTCAGCTAATCTCTTTAGTTCTCAAATATGGTTTTTTCCCCCATTAGAACATCTGACATTAAAATTCCTAATATTCACTTTAGCAAGTATATCAGTAATTCATCAACTTTTTCTTCTTTTTAAATCTTAGACTGTGCCTGCTATTTAAATTACTTGTAATATTAGCACTTTAAAATGAGAAATCAAATGCCTAAAACATAAATAACTTAGCAAGATTTTTCTCTTGGCTTAGAGCATAATTGTAAGAGAGATGGTGTATAGCTGAAAAGTTTTGGTGCTCAGCTGTGTGCTGAAGAAAGTATTTCCAAGTCTTTTACAAGTGAATTCCCACTAACTGGGCCCTCATCCTACAGAAACATGGTTTGTGGGGGAGGAGGAGGGAGTCTGTTTATAGCTCCATCACTCATGCTGTGTCATCAGAGCTGGATTATAAAAAGTTATGTCTTCTAGATCAGAGCCTTGCCTAAATAGGAAGTCTAGAAATCACCTAAACAAAGAGATGGCTATGCAACTCCCTGAAGGGGAGTTAGTTTACACTCCTGCTATGAGAACTATCAGCAAGTCACTGTTTTTTGGAAATGCATTTTAAAAAACATTCAATATTTTAATAATAATGAATTATGTTTAGTCTCATTTATGTGGAGAAAAATGAAGGCAAATCAGGTGCAGAAGATGTAATGTGAATAGAGATATAAGTACTACTTGTTTAAATTCAGAGAAATAATTATGATGCTTGCAAGTATTTACCGAGCATTTATTATGGGCTAAACACTAGGTAACTGCCTTACATTTAATCCTTATAACACCATATAAACTGGTAGCTAGTGCTGCTCATCTTAAATATGAAGAATTAATGGAGAGAAAGTTTAGGTATCTTGCTCAAGGTACACAAGGAAAGCGGCAGAGCTAGTTTCAAACCTGAGCCTATCCTGGTTCCAAAGTTCTTGTTCTTGACCAAGAAAGTGCAGTTAAGTACCCCTTTATTGTTCAGTATCAGCTAAAACCGGCCTATATTAAAAATTTTTATTCTGTTTTGAAGTGTTGTTAAGATTATCAGATAATCAAAAGGTTAACAAACTTACTGGCAACTAGACCATTTGTTTTTGCTTAATTTAATCAAGTTTTAAAAATTCATAATCAACCTGTCTTATAATAGTTTCATCTTATGCATGTGGGCTTTATACCAATTCATCTTATTTTCCTCCTGTGCTTTATATAATTTTATTCTCCTAGAGCTTAGTTCAGAGCCTAAATATAAATGCTCAACAAAAATGTGTTGGATGAGTGAATGCAGTTTACATGTAGATCTTAGTGTGATTAATTTCAGTAGTTGAGCCTTTCAGTATGTATTGACTTTGTCAAGGTCTGGATGAGGTATCCACACTAAGGGCACCATGAATCACAGTAATAGTTAACGCATCTATAGTGCTTCATAAGTGTCAGACTCTGTTTTAAGTGCTTCACATACATTAGCTCATCTAATCCTCTCAATAACCTTAATGAGATAGGCGCTAGCATTTCAATTTTATAGATGAGAAACCTGAGGCAGAGACAGGTTAAGGAATTGGCCAAGATCATATAGATTGTAAATTGCACAGCCAGGATTTGAACCTAGGTTCTCGTGGCTCCAGAGATTTACCATCTATAGCTTACAGCTTTGATAGGGTCAAAAAGAGAAGAATTGAATTGTACCAAGTTGTCTGGGAAGCATCAAGTTGTCTTTCCCTTCCCTTTCCCTTCATCTAACCTCATATCCCATTCCCTGCCTCACCCCAATCCCTTCTCTCACTTCCAAAGCGAAATACACCTAGAGTTACTGTCTTAGTTAGTTTGGGCTGCCGGAACAAGTTATTAGGTTGGTGCAAAGGTCATTATAGTTTTTGTAATAATTAGTTGATGCAAAAGTAATTATGCAATAACTTTTGCACCAACCTAAATACTATAGACTGAGTGACTTATAAACAACAGAAATGTATTTCTCATCATTCTGGAGCTGGAAGTCAGAGATCAGGGTGCCAGCATGTCTGGGTTCTGGTGAGAACCAGCTTGCTGGTTCCAGACTGTTGTATCCTCAAATAGCAGAAAGAGGGCAAAAGAGCTCCCTGGAGTCCTTTCATAAGGGCACTAATACTGGTCGTGAGGCCTCTAACCGCATGACTTAATTACCCTCAAAGGCCTCACCTCCTAATACCATCACACAGGGAGTTAGGACCTTAACATACGAATTTTGGGGGGATATAAACATTTACTCCATTGTAACAACCAAATTAGGTGTTAAATAGACAGGTCACTTTGGACAGTACAAGGCAATGTCAATTGGATGGAACACCAGAACAACAAGCATAAACCCAGATGCCCTGGAAACTGGAATTTAGGATCACCGTATATATGCTTTGGATTTGTTTTGTCCTTTTCTTTAGTGTTTGCAGTTGTATGGAGTAAGCACATTGAAATGGATGAACCAAATTTGATTTTATCAGCCCCTATGCAAGGATATTAAGCTGTGTCTAATATTTACAATTAAAAAAGCTGTAATGTATAACCTTGTGCTTTCATATTCCACACATGTGTGGTAACCTTTGCTAGGTAAAAAGTATGCATATTTATCGCTTTGGTAGACATTGCTAAATCACACTCCAAAAGGGTTTTACCAGTACCTACTCCCTTCAACGTGAGTGAGAGTGCCCATTCCCAATAGACTTGCCAACAGAGTATGCAATAAAAGTTTTAGATCTTTATCTTCCTGATAGGTGAAAAGTGATATTTCAATGTGAAGTTTATTTGCATTTCTCATTTTAATTTCCTTTTCTATAAACTGTCTATTTGTAGTGTTTTCTACTTTTTTTTTTCTATTCAGTGGATGGCTTTACTATTTATTTATTTGAGCCCTTAATATATCCTTTCTGTGATACCTCAAACTCTTGGGCTGAGGTGATCCTCCTACCCCAGCCTGCTGGGTAGCTGGGACTACAGGCATGTGCCACCACACCCAGCTAATTTTTTGTATTTTTTGTAGAGACGGGGCTTCACCATATTGCCCAGGCTGGTCTTGAACTCCTGGGCTCAAGTGATCTGTCTGCCTCAGCCTCCCAAAGCGCTGGGATTACAGGTGTGAGCCACTGTTTCTGGCCATTTTTAGTTTCTTATGGTTATGTTTACTTGTTCTATTATGCTTCTGTATTTTGCGTCACGTGTACAAAGTATCTTAGACTGTTAGATTACACTTTTTAAAAACCCATGATGGTTTCTTCTGTAACTTTTAAATTTTATTTCTTACATTTTTATAATTGATCCATCAAAATTCATTAAGTGTAAAGATGGCACAGATAGAATAAACTTGTTCTTTAGATGACTGCCCAGTTTCCCAACACCGTTTATAAATCTATTTTCTCCTAAAAATTTCTAATGCCATTTTATTGTAGACTAAATACTGTTAGGTATTTACATCTAATTGTCAGCTTCCATAGTGTTCCATTGATTTCTCTGTTTAGTCAAGTGCAGGTACAGATTGTTTCAATTATTATAGCTTTATTATATATTTTAAATACCTAATAAGTCTAGTCTCTCCACTTTATACCTCTTTTCCAGAATTCTTCTGTTTTGTATGTTCATTTTATATAAAAACTTTGGAATAAGCTTGCTCAGTTGAAAAAAAATTCTCTAGTTATTTTAATAATATCAAGTTAATTGTATAAATTATGATGGAGAAAATTGGTATTCTTGTTATAACTGTACCTTCCTATCCAAGAACATGGTATGCCTTTCCACCTTTCTAAGTCTTCTGTGGTTCCCTTTCTCAGTGTTTTAAAAAATGTCTTCCACAGAAAGATAAATACTACATGTTCTCACTTACAAGTGGGAGCTAAATAATGTGTACACATGCAAGTAGAGCGTGGAATGCTAGATGGTGGAGACTCTGGGGTGGGATGAGAGTGGAGTGGATGATGAGAAATGGGTAAAATGCATGTTACTCCAGTGATGGATATGCTAAATGCCCTGACTTCAACACTGTGCAGTATGTCAGTGTAATGAAATTATGCTTTCACTCCATATATTTATATAAATAAAAATAAATCTTTAAAAAATAAATCTTCATATAAATTTTGCAAATTTTGTTACATTTATTCCTTGGAATTTTTGTCGGATTTTTTTCATTATATTTCCTAATGTGTGGATACATAAAATTTTTTTTTAATTGGCTTACAAATACACACACACATATATCCCAAACCCCAAACCATACATAAAATAAGTAAATTCTCTCTCTCCATAAAACCTAAAACTATTAAGGTTTTATATTCTATCTATCTATCTGTCTGTCTATCTATCTATCTATCTATTATCTATCTATCTATCTATCTATCTATCTATCTATCTATCTATCTATCTAT